>NC_142255.1:17537391-17847826 GCF_052056855.1 Sturnus vulgaris
AGCTGAAAGCACTCGAAGCTTTAAAAGAGCCAGATTTTTATCTATCTTTAAGTGATGCAAACAGGGCCAACTCCTGCTCTCAAAAATACACAATCCTAATCTTCACCACCCAGTGGGGAACCATCTGCTTTAGTCAAGGTTATGTTGTCCCAAGGAAGGGCAGTCTCTAACTCTGTGTAGGACTCTCAGTGCTCTGCTATCTGCCAAAGCCCAAATACCCTGTGCAAACCCCACCAAGACAAACAAAAAGGCTGGTTTCCAGAAGGCAGACCACTTGCAAAACCCAAAGAAACACTGGCTCCCATTGTTCCACCAGGCTTTGCTATGTCAAACATCTCACGTGTAGGCGGGATCCTCTGGCAGGCTGGCTAAAGCATTATGGAAATAGGAACAGTGGTGATATTCCTTCCTACCTAGAAGTGGCACAAATGCCAATGGTTTTGATCAAAGGGCAGCTGAATGACATAATTTGCCCCCCTTTTTCCCCCTGAATCTGGAGTAAAAGAGAACAAAAGCATCTTTCCTGGTGATATTGCCAACGGTGGCAACATCTCAAGACAGAAAAGCAATAGCCCTAGACCTGAAATTCTGACACAATCACTATGCAAATGTTTTCAGCTGCATCTGATATTCCAGTGCTGGATATTGACATCTCTTTTTGGCTGGAGATGAAGAAATAGAAGCAAAAGATGTGGAAATCAGAAACCAAAGTCTGAGCTTTGCTCTGACTCTCTGCATAGCCATGAGCAAGCTGCAACACCTCAGTCTCCTCTTCCATAAAACAGAGAGTGACAAGCTCTGCAATCCTCTCAGAGTTCCTTCCTCTCTGGAAGCAATTCCATGGCCATGCAGCTCTGATTGTGCCAGGGACTTTTCATGTGTCAGGGATTTTTTTGGATCTTGGGCAATTTTCCTTGAAGCCTCTGCTCTGCCACAGGCTTCCTGTGTAAATTCAGGGCCACGGGGAATTAGCATTCCTGTGAGCTGGACTCTCCTTCGAAGTAGATGGGGATAAAACCTTTTATCTATTGCACAGTAATGACAGAGAAGGAAATGCCCCAAACACTGGAGAGAAGAGGCAGAAGGGCAGACTGACAGATCCTCAGTGCAACTGACTGACTGCACTTTACAAATGCCATTCTGCTCTTTGATTTATGGAATGAGTAACTGAGCAACAAATTCATTGACAGACTCTGCCCTACAACAACCTCATGCAAATCTTACCCATCAGTTATGTTTAAACCTTTTTTTCCCAAACAGGAAAAGGAGAGGGTGCCTGTTCCCCTCTAAAGGAATGTAGAAGTAGAAACCACAAGTGGATTAAACAAGTTTTTTTGCCTGATAAAATAGAGGCAAGTGGACTAGAGGCTGCAGCTAAGACCATCTCAGAGTACAGGATCAGGTACTGGGTACAGCATTCACTGAAAATGTGCTGCTGTAGGAAATGGAGCAGGTTCCTGAGGGATATCAGCTGCCCTGTCCTGCCTCTGCTTCAGACTGAGCTGGGCGCCTTCCTATCAGTACCTTTGCCATTCCCTTCTCTAAACACACTGTTCTCTTCCCCACTCCCTCCTGAAGTGCTGTGTGCTCCTGGCAGCTCTGTGCAAGCCACTGCCAAGTTCTGCTCAGGAACTCTTCTGTCTGTATATAAAAGTACTCTCTGGTCCTTGCAGGTTGCACAGGGCCTGTAAGTGTCACATACTATCACATCACAAACATCATGAAACCAAGCCACAAAAGCAGAGATTGCAGCAAGACTCAAATCACCAGCCCCTCCCTGGCAGCAACAAACCTTGCAGATCGCTTAGAGAAGGGTCATTTTCAAAAGAAAACAGAGCTGAATTTTAAACAAAACATTTTTTTCTTTTGTCTTTTTACCCAGAAAGCTGTGAGCAGGTTTATCCTCAACCACTCTGATCCGCCGGGCACCCGCAGGGATCACAGCGGCTTCGATGTAACCTACAGCAACAAAAAAGGCGTGAATGAAAGCAGGGCAGGGCCAGCCAGGATCAGCCACCCCGTATCTCCCTGTGAAAAACTCAACTCCAGGCTGGGGATGGAGTGAGAAACACTCCAGATGAGATCCCTGTGCTGGCAGCCAGTTCTCACTGCTGTGACAGGCACGGTCATGACTAACATTTCAGCAGAAATGTGTATGTGCTGCTCAGCTGTGACTTCAGCCTTGTTAATCAGCTCTCATTAGATCTGCACCCTTCCAATCACTCTGGTTTTCCTGCAGTACTCACAGGGATGCATGAGGACACTGCAAAGTGTGATTGTCAGGAGCAACACTGCACAGAACAGACATTTGGAATTAAGTTTCCAATAGATACTCCTGCTTTGTCCTTCCTGTCCATGCTGTGGTGTCAGAAAGAACTCACTTCCACAAAACTTTCTGATGATGCTAAAACTGAACAGAGGGAATTAGTGGGACAAATGAGGGGAAAAGCTTGTTTTCACTTATATTTCAGCTCTGTACAAAAATTCTGGAGGAGATAGTGATCTCCTTGCACTGGGCTCTGAGAATTCAACAGCTCAGATTTAATGCAATAACAGAGCTGGAAGTTCCTTCAGACTGACCACTGGTCACCTCTAAACAATTTTTCAAAGACCAATTTTGACTCATAGAATACAGTAAGAATAAACAGCAGCTACAAGGAAATGTAGCCTATTTTCCCCCACTATGGAGACATGTGGAGTTACAGACTTGCTCCAGGGGGTGGAAGTGGTGCCTTGAAATAATACAGCAGAGGAACAGTAGGGCCCATTTCAAAGAGCCAGGCAGAGTTTTTCCACTGGCTTCACTGGACTTTGAACGAGACTTCTGTAGATGACACTAATCTCATCACAACCATGACTTGATTCCTCCTAATTGGCCACCCAGTTTACTTTGCAGTGTATCACTTGGCACCTTTATGGAGTTATTGCTGTCCTCTTAGACGTTAAGCAGCTTATCCTGTATGTTCCCTCATCCACTTGTCTTGTTTTAAAGAGCTCTGTGAAGCTGTTCTGTGCCAGTGATGCCTTTATGGGAATTGTGGGTGTCTAGAGCAATGGGTTGGAGAAGTGCTGGCACAGGGAGCAGTGATTCCTTTAGCACCTAGCAGTGTTCAGGGAACTATTTTAGGGATAAAAGTGCAGCTGAACAGCCCTGCTTTGGCTGTGCTGATACACGGAGTACTCAAAGGAGTATGGTGACAGCCTCTTGCATCTCAGGACTAAGTGATTCTCCTGCCACTGTGACATGGAGTGAGACAGATTTGGGCTCTCAGATGGTGGAATAATTTCCTGAACATTCATTTCATGAGTAAGGCTTGAGCTCTTGAGTTTCATCAGATGCAGAGGGTGGGCAGCTGACTTGGGCCAGACAGGCTCCCTCTTTTCCCGACTTCTTGTATCTGAATGACACTTTCATCTGACCCTTCAGCTCAGTTCTCTTTGCACTTGTTCCTCCTCACTTACTTCTCCCTAACTCAGGATATCTCAGAAAAGGTCACTCATCCCTTGCAGGAAAACCAGAGAGAGGGGCAGCAAAGCTCAAACCTTGTCTGTGCACAGAAGCCAGAGCAGAGGCTCTCCCAGCTGCTGTTCCAGCCTGGGTTTCACCAGGAAAAATCATTACTTCCAGGGTCAATTTTTCAAAGGCAATAACTGAAATCTGCTATGAAATCAGAGCAAACAGATGTTGGGCTTTATCCTAGACATTGCCAGGAGTTGGTTTTTCATCAGCTGAGATATCAAATCACAGTCAATACAGAGTGTTTCAGATATCAAACATCCTCACTGCACCCCATGCAGCTGCACATAAACCCAACCAACTACTCAAGACATGAACACACAGCAAAAGTGTGACCAGTGACAGTCTGTCACAGGTAAACAGCTCCTGATACCCCCTGAACACCCCTGTTAGGAAGCCAGTTTGGAACATGCCCAAGTTTCAGGTAATTTAATGTACCTACTAAGGGGACTATTTACTTATTTAGCTTTTTAACCAGATACAAATGCCCAGAGCTAAATCATGCAGGGGTTGGAGACAAAGTTACTCTGAATTTAGTGGAAGGCAGTCACTAAGTTCAGTGAACTCTGGATGTGTCCCCTGACCCAGCAGCAGCCAGGAGTGTGTCACACTGCTTTAGAGGTGAGCAAACTCTGGAGTTGTGCTGGAGGCTCAGCTCAAGCCATAAATACACTCATTTCATCACTGTGCCATGAGAAAAACACCACGTGGCAAAGCGATTTTTATGTTACTTTTTACAATAGTAAACAGTGAAGTGTGAGCTATTAATAGAGTATTAGTTCTGGAGATTGTTTGGTTTGGTCTCACACCCGATTTTTTCTCCTTGTGTAATTTCTAATCCTGATTGATGGCTTTGAGGGGTTGCACTCACAGCTCCTGAATAAGAAGAAACCCACTGTGTTAACTCACTGTGCCACAAACCTGACTGCTGACCTTCACTCTCCTATTAGAGAACTGCCAAATGCCTTGCAGGGGTTTGGATCTGACCTGTCCTCTCAGAGGTGGAGCAGAACCCTTGGGCATGTCCCACCAGGAGCATCTGGACACTCTCATTCGTTACCTCCAGCAATGTTGGGTGAGTTAGTGGTCGAATTCTGCTGCAAACAGACTGGATATCACCCGTGCAAATTTGCCACAGGTACAAACTTGGATTGCCTCCACCACTCCACTCTGGCCCTCAGAGCTAGTGGGAGGCTTCTGGTCACAGATTCCTGATCTTTGAGATAACTGCACCAGGAAACACCTCCAGTGTTTTCCAGGCACATTTTATTAAGCAAACTGTAACTGCAGACTGCCAGAAAGATTATCAAGTGTCAGCGAGAATGACCAAAAAATGTCTCAGAGTTGGTCCAGAGTCAAGGACTCTCAAAGCTCTGTTAGGTCTTAGGATAATTGTCTGCAAGGCTGGGGTTTGCAAAGTTGGGCCTAAAGTTCTGCTCTAAATGAGGAACTGGTTAAAGACTGATGAGATTTGGCAACTATCAGGCAGTATTTTTAGTAATTTCACCCATAAATCAGCCTGTTAAGATGAAGCTTTGAAAATACAACAGGAGAACTTCATTATTTGATAATTTATAGTGCTGTACGCAGCACACTCCACCTTGGGAACAGTTACTTTGGCACACACCAATCTTTCTGGATAATCTGCATTACATCAGTGTCTCAGGAATGTAAGACTGTGATTGAAGCAAATCCTAGATACAAATTTTATGGTATAACTCGTATTAGGAGAGACACCAGAACAAAGAGGTGGCTTTGTCATCAAGGAGATTAATATGTGAACAGTGGCTACTGTATCTTCATTTAAATGCTGGAGAGATTTGCAAGAGGAAAGAAGCCCACACAGAAAAATCCATTGTTAGCCATTGTTATTACTCCCAGAAAGAACAGAAAGTTTAGTGTGAACTTCAGAATGCCATTGATCTACTGCAAAACTCTTCTGGTTCACACTGCAGTGAAAGGACTCCGAGGTGAGGGAAAAATAATCCCATGGCTGAAAGTACCAATCCCTGGGCACTGCACCTTCCTACCTTATCCCTGTGCACACCAAAATCAGGCATGAGAAAGTCAACAGTGCCCAGCCCATTATCAAACCTCCCAAAAGTGCTTTGAACAAACATCTCAGGGTAGAAGCCAAGGAGATCAGGCTGTCCTGCCTACCTGCCAGCCAAGGCCAGCAGAGCTTCCATGGGATTTGAGGGATGAGCATCAGCTGAGCATCTCAGACTCCATCTCCTTCCCCCCTTGCAGCTTCTGCTGAGTGCTACTTGTTGCATTGGAGTGCAAATTATGTGTCTATTTTTTAATAGCTGTGATGATTCTCCTTTGCTTTTAGCTTGAGAATAAATCTTGCATTGGCACCTGTCCACTTCCAGCCATGGGATAGCTCATTTGTAAGAAAATAATTTCTCTGGTGATCCATGGATAAATTTCAAAGCCTACTACCATTGCTGTGAAGTTGGTTACTGGGATTTCTAACTTGCATGTTCTGCTGAAACCCTTATAAAGGATCTCTGAGTTAAAGATTAGGTAGAGTTCTATTTTCTCATAATTTACGTGTGCACTCTATTGATAAAAAAAGGTATTTTTGTGTTGGCTAAAGATGCTCCCAGATAGCACAACAGCACTACTGTTCAAATTTCTTTTAATAAGTGCTGGACAAAAAGCATATGCAATAAACTCCCTACTTTTCCACCATCTTAAAAAGAAAAAATTACTAGCAAAGATACACTTTTCCTTTCCCAAAATGACAGTTACAACAACTGGCATCTCTCACCTTTAATTAGATCCTGCCATTAAAAAATATCCAAATACCTGTGGTCATTCTTTTGAATTATAACTATGAATTCTTTTTGATTCACAATCAAAAATGAAAATCTTGATGTGGCTGAGAAAAGTCAAGAGAGACAGACCCAGGTCTCTGAGCATTACAGGTACAGCCTTGGAGAAGTTGTCAGTGATAAATCAGCTCCTCAACAGACAGGAGTAAAAGAGCTGTCCTTCATTTCTAGGTCCCTTGTACACAGTGGCTGGGGGACAGAGGTGGACTTCAGAACAACCCTGTGTTTGGTTTTGAAAAATTATTTTGTAGAAATAGGTACAGGGCATGCTGCCAGCCAAAAGGAAACCTCAGTCTAAACAGTGCATTCAGCTGGCCTGCTGAAGACAGCCAGCTGCACACAAGTGTATGTGATGTTTAGCATCATAAATAAAAGTTTTGACCTCCTCTCCAGCAGAAAAATGGAGCCCATTTCCAGTTGGATCACCCTGGATCACAGGTGGTAAGAGCTGAACTGCTGGGCCTCCTATGAGGGAGGAATGGTGAATGTTCCACCATCTTTCCTAACAGGGTGGCAGAACCTCTGTGACATAAAAGTTGGGGAAAAAAAAGAAATAGACCTGGCTCTTTTTGCTTGGTGCATGAAAATTTGGCTTCCTTTCACGCAGATAGGTTCCCTAAAAGGAAAGGATCTGTACTTTGTATCTCTGACAAGGCAAGTGTAACAGTAAAAGGACTTGAAGTTTATCCATGGCTTTTGATACCCACTTTCCCCATCTAATCCGACAAAAAGAAGATAAAGAACCAACACCAAAGGATTTCACCAACACCCACTGACACTGCAAACAGCATTCAAGTATCTTACACGAGAAACACTTGGGAACAGCCTTTGCCTTTGCCATCACACATGTGGAAACCTTCTTACAATGACTATTGGTTACTAAGAAACAGAAAGGAGTTGGCAGGGGTTTAGTTCAGTTCACAGGGCTCCACAACATCATTTACAATCACAGGACACAGAGGGACCAATCCTGCAACCAGAGCAGTCCCACGGGCAGAGCCAAGGCCCAAGGCTGCAGCTGTGATTCCCCAAACAGTTACCACTCCAAAACAATCAATGTCTTCATGTTTGAAGTTAATTCTCTTTTGAAATAATAAATCAGCACACTGGACTCAGGGTCTTGGCCTTGACCTGGAATGCAGCCAGGTCGTGAGGATTTGCCACTGAACTGTGCAATCATTTATACACCCAAACCTTGAACTTGTTATCACCACAATATTGTGGATCTTTTTTTGCCCCAGTTTACAGCAAATTTTTGCACAGTTTTGCTTAACTATTAATTTTTTTAAAAGCATTTTTTCTTCCTTGAGTAACACCACGTTCACTTCTGATACCCCAGACCTGGAGCTTTGCCTACTGCATGAAATTCAGTGGGCTCACCTGAGGATTGGATTCTGCAAAACAGCAGCTTGTGAGCAGAAATGGATGGGAGCACACATAAAATGTAATTAAAAATTAAATTTAAAATAAAACAAAACATCTAATAAATGGTTACGAGGTTATACTGGTAAAAAGAATTAGCTTCTAGAGTATGTGAGTAAAAGGTGGAAACATGGCATTGACAAAGCAACACTTTGACAGGTTTGTGCATCTGAGATGACCAGCAGAGAATCTGAATGCTTGAACACTGTCCACAAGTCATCAGGAATTCTTTCTGATTAGGTTCCAGGGCACTGGGGGTGAAAACCTCCTGTAGAGTCCTGGCAGCCAGTTAAGGCTGAAGCTGCTCTGCTCCTACAGCCTTGTAAAGTCACCACCTCAAGCAGACTGTGTAGCTGGAAACGGGTGCAACCTCCTGGCAGTGACCCAGGAATTTTGTATTTATCTGCACAAGATGTTTTGTACACTCATGGGAAAAGATAAAAGATAGCTACTCTGCAGCAGCATGTAAGAAGCCCATGAAAGCTGTATAACCTGCTACAGAAATGGAGAATAGCTGCAGCTTTTTCAATGGAAATGAAGAACATCAAATGCAAAAGACTTGATGCAAATGGGTGGCAAAAAACTGGCACAAAAGAGTCAAAGGCATAAATGCAGGAAACCATTTGACAGGTTGGCCAAGCACGCAAATGTGCTCCAGAGAGATTTGGTGCAGGTGGGAAATCCTACCTGCATCTCACAGGAGGTGACAGATCCCAGCTGGCCTCACAGGTGAGGAGGAGGAGGGTGCAGAGGAAGAGGTCAGTTAACAAAATCAGAGCTGAGACCTGGACTAAAGGGAGCAGCTAGGCACTGGTGCTGCTTTTTAGCCACTAAACTGAACTGAAGTGTGTGCTTAAAGGGGATTTTCACGTGCTTTGTAGAACTCAGTCCTGGAGCACCACATGTTGAATATATTCCTCCATACAGAAATGCCAGTTCTGTATTCACTGAATGGGAAATAATTTTTCTTCTGGACAAGTGTTTCCTCCTGGAGCAGCTTCCAAGTTCTGGACATGGCTTTCCCTCCTTTGGCTAATTGGGATGTGTGATAACAGGGTTCTCAGAAGTGTAGTACAGAAACCCTGGAACAAAGACTAATTCAAACACCAAGCTGTACATACATTAATGTTTAACAAGAAAGGGAAAAGTCTTAATTCCAAGCGCCTATATCCTATACTGGATACTTTTGCTGGCAGGGAATCAGTAAAAATATTCAGAGGGGAGTGCAGTGCTCTTTTCTTCAGCTGAGATATTCTGATTATAACATGAATCATCTACAACATGCAACATGCATCATTCTGAGACCTCAAAGACGGTGCTGAAATCCAACTTCCCTCCCGCTGAGAAAGATCCTGTGATTTTGTCTCCTATTTAAAATCATCAGCACCAGTAGCACTCAAAATGAAAAACACAACTTCACTCTGAATTTCAGGCAGAGGCAGTGGCTGGTATCTGGGTGACTGAGTAAGAAGCAGATGGGATATCACACTTGAAGTGAGCTGGGGTTTGTTTTGTGTTTCTTAGGTGCTTCTTAAGTTGTTTTTTTCTAAGTGACTCCAGTGCTATCCAGGAAGAAAAGCTGTTACTGCTACCCCAAGTCTCCTCCAGCAGATAAGAGAACCCCACTAAGTGTTACTCACCCATGCCCTTGGTGTGGTTGAAGTCTCCTTTCACCACTTTGCAGGTTTTCCCATCGCCACTGCAGATCCCACAGCGATCCTCTTTGGCAGCTGAGCCAATGATCCCATCACAGCCGATTTTCTAATGACAGCAATCAGAGACCCCCATTACTTTGTTTGCAAGTTTAGAGCAGCTCTAAACAGCGAGGTCAAGACTGACATCTAACTGAAAACCCCAATGGGGAGAAAACACTGAACTCCTAATTAAACTTTTGAAATACCTGAAAAAAGACCTCATTAATCAGATGGCTCAAGATACCTGAAATTAAAGAGTTGTTCAATTCAAGCAGGTCAGTTTCATATCTGGCCAATTAAACTTTTTCACATGCTAGCACTGGATTAAGAATCAATATTCAGTTGAAAAATAAACTGTAAAAGCTAACAGTTTCACCTAAAGCTTTGTTACAAAATGGTGTTTTCATCATTTTCTATACATACGTAATTTTTTTTCCAATAAAACCCTATAGTTCTGCTTCCACACATGGGAAGAGTCACAATATTCTCCCTGTAGCTATCAGGATTATCACCATAATCTTCCCTATTCACAAAACATTGACAGGTTATGATGATGAACATTTCACATTTGTAGATCTTGAGGCTGACAACACTGTGATTAAGCTATACAAATTTAAGACCCTCAAAATGATCAGCAATTTGCTCTTAAAGACATAAATTTCTACTGAAGTAAGCACTGTCATTATGCAAGTTATTAGCAGAGACTGCACTGTTAAAAATGAGTTTAAGATTTATTCTGCATAGATAAACAGTTCCTTGGCAAATGAGTAGCAGGACTGTCACTAATAAGACTTATTTGAATAAGGCTATTGGGTCTCTCCCATCTTTGCCTTCCTACGATGAAGCCAGAGGAAAGTTGGAGGGATATCTTAGGGAACAATCAAAACAACAAACATTTTGAAAAATAGGGTAAGCAGGGAAATATTAAGAGAACTTGTGCTGTTTATCTGAGCCTGTCTGCGTGTAAGCAATGCAGTTTGGATCAGAATTCCAACATTCCCCTTGTTTCAGAAGACCCTGGCCACTGCCTGAGTCCAGATGTATTTCAGGGATCAAAGATTGCCAGCGTTCCACCGTGTGCTGATGCAGAGCATGTCTGGGTAAATCATTAGGGACAGACATGCTGAGAGAGGCTGATCATCCCAAACACATACTAGGGAAATTCTGTTCATTAACTGGCACAGCACCTACATTGGTACACAGGAACAGCAGGGAAAAACCTGTATGAAATTATAAATGGGAGTTAAAGGAGGTAGGAAGAAGATCGTGAAGTTTTTGGCAATTGCAATTCTCAAGCCTAAACTTCACGCCCATGTCCAACAAATAATTTTGGGATATTGAACGTGATTCTGCCCCCAGAACAGAAGGATGTCCCAGCAGTTCTCCTTCCAGGAAAATCAGAATGATTTATTAATGGGGCTGCTGAAAGGCAGCTGGAAATAAACGTCTGCCTGCCACCCTGCTGAGATACTGGAAAGGCTGTGTTTAATTTAAGGCTCTGGTGCTATCTTTTATTGTGCTGCATTGTTATTAGCACTATGTGAGCACACAGATGAATAAAGGGAACATAATGAGTGTTGAACCACACTTATTCCCAGAGCTACACAAGGAGTCTGTAGGACTCTAACAGAGGCAGGGGAAGAATGGGGAGTTGGCAATCACATGCTTTGTGTTTACACTGGAGTTTCCCAGATAATGGAAACCAGTGGAAGCCAGCAAAGCTTGGGAAGGCTGAGTCTCCCCTCGTCTGAGACTGGGGCTCATCACAAGCCCTTTCCTCACACCTTTACTTGGTCACTGACACCTCCCCTCTCTGAAGGGCATGGAAACAACCCATTGAATCCACAAATGTAACTCCCAATATCTTTGCTGCTTTTTACCTGTCATCTTCACCCTATTCCCTGTGATGAAGGAACTGGGAATGGCCCTTGCACCCTCCTCTTCAATGGCACCACTGCTCCCATCCACAGGGCAGATTTCCCTCAATCCAGACCTCGAGACTTAAAGGTCCCATCATGTTTGGGCCAGGAAATGGCTTCTTACAAAGGAATATCTCTAAGAGAATAAAACACTTTTTTCTTGGCTTCAAGCTGAAAATTGGTGCATTCTTGCTGCTTTATGGGGGAAAAATACCTTGGAAGCACTTTAGTGTTGTCTACATAAACATCAGAGTCCATTTCCCCCTCCCCAAGCCTTCCAATCATTTCCAAACTGAAAGTGCATTTAATAACAGTACATTCAATAACAGTACATAATGAAACAGCTTTGGGTAAGATTTGACAGTGGATTCCAAAAGCTGCAAAGTCATTTAGAAACACGTTACAGTGACCACCTTGGTCACTCTGATCCTTTGAGAATCCCTCACATGGAAAATACTGTTAAAACCACCATCTCTTATAAAAAGTGGATCAGTGGATCAAAGAGGAAGAGACAGGGCTGGAAGAGCAGAACACAGTGGCTATCACCTGTATGGGTGCAAATACCTGCCAGCAGTCCTCGGGCAGTTAACTGAGACATTTCTCCAAGGTGGGAGAGCCCCTGAGATTCCAGCACTGGCAGGAAAAACCTTCAAGTGTGTACATCAGCATCTTTCCATTGACAATATGCTCTGTGTATTATACTGCACATCCTTTAACTACAGAGCTGTCCTCAGCCTGCAGAAAGCTTTCCAAAATGTGAAGACTGAATTAACCATATGCAAAGGGAAAATCTCAAGTTTCACTGCTCAGAAGTTAAGTTTTCACAGAGCAGAAAGAATTCCTTAAAATTTAAATAGTTCAAGGGAGTTGTTTGATCTTTGCCATCTCTCACTTGTTTTGTGTTGCTTTCTGTCCAGTCCAACCAATCAAGGTAAGTGGATTTATTAAATTAAGAAGCAGAAAGGGGAAGTTTTACATTCTGAAGAACGAAAGACCTTGTAAATAACAATAACTTCCAGTGTGTTTTCTGACCCAAGAGTTATCCTGCAGACAGGCACACTGAGTCCATGGACCAGCCCAACGGACTGGTGAGAAAGGAAGCAGCTTTAAAGCATGGGAATGCTGGCAAGAAATAAGAAAATACGTTTTTTAGGACTTCAAGTGCTCATCATGGACAGTCAGAAATGTGTCTACAGGTTTCTTAAGGCTCTTCCACCCAGGCAGTCTCCTACTCTGACACCACATTTTGGAACAAGCCACTGACCTTTAAATTGGCAGGTAACTGGATGTTTTCTAAGGCAAAGGACTGAAATTAATTCTCTTTAAGCCGGTATCTCCATCTACCCTTCCTTCTCTCCCTCCCCCTTTTTCTCATTTTTACAATTAAACATCTGAAAGTACTGCTTGTTGGGTGGTATTTCCAGCTTCAGTCATAGCTGGCTCCAGCATAGGAAAACTCTTCTCTTTTGAATACATATCACTTGGATTCTTCTGTGTGAACTATTCTCTGTATTGCTTGGATATTTTTTAATGATGTTTTTATTTGTATTTTCAATGGCTGTGAAAGAGCACAATTGATACAGCTTGTGAGGGTATGTTTTGCTACATAAACACAATTATTTTTGTTATATACACCCACTCTGTGCAAGAAATGACATTGTGGGCTCACAAAACTGTAATGCTTCCCATATGCTGAACTAACTGGCTGTCTCAATGGATCAGATATAAATATTGATGCAACATGTGCCACTTTGCAAATTAATCATGTACAGAGCAGGCTGGTTATGACAGATTCATCTACACTGCCAATTGCTTTTGTCCATAATATCCAATGTCCATTGATACCTCCAGGGATGGACCACATGAAACAGGAATGTACAGATGTGAGCAAGTGACATTCAGATCTGAGGAGAAGAGAATTCTTATTTTGTTGTTTTAAACACCTCTGCCCCTGTGGAGGGCTGTGGGTGTCTGTCAGGGCTGGGTGAGGTGAGTCTGGGTCAATAATCAAGCAATTCATCTCTGAGTTACTCCAATTGTTGTTCCACAACAAATTTTGTGCTAAGAATTGGAGTCCACACAAGAGTTTGTTCAACAAATACCCTCCTCTCATTTCCCAAGGCTTCAGATTTTGTCTGAATCAGAGCAGCTCTGCTGGATCAGGAGTTAGACACCTCCTATTTTAAATCAGCATTATCACATCTGCATTAGAGCTGCAATGTCACCTGCCATGGACTTTGTGCTTAGATCCCTCAGCAGCTCATGGGGGTGTTAGACACAATAATTCTTGATTTTTCACATATAGATATTGAAGGTTGTGTCAAAAGCTCTGTGTTCATGAGAGAACATGTAAATAATACAAAGCTCTTTGCAATCCCAGGAATTCCTTTGCTTCTGTTCTATTATATGCTTGCCATGGGATAGCAGGAAAGAAAAACTGGAAATAGCAGGGTTTTTTTTTCATACCCCACTGCAAAGTACACCACAAACTAATAGGATATCGACAAAGACTTGGTTTTGTCATTATGCCTTACCAAAATCCCTGATGCACTTTTTAACCTCAGATTACATTGCTACAGATCCAGACATAGAAAAAAACAAAAAGGCAATTATACAACAGGTTTCTGTAGTTCAGACAATCCTTCTGGATTTTGTGCACATGCACTAAATAATTTATCAAAGTTCAGTGCTAAGCCAAGTTGTTGTATGGAGACAAGCTACCCAGTCTGGAACATCTTGTACCACAGTTTGTAATGCAGGAATATGAATAATACATGGAAAATACTCAAGTGAGGAGACATAGCCAGAACTGCAGGCATCAATCAAATGCAAAAAGTGGGTACTAAGTATGTAAAAAACTCTTTTCCAGCAGCAGGTCCAGAGGACAACTTCAGTTTCTCCTCTGCCACCTCTGGCACTCTCCTGACACTCTGACTGTCCAGTTTGCAGAAGCTATTTTTGAAAATATGTCCTTTTTGCAATTTGTGCTCCCCTTTCATAGAGTGTGACAATCATTTTCAGAAGAAAGTAGTTCTGTAACAATTTTGTTGTGCCAGGACAGTCTAATATATGGCTTATTATCATTAAACATACTGTGGATTCACCAGCCAGTTGAAAGGAGGTGTGATATGACAAAACATTCATGAGAAAACTGCAGACAGAGCCAAAACACCTTCACCTCTTAAATTGTTAAATAACAGCAAAGACTGCCCTTGATCTCCAGCCCAGTTCAGCTATACAGGAGGTCTCTCTTTTCACAGAGACCTTAAATTACATCCTGAAGCACAATCTGTAGTCCCCACTGGAAAGTTCTCATGCTGTCATGAGGCTCAGACTAATCCTGCTTTGAGAAAAGCCAGCACAAGGTCATGTGCATCATAACAGTCAGCTGAGCAGCTTGTCTTCTGCTCACCCCTCTGCTCTGTGACATCTGACACTTTTTTAGTTCCACTTCTGCCAGCAGTTTTGAATTAACCTCAGCAGCACAGAGCAAAGCACTGTAAGGGGTCAGAAAGTGCCCTGCTCTCATGAGTGAGCTCTCATCAAACACACACCCCACAGGCCCAGGGAAGAACCAAACCCTCAGGGAATCCTCTCCCTGAAAGCCATTTGTCACTTGAAGAGAAACAGAAGATGAACCCAGTGTGAGATGCAGGCTGCAGTGCCCTACTCCACCTTCCCCATGGCTGCAGTGTCCATTACAGGGAAAGCAAACTGCTGCAAAGCCTAAAGGAGCACTCACCCTCCTCCTCCAAAACATCAGGCTGCTCTTGTTCTCCAGTCTGCTACAGATTTTCTGCCTCTGAAAAATCTCTGGAGAAAATAAATTCTCCTTGCTAGAAGACCATGTGCATTTTGAGGAGAAAAGGTCAAAGACCAACATAAGCTTTGAGCAGGAGATCCAGTTTGCTCAGAGGATGGTAAGAAATGGTGCATTTGAAATGTTCAGCCTCAAAAGCAATTCAAACAAGGAAAAAATTGAATTAAGACCTTATAATTCATCTCAAAAACAAGGAGTAAGGCTAGAAAATGTCTAGGTGATTTAGGAACCCCTATGCTAAATTTAGAGCTGGCTTTGCTCTTTGGTGCTTCTATGCATGATCAAAGTAATAACCAAGTTTACTCACTCCAGCTGCCTTCAGGTGCAAGGGATAAATACAGGGATGCTGCTGCTTTTGATGATTTTTTTGATGATTTCAGGGATAGTGAGGCTGACACCGAAGGCTTCATTGACACCTTTTAGATTGGAGTTCAGCTTTAAAGTGAAACTGTAATAACTTCACAAAGTACAACTGAAGGAAAATTCCCTTAGTGCTCAAATGTATTTGGGGCATTCTGAGGCTTCAGAGAATCTCTTCCTGCTTTCTTTCTCAAAACCCTCCTCTCCTTGCAACAGTTTTTTCTCTGCCATGTTCATCTACATTCATTCATCATCCAAGAACAATTCATGAGCTGCATTTAGGAGCAACTAATGAAGGGAGAAGATCTATTACATTTCCTGGGCTAGATGTTCACAGGCAATGGTTACTGCTAATTTGTCTGTTGCACTGACAATGTGTCATCCCTGCCTTTGAGAGCCTCTAACTAGAAGGATTACATAAGAAAATAAATAACAGTAATACCACCCTCTGATTTCAGCACTTATTCTCTTCTCCAGGCGCCCTGCAATGCTTATTGCCAGGCTTTGTCTACACTGGGTAAAGAAACAAGGAGAGGAGTAATTAAATGAACATGGCAATTAAATTGGTTTAATAGGCAGCTAGTTAGACAAATATCTGTGGCAAATGGGGTACACAGGCACATATGGCAATTCTCAGCACTGCACTGCATATATGGCAGAGGAGTATTATAAATGAGTTCACAGGGCTTTCAAATCTGCTCGGCTTGAACTGATCATTTCACATTTTTTCTCAGCCAGATGCAAATGGACTGAATGTTCTGCAGCTGTCATCACCTCTCTGCACAGTTAAAGGCAGTTGCCCCTGACTCTGAGTGCAATTTGCTTTTCGTGATGTACCTCCAGTGCTCTGTGCTCATAAAGGAATTCATTTGGAGGGAGCTGGCTACTGATCCTCCCTGGATGAAAGAAACGTGCCTTGCCATGATGTCTGATTTACCATTTCTGACAGTTCTGAAGGTTTGGAGCAATAAAACTGGCCAGCCCAGAGTAATGGTCAATGGCACACAGCTGGAGGTGCACAGCTGGCCTGACTATAAAAGGTTATTAATGAGGGTTTTTTTAGCTTTTTTTAGTTATAGCCAAAAACAGGGAAAAATGAAGTAACTTGGGATGCACCATGAACCTGGCACTATGTGCAAAGCACTTTGTATTATAAAGAATCAAACTTGCACTGGCTCCCCAGACTGCTGCTATTCATATTCTTTGTTGGAATAAATAAGAAAGAGTGAATTAAACATGCGTCTTCAGCATCATTTGTCAAGAAACAGTGGGAAGTGTCTCCTGCAGCAGTGCAAAATTCAATCCAAGGATTTTTCACTTCTCTCTTTGCATTGCTATTAGTAAAGCTGCTTTATGCCCCCAAAGCCTCTCTCACACCCAAGTGAGTATTGTGTTCATTTATCTCCCTGCCTGGAAGGCTCAAAGCAATAAAAATTGGCATTTCTTAACCACTCACAGAAATCAGAAATAATGCCAAATGTTGATTTATTTCCACTAACTTTTCTGGTTTGCCAGGACAAACCAGTGAAGTTAGCGGAAATAAAAGGTGATGTTAAAAAGCTGTTCTGGTGTATACCAGGGCAGGGTAATACCAGGAAGAGCAACTCCTACCACAGGATACAAATCTAGATGAGGAGAAACTGAAAGAGAAGAACCCACCACTGTGGTGTGTGCAGCACACTTTGAACACAGGCTCCATGATCAGGAGAGAGGAAACTCACGAGGAGTCTGCCCTGACAAATTGTCCGTGACAAACGACCTGAATGCTTCACCAGGAGCACCCACTCCAAACAACTTCCAGTCTTTTATAATCTTTAAACACACATTTTGTCAACTCCCTTCCCTTGTCCAAACATTAAATTTCCATCTTATAAGGGTCTACAAAGCTCCATTACATTTTTGAGGAACCTGAAGCATCAGTGGTAAGAGCTGCCCTCCTTAGCATTCAGTGTGTTACAAGCTCTCTCAGCAAACCATGAAGTTTTATTACAGAGATCTCCCACAGCCCATGTTGGGTCTGTGTGTAATTTGGTTAGAGAGAAACAATCATTGCAATGGTTATAGGCCAACACTCTAAGGAAAAGGGAATTCAATTTGAAGACTCTGGTTCATGTAGCTGCAGGAGCCAAGGAGCAACTGGTACTGGAAAGCTTCCTCAGTATTTCTAAGAAGGAACAAGGTGGACCTGAAAACCATCATGATTCTGGCAAGATATTGCTTGTAACAGGCTAGTGACAATCTGTAAGCTGATTTGCAGCTTCAGTGCTTTTATCACTGATTCCTCAATAGCCAAAAAAGAGCAGTTAAGCAGGCCAGACTTCCCCTCCAATCTGCTCCCCTCACAGAAGTCCCTTCCCACCCAAGCCACACACACAAGCAAATGTGATTTTTCAGCATTCCCAGCCGTAATAATATCATCATACCTCGGGTATTCAGCACAATTCTCAGACCAAGACACAGCCTTGGAGCACTTAGAGTGGGCCTTATAAAACAGGGCTGTCCCTTCCCCTCAAGGACAGCCTCCCAGCCACTCACATGGTGCTGCCCCAGACTGAACCTAACACTAGAAATAGAACAAGAGAAAGTTACTCCACCTGGCACTTGCCATGTACACAGAGATCTGTCTCATAAGGCCCACAGGGAGTTCCATCCAGGACTCTGTCTGTCACCAGCACAGGAGAATCCTTGCCCAGTGGGGAGCAGAAGAGCTCACATGGCTTATCTGGGAAAAGAAATACAACTGCCCTTGGGAACAGCACAAGTGTTTGAGGCAATGGTGATGCATTCTCTATATGAATGGATTTGGACATCTCATCTTTGAAGGAACATGAAGCTTTCAGTTTAGGCTTGTTATTTCTCCACTTTAAAATATTTAAAGGGTTACATTGATGAGACTGGGTGTTAACAGCACAGAAAACCAATTAGTCAATACACTTTCATGTATCTGTTTGTAAAGGGAAGATGTTTCTTATAGGGAACATTCATCAGTCTGATAAGAACGATCAAGTCATTGTGCCTCACAAAATTAAGGCTACAGGCAGTGATTTTAGAAGTACAAGTTTTCCACACCATTTCATATCCCACCAACATCTGGTTGAATAGCAAATGAACAGCACGATCCAGCAGAGGAAGCATTAAAGGAATGTAGGTGAGATAGTTAACTATGCTGAGATGCCCCAAAATGACATAAATTTAATAATGTCACAGGGATTCCACCTTTTCTTTCAGTTCCAAACTAACTGGAACTTTTTAATATTTAAATTCTCAACTTCAGACTGGGAATCAAGTTAAGGCACTTCTCTCCCAGCATTTCAAAAAGATGAGTAAAGCATTGACAACTCTGTATGTTCTATTAAGCAGGCTAAAGGAACAGCAGGGCAGCATCAAGAACAATTAATTGCAATTAGTCTTTCAGCTATAGTTAAAGGAGGTCTTCTCACCAACAATGGGAGCCCTGCAGATGAGAAACTGCAGCAAAAGAAGAGCGAGGAATTACAGAGGGAGACGAAAAAACTCACCATCCACAATGACAGCTGTCAGGAGGCTTTTCTTCTTGTTGGTGTACCTGTCGTGGGCCTGGCACTGCTGGTCCCTGAAGCTGGGCACCCCTTTGGGGCAGGGCAGGTTCTCACACACCGTGTGCTCCACGCTGGCCCCCCGGCAGTTCTTCCCACCCGGCCCCGGGCTGCAGTGGGGAACAAAGGCAGGCTCAGCACCAAACACCCGGAATGTTCCATTTTCCCCCTCCCACCCTTGCTTTGCCCCCTGCCTCCAACACTCCTGAGCATGGAAACACAGCAAACATCTCTTCAGCACGTGTCCTCCTTGCAAATAAAACACCACAGAAGCAGCTCTAACCTGAACTGTAGGTAGAGTATCCAGAAACAAACCTGTGCTGCAGATAACCTCCATCCATGAAATCCATGCCATTCCACACATTTGTTTTTTAAACATGCAGGAAAGGCCACTAATGCAACATGAGAATTAAGCACCTGCAAAACCTATCTGTTTTTATTTATCAATCCCTAGAGAAGAAAGAAAATTCAAATTCTCAGCAATAGCCTGTATTTTCTTTGCAAAATATAATAAAATATAAACAAAAAAACCCCACAAGTAAGCATGGAATCTAGAATTCCAGGTCCAAGCCTTGTACTTAAGAGCTCAAGCACTGCCTGGGATTTCCAATGAACAGTGCAATCCAAGCCCATGTCTGAAACAGTGACTGTGTAAGATCTCTTGGTAGGCAACTCCATAACCACCTTTCACTGTATTAATGCCAAGAGAAGCCACCCACTAATGGAACTGAAGAAATCAAAGCCCATTTATGCTGCTGTGACCCTTTTACATGACAAGGGGGGACTGGAGAAGGGATGCTCTGTTTGGACCAGTGGTTTTCTCCTCAGTCCAACTGTACAACACCAGCTCAAAGCCTAGACAAGAACACAAGGCAGTACAGCTCAAAAGTCTGCACATGCAAACTGGTTTATGACACACTCCTTACAACCATGAGGAGGCAATGCATGTAAATGCTCAAAGAAATTACAGAGAGGAAAAACCAAATCAAACAGTGAAGCAACTGGTTTAAAAATACTGATAGTCCCACAGGCTCAAGAGTCAGCTGGCAGGAGTAGAGATTCCTGTAAAAAAAAAAATCCCAAGACCAAATATATACAAAATAAAAGATAAATCCCTTAGCCAATATTTTTGGACAGTGAATAAACCAGCTGCAGCAGTGGGCTGAGGCCAGGAATTCGAAGCAAAAGAAGATCACGTGTGTATCTCCAGCCAAGAATGTATATGAGCAAGAGAATTTTAAAATCAGTGTGCAGTGTTGGAAGGAGCATTTCCTGTAATTTAAGGAACGATGATGAATGGATTTAGGTTTGGTCAGCACTGTAGCTGACAGCAAAGAAACCAGCTCAGTCCCCTTTTCAGGAAAATGAGCTGGTAAAAACCAAACCTGGATATTACAGACATGTAACTGCAGCTCAGAAAAGGAGAGGAATAAACAAAAATATCCTTTTCACATGATTACAGGTCAACAGCAGCAATTGTGAGCCTATCCATCATCTAGGCATGTCTTCAAAGTGACTGTGTTGCTATGCAGAATTTCAGCCTCAATTTAAAAAGAAAAGCTTTGGGTACTTTGTGTGCAGAAAAAAATCTGAATAAAGTCAGAGACACCCCATTTGGAGGGCTGTTCCCAAGGCTGTAAAATTATAATAAATACAATTGGGTGGCCAGTTAAATGGCACCATTTTAACCTCTTCAGGACTCCAAAACAATGAAGAGACTTCCAGATGGGCCTGAAGTGACCTGAGGGATGAAGGACAACACCTACATTTCATCCTGAATCAGAAAAAAATCCAAGCCCATGCAGAAAGCCTCAGCTTGCCTGTAGTCACTGTGCAGAAGCTAAACTGCACCTGGCACTCCCTGCATGCATGAAAACCTTCCTGTTCTTATGCAGCACATCCTGACCTACAGAACATCTCAAGGAGCTTTGCCAACACAGCTCTGGGACACTCTGGTTCTTGTCAGCCACTGCACTGCTCCCCAAGCCCAGAGCAAGCACTCCCTGCAAAACTGATCTCAAAGGTACATTGGCTCACTTTGGTCTGTAGATCCAGATCAGCCCCTGCTCATTCACTGTAGTGCTGGAGGGGAAACACAGAATCAGTTTTTCTGCCAAACTACATGTACCTAATTCAACTGTATCTACCTTTGAATCACTGCAGTGGGAAACTTCCAAAGGTGACCCTTCAAGCCACTTCCACAGAACCTACTTCAAATCACCCCAGGATTCTGACCTGCTCATCGCAGCTTGTGAAAGAGAAATTTCTCAGGGCACCAGCACAGCTCTGCTGCCCATTTCTCCCCTGCACTCTTGCAGCAAGGGCTGCCCAAGAGGGAAAAGGCTGCCAGCATGGCAAAAGGAGCCAGGATGGTGTGAGGACTTACGGGGGGTTGTCGCATTTCCGCTGCCTGAAGCGCACCCCCGTTCCGCACGTCCGGCTGCACATGCTCCACTGGCTCCACACGCTCCAGTCCCCGTCCACGTGCTCAGGGATGGGCGTTTTACTGACACACTCCCCAGCTCGGCACCACTGCAAGGCAATCAGGTTAGCACAGCCTGGGAAAAAGCCCTGACCCTGCACAGGTGCATTTTAAAGGATGTCTGAGGGACTGCAACAAGTCCACGTCTAAGTTTCTAGGGACTCGAGGCTTTGGTGAGATGGCAGTGGGAGAAGGAGGAAGGGAGGAGGTGAAACGTAGAAATTTAAGTGTCACTCTCAACAAGCCCCTGAAGGGAGTTCTGTCATTAAAAAAACAATCACAGAACTGAGCCCCTTACTTTATAAAGCAGATAATTATCTAAGTATTAAGACTTAAAGCCCCACAATTCACAGAAACGGAGTCCAAGAAATTATACCCCAAAGCAATGCCTTCATCAGTTCCCAGTATGTACAAAATGATTGAAGTATTTTGGACCTAACTTGGCTGAAGCCCCAAACCTTTCTGATTCTAATAGGTTGTGCTGGCTCCTGACCAAGCAGCAAACTTGGCCTGTCCAGGATGTGACACAGTGAGCACTGCTAAGAAACCTTATGAAAGAGTCACCAGGGCTCTTCCAGTTAGAAAAACATGGGCCTAAAAACCCTTTTTTTCTGTTTCCTTATCATGATTTCCAGGATCCAATTTTTCTTGTCATTGTTTATCTTTATTTGCAAGCAAAGAAAAGGTTCCAATCCTTGATCTCAGCCACCAGGCTTTTTAATTTTACCCTTTCTTACCTCCCCAACTATAGCATAGATAAAAAAATTTAGAGCCCAAAACAAGTAAGTAGGGGGATGAGAGTTATCAAACCAAGCAAGTTCCAAAAATTACATATATAAATAAACACAGCAAATTATACTTCAAAAAGAACAGAACATCACTGAATTTGAGCTCAATTATTTTGAGCTACTTGTAGAAACTATGAAGTTTTTAAGCAGCTTTTTTATTTCTTTCCCCGTCTTCCACCACTCTCCAAATGTCAGGCTAAATGCTTTGCACACTTTTTACCTCAAATAAAACCCAGAACACGACCAAGCTATGGGTTTATGGTAAATACTGAACATCTTGGAAACATTATTCCCAATGCTGGGAAAGAAAAGGTGACTGGTGCCGAGCACTCTCATTACCTTGTCTGCGCCACATTCGGTGCCATCCAGAGGGGGGTCCAACTTTGTTTTACAGGATGTGTCTCCTTCCACCAGGCACCAGAGCCCAGCACACATCAAATGCTGCAATCACAAAGCAAGGAGGTGCAGTTATTACTTCTGGGGATGCCAGCCATCATTATGGGATATACTTCAAAGCTCAGGCAGTCTTTCTCAAGTGAATCCAGAGGCATCCAGTTGGTTTGGGAGCAATTATTTTTTAAGGGTTGATTGGCATTAAGTGGTGAGGCTGGAAGCATGAAAGAGATTGATGGATGCCACTGACAGGAACAAAACCTACCCCAAACAAAAAGTGTGCTATTTAAACACATTTCTTTTCACAAGAATAAATCTGGTCCATTAAAAAGGAATCCTATATGGGAGGCCACGCTGGGTGCTTTGGAACCATGCCAAATGCTTAGATGTCCAAGATGCTTAATTACTCCTATTTTTAGAATAAGATACTCAAGTAACTGCAGCTGGTGGTAGCAATAATCAGCCAGCAATGCCCCTAGGGAGAAGGTGGAATGAGAAGGAGGAAAGGATGTCCTGGGGTGCTGTGCAGCAAAGGAGGAGCTTGTTGAAAGGCAGGGTCAAAGACTGGGAATATTCTGGGGATCATTCCCCAGTGCTGCTGCTCTGCTCAGCCAGTGTGTGCTGCAGGGATCCCAGTGCTGACCACAACTGTGACCTACCAGATCAAAACATTTTCAGAATTTAAGAACAAGCATCAGGAAAAGGGACCTTTGCATCAGTAACATTTTCCACAGCATCCACCATGCTTTGCATTCCATGCAAGTGGATGATTTCAATACAGTGCTACTTAGCTGAGTACCAAAAGAACAACAAAGAAGAGTTACATTTCTTTCCACTATTGTTCACATTTCAAGGTAATGGTAAAAAGATGAGAAATCTGACTCTTGTGCCAGCTGGTCTTGTCAAGATTTATTGCACCTCATTAAATAGTTGAGTCAACACGCTTCAGCCTCATGCTTCTTCCCCAATGTAATGTAAGAGACTGTGGGTGCATGTGTGTTTTGTGTACAGGCATGTTGGTATGTCTCTATAAAACAGATCATGTCTCTATAAAATAGATCTGTACAAGAGAGGGTGCAGACGAGATAAATCCCAGTCCCAGCGATGATGTAGAACATACTGAAACAAAATAGTTATCACAGCAGTATCTGCATCCTGCTCCATTTCCACATCTCTTTCTGGAAAGAGGATTTTGCACTATTTCAACCCAAAGAACATTCACAAAAACTGGAAGCAGACAGCACAATTCAGCATCTGTATTAGCCACAATGCAGAAAGTCACTGTCAAACAAACAAACAACAGCAAATACTCCAGGGAAACCTAAATCAATGACTTTTCAAGACATTTTCTCTGAACAAATAGAACATATGGGAAAATATCAGTCTTCAGTAATTTTGACTAAATGACTGTGACTAATTAGTGGTTTACCCACAGCTCTGAAAGCACTTAAGCATCAATTAGCCATGAGGACATCACACACTGTTTTATTGATAGGTATAGCAAGGCAGAAACATTGACAAGGCAGAGATTTCAGAGCTTGCTGAGAAATTCATTGTTCCACCCCATAACTCCCAGATTCTCAACCCCCTGCCTTCTGGAGAGGACTAAAATCAAAAAGTACATCAATTAACTATCCATAAGCATTACAGGAAGAACACAAATCTAGGTAATAAACCACAGTGTGAAAGCACTACCAGTAAAACTTCCTTCCAAACCGTGGCTGGGGACAATACTGATATGTAAAATGAAGAGAAGCTTTGGAAATGAAAGATGCAGACTGCAAGTATTCCCACTTTTCCTGTCTTCAGCCCCTCTCTTGCATATAACCACAAAGCTTCCAAGCAGAATGTGAGGAGAAACACTCCAGCCACATCTCTTGAATGATCCAGACAGAATTTTTGCCCCCAGAAGGAAACCCTCTGCTTCTGCTTTCTGTCACAGGAACATCCTGGATGGAGATGAGATGGAATTCACTATGTCCCTAAAGAGGTTCTTCTTGACATATAAGACCACCATTGCTAAATATCTGTGCATTATGCAAGATCAGTGTTTGTTCAGCTTCAGGTCCCTGGATCATAAACTGCACGTAAATTAGAGTTAATTTCTGCTCTTTGATGTAAAACTGGGAAGACAGAGTGGGTGGTGACAGAAACAAAGTCATAAAAATGAAAAAGCTTTTTGTACAATTTTGGCTGGCAACCAGAATTCCTCCATAGCCCACAAGAGCATGGAAGGTGATAAAGCCAGGTCACAAGACCAAGTATGAACCATGGCATGGGGAAGCAATGGGCAGAGATCACCTCAAATACGTGCATTTGCACCTGCAGAACAGCCCAGAGTAGGGATACAGAGGGTGTAAATATTCACATACAGGTGGGTGTGGTGTGTGTATATATATGTGTGTGTTTATGCCCATATACACTTATACACACACACACATAATTGTAGGGAGATAAAGAAAGGAAATACCTCTCTCAGCAACACCAACATTTCTGAAATCTCCCATCTTCGAAGTATGGAAAACATCGGGTTTTTATAGCACCCCTGTGTTTGATTCAGAATCCTAAATGCAAAGCATATTTCAGGAAACAGTTACAGAAAAATCTGGTAACAGCACTGAGCTCTGTGTTCTGGTGCCACACCACTACAAAGCTCAGGCCCTCGTTTAGCCCAGTCCCCTGCATTTAATAGTGTTCAGATACCCCAGCAAAGATGAAACCATCAGCTTTGGGACTGCATGTCCCCAAGATGTTTTATCATGTTAATGGCTCTTTTCAAAAGAGATCATGTATCCTCCTCAGCTACAATAGGAACCCAAACAAAACTCCCCATTAAACAGAAAAGCAGTGGCAGTGACTTTTTAATGGTTAAACAGTCAGCTTTGTGGGGAAATATCCAAGTGAGAAATGGCAGCACTTGAAAGGAAGTTGTTGTATGTGAGTGGCAGCTCAGAGCTTATACTGATACAGAAGAAGCCATCAAAAGAACTGTATTAGTGCTAATTCTGCACTCAGCAACCAGCTTTCAGATGGCAGGTCCCTGCCTGCAAAGCATTCCCTGCAGCGTTCAAGAAGTGCCAGTGAGGATTTTCCAATGATAGATATTTTGCACTGGAAAAATATTGATTTGTTGAAACTGTCTGTGGGGAAAGGTCATCTTTGGATCAGCTCCCAGTCTGAAATATTTCCAAGAGTAAAATAAATTTTTAAAAAGCGAGATGGCTGTTGAGAAGTAGTGTTTCAATAAAAAAATAAAATTACTTTTTAAAAATAAATAAGAAAAAAAAAGCGTTTTCAACTGAACCCTTAAGGAATTTATACAGCAAAAAATAAACTAAATAAAATAAAATTGTTATAAAGGAGATAAGAAAGCCTGTCTGCACAGCTGTTAGGAACAGTCCTGGGAGAGGTCACGATCTGGAAACTGCCAAGCTGGGAGAGATGTGCTCGCAGGTGAGCGGTGCTTCCCATTACAGGGATTACAATGGCATCTATTTGACAAAGGGGCCTCTCTGGGCCAGGCGTTTTCTCTGCCTCAAAGATCTCACCATCTAAACAGACTCCTGGGAGCTTGGGGATAAAGGAAGTTTTATCACTCCATTCTAGGTGGAAAGATGAGGAACAGAAAGGGATTAAATGTCTTGCTGTAAGTGTGCTGGGAGATGCTGCTCAGAGCTCTCTGCTCAGTGTCACAGCCACAGGCTCCCGTGTCACTGCCTGATCCAGCTAAAGCCAAGCTCTGGCTCTGGCCCTTCCCACCCTTCCCCAGGATGGTTTCCCTTCCCTGGAACTCCATCCCCATCACTCACAGTGTGTGGAGCTCAGGCTCAGCTCAGCAAAGGGATCTATTTCAGGTTCCTGAGCTCAGTGCTGCAGTGGCAATGAGGAGAAGGCAGAGTTAATCCAGCCAGCTCCTTGCCCACGGGCACCAAGGCTGGAGCTCCTTCTGGGGTAGCTATTGCATCACTTCTGCTGCTAAAATCGGCATGATCCTGCCCTGTGACCTCGTGTGGGCTCTCAACACTCCCCCACCTCAAACCCTCAGATTATTACCTGCAAGGGGAGCTTCCAAACCTCCAAAGTACAAAGAGGATCCAATGAATAAAGATGTCCTTCCCACCATGGAACAACTCTACAGAAGCTTGTTCATTCCCTACACATTCACTCCTTCACCTTGTCTGCACCCAAGGAAAGAAACACTCATCTCTCCTGGAGATGAATTTGTTTCTGCTGCCCACACTAAAGAGGAACCTCTTCCTTCTAGCAGCAGAATTAAACCACCATGAAACCAACTCTTCTGTCAAAATGAGGGGACTACGAACAAGAATCCTTATCCTATCCTTAAGGGACCTTGTAACACACAAGCTTGATTCTAAATAGGTTGATTTTCAATGAAATGCAGAACTCCTATTTTGCCAAGTTTTTGGCTCAGCATATTGCTAACCAGGAGAGAAAATGTGCTTATAAATGGGATCCTAATTAACACCTATTAGGTACAATAAACACACAATTTACTCTTGCTTTCCTGTTCAAACCACAATGCAAAGTTCTCAAAGCCTTAGGACACTTCTGAACAGCAATTCTTTACACAAGGTGACAAAAACAATGCCCCAAATTTCTACACCATCACTGTCTTTAATTTTGGGTGCAAAAACAACCCACAGCAATCACAAGAGAGGTGAGCAGCGTTGTTTGATGGAGCTTCTTGCTCCTGAAAATTAGATGAAAATTGTTCCAAACTAAATCCTGTAAAACTGGAAGGCATTTTTGGAAAGTAGCCACATGTTGACCCAGACAAGATAATTGTGAAACTCGGATCCATGTCTCAGTGGCCAAACTGCTGACCTGTGTCTAGAGCTGATATTCCAAGATCATGCCAGACAAGCAGTGGAAGACTCCCAGACTGTAAGGAAGGCACAAAGGAACACAAACACTTTTTGGGTTTAACTGTCCATTGGGAAGGAAACAATGAAATAGGAAAACACCATCTCTAGTTTCAGCTGTCTCTGGTGCTCTCAAGGAAAACTAAAAATCTTCACAGTCTAAAATACTTCTTTACAAAGCATCAGTTTTATTTAATTTTTTTCGTGTACCTGGAATTAAATTAGTAGTCAAAAGAAAGAGATTGGAAAGAGCATTCATAAGACCACAAGCTACTTTTATGGCAAAACATTATGCTGAATACAAATCTTTCCAGTGCCTTGAGGGCACTCATGTCACCAACTCCAGGGACTCACAGACATGGAAAAATCCAAGGAGAAAAGGACAAGTTTTATGCACTTTCCTACCAACACACAACTCTCACTCTGTGAGCTCTTCAACTTTACTGAGCCCAGGTTTTAGCATCTTAAATGAGAGAACACAACACAAATGTGTCACATCAGCTGGAAAAATCATAGAAGTGTCTTTATATGGTCAAACCTGGAAGTAGAGACACATGGAATAAAGTACTTGAACAGTCTTTGAATTAAATGAGTGGAATTTTGTACTGTGACATATTACCAATGTTTAAAAGAGCTGTTCTTAAGAGTAATGTTCACTCAACAGCTGCCAGTGAACTCCTGAGGCCTTAACACCTGATTGTCAGATATGAAAAATATTGATTTTTCTGAACAACAGGCAGAGTTGTCCATTAAAAAAGAAAAAATTGGAAAATTAAAAGAATGAAATAATGGATTTTGTTTCTTGGCCATGGGAAAAGAGAAGCAAGGGATGGCAAAATAAATATAGATATGTACACACACTGTTCAGATGTGGTTGTGAAAATTATGGAGTTTCTCTTGAAGTGTTTTGCAGATGGGAAGTTCCCAGCAGGCCACTGGGAGAAGTCTGAATGCCCTTCAAGCTTGTTATACACTATTTTCAGGCTGATACTCAATCGTATTCTGGCTAATTTTGTGAAATTCAGACTTTAGCTGTAGATGCCACATCACAAGGCTACACTAATTCTTTCTCCCTCCCCTTGTCTCAATAAGAAATGAAGTATTGCCAAGCTCAAGTGTTTAATTCTTAATAGGCTCTCTCTACTATTGTTAAGAGTTTATTACGTTTATATTCTGAAATTTCCACGTTGTATTTTTATAATTTTATTTTGGTTCCCTTCTGTCTTTTGATTTTTCTTTAAACCACTGCACCAGAATGTGTTTTGACCATCTTCCAAACTGAAACACGTACAAAAATTTCTGAAGCATTCCAATAATTGTAAACTGGGCTGTGCTGCCCAGGCAGGAACTCTGCTTCTCTCTCGTTCTTTCTCTCTCTTAAACAAAAAGCATTTCCACTGAAAGTAAAGAGAAAAAGGTGTTTTTGTAGCATACAGAAGCTGTGAAATAGGACACTTCAGCTTCATAGAAACAGGCAATGTGAAAATAGTCTGAATTCTAACAACCTACATGAGGAAAACTATAAACTATAGCATGGCAATTAAGTTAATTGTTACCTTTACTTCTCAAAAAAAATTCTTCTTTTTATTTCAGAATTGCCAGACTTCTATCGTGCAAGCCTCAAGAAAAACCCAACCCATCCTCTTCCAGATTTATTAGGATTACTATATGGACAAAGTCCCTGACTGTACAGAAAACGAAAATGCAACCTATTATTTTCAGGATAAACCAGTTTTCAATCTAATTACCACGTTCTTGTAAATATTCTATACAATACTAAATAATAGGGCTCACTATCATGGTCTGCATCTCACAAATGGCCCTGCAGAGAAAAGGCAAACAGAGGCCCATTGATTCCCATGCACAGAGCCCAAAAGGCCACTCCAGCAGTCTCTTTGTAAGACCAAGACCACAGAGAGACCTACAATTGCTGAATTATACTCACCACCACACCATCAAATATGCAAACTGAAGGGGTACAGAAAATCCACTCGATC
This sequence comes from Sturnus vulgaris, assembly GCF_052056855.1. Lineage (NCBI taxonomy): Eukaryota > Metazoa > Chordata > Aves > Passeriformes > Sturnidae > Sturnus > Sturnus vulgaris. The sequence goes on from NC_142255.1 coordinate 17,567,082, forward strand.
ACTACAATCACTGGTTTTTCTTTACTTTGTTTTTGATTCCTCTCCTCTTCCATATAAGCCATGAAATCGACTTTGTCTCCTTTGGCTTGCAATCAACTTTGCCCTCTTGTTCTGTAGCTTGTAGATATTGGAAAATACCTACATTTGTTAAAAACCAACCTGAACCTAAGAAAAACAGAGGAGCCAATTCCAGCTGGTTTAATATTTCTAAAAACAGTGCTATGTCAAAATTCACATTCCCAGCTACATCTGAGCTGACAGTGTCCCTTGTCAGAAAAAAAATCTCTTAGCAGCAGAGTTAATCTCCTTCCAAGTGCCACTCCAGCCTCAGCCCAACTTTGACTCAAAACAATGCTGGACAATAATGGTTATGTAAAAACCCACAAAAATGTGTTAATAATAAATAAGCCAAAATGCTTATAAAACAAAAAGCCAAATGGATACATGAGATAGAAATCACTTTTTTTTCCCCCATAAATATGATTTCAGTGTAAAAGCCTCTGTTGGTAGGCGTGCCAGCCTGAAAAATAAAGATTAAACACGCAGAAAGTTTCCATGAGAGCTTTCAAATGTGTTTTGATGAATTTCTGGGGGAGAAACACCATCTCTGCTCCCTGAGAGACTGAGCAGAAACCACCCATGCTATTCCTCTTGGAATAAACACAGGGAGAGCAAAGGGTTAACTCCTGCTCTCAAGGCATCATAGCCTGGCTGGGGCTGGAGCTCTCTGCTTCCTCTCTCAGAGGGGTCAGATGAATTCACAATAGTTGATTCATAGCCCAGTGTGGAGCTGAAGGACAGAGGTCAGACAGGTTGAATTGTCTGTAAGTTGCACAACTGCTCCCATGCTAGCCCTGGACTCACAGCAGCACTCAGCAGCCAGAGTCCCCCAGGATCTCTGTGCTTGGGGTGCCCTGAGAATGCCCCGTGCAGTGGCAGAAGTGCATTTCTGTCCAGCTTCTCCTGCAATTATCACGATGTTGCTCAAAGCTTGAGAATGACACAATCATCTATTTAATTTCTGCTAAAAGCAACTTGTCTCCCTCAAAATAAAGGCCACTGTGTAACCTCTTAGGTGGGCCAAAGCTGTGCCAACACTGTGCAGCTTCCCAGCTGGAGACAGGCAGCATGCCTGGCATGGCACAGCACACTTGCACATCCTGCTAGAGAAGACTTGCATGGATCACACAGTGCCTGACATCTGCAATGGCAAAGATGAACAGAAAGCACCAGGGGAAAGCACTCTGCATATTCCAGGAGAAAACTCTCTAACTTGGATATGAAGGGGGAATCTACTGAAGGGTGTTGTGAGATTCATTAATATATGTGAAATCCTATAACCATAGAATGGTTTGGGTTGGAATGGTTAAAGTTCATCCAGTTCCAACCCCCTGCTATGGGCAGGGACACCCTCCACTATCCCAGGGTGCTCCAAGCCTCATCCAACCTGCCCTTGGACACTTGATCCCTGCCCTAACAGGAACCCAGCCTAAAAGCCTGACCCACTGCTCCTTAATGAGGTGACATGCACTAGAAAATCTTATCCAACACTGAGGTTACAGAACCAGATCCTGAATTATACAACTTGGAGGTCACACATTACAACAGACTATGGATCATCTGACTTATCATAAACTCATTTTTTAGCATATTAAAATGTAGAAGGAAAGGAGAAAGGGATGTTGAGGTTTGATGTATGTGAAGCTGAGCCTTCCTCACGTGTTTTAATTTCTGTTCTGTAAATTTGGAGCAGAATAGCTGTAGGATAGATGGTTTGGCAAAGTTATATATATAAACCTGAGAGCTACAGTTTTGTTCTAAGGCATCTGAGTTAACCTTAAAAACAAAATGGAAGAACAATTTTGGGGATGCAATCTCAAATATTCAGAAAAGGGTGAATATTCATGGATTAACTATCTTGTTGGACTGATGTTGGAAGCCCAGCCACTGCCAAGCATTGAGGGACCTGACTCTGTGAAAGCAAAGATTACATTCCTTCAAAAAACTGGGCTTTGATGCTGTTAAAGGAGAGAGCTTACTGCACAGAAATTTTCTGCAATTTCTCAAAAATGTTGAAATTTTGGAACCATCTAACCTCTGAAGTTTGCTCTAAAGCAAACTGCATGGCATTTTTGAATATAGGGCCTCTAGCTTGCCTGATATAATTATGTAGCTCAACTATCTCCAAAGAAATATTGTAATGTAACTCTTTTATTATATAAGAAAATAGGCAGCAGACACATGTAATCATAAAAAGATTGAGCAGGCTCATTTCCTGACGTTTATTTCCTTTTCGTAACAAATATTTACTGTCAAATGTTTATTGCTTTTACATTTGGATTTTTTTAATACTTTATTGAATTAAAAATACCACATTACCATTGGCTAAAAGAGGAGACAGCTGTATTTGCCAATAATTTCTACAGCTAATGCCAGTGACCAATGCCAAATTTTTTTTTTGGTTCATATTTTTGTAGACAGCTTTGAGACTTATGATACAAGTATTCTGCAGATGAGGCCTGAGGAACACAAAGGTGAAAAGAACACAAATTTCAGAGGTTTAAAAATCAAAAGTGATCATTTCCTCTGAAGAATTTCCTTTCCTTGCCATCAAACACTAAATCAGAGTAGCATAACAGGATGTAAACATTTGCTTAAATTAATGGCATATGACATAACTGATCTAGAGCTCCACAGGGTGAATGTTAATTCTTAATGCACATCTGCAACAGAAATAAATCTAAATAAGGGACTGCAAATGGGTTTTAATCTGCTGAAGTTTTCTACTAGGCTCTTCATTAGGAAGCACCAATATCCTCACAAAATATGCTGATTTTTCAGGAGAAAGAAGAGATGAAGTAAAAGAGCACATTTTTAATTGTGTTCTGAAATGTCAAATAATTAGACTGGTGAAAAATCTTGAGAGACACAAACACCTGCTGCCTGTATCTCGCAGAGAATGGTGCCTCTTGGCACATTATTCTGCCAAACAACAAGTCCCTGAAGCAATTCCAGACTGGACACACAACTCCTGTGTGAGAAATGCTGACCACCAACCAGCGGGCTGACATTCTCATCAGCCACTGGAATATCCAGAAACAAAGTGGTTTTTTATCACAATAAGGGAAATAGCAAAAATCTCTTCCAAGAGCAGTCCAGCTGGGTGACACCCACACAAGTGGAAGAACTTGAGTCATGCTGGGTAGATCTGAGGTTTTCTTTACAGACCTATATTCTAACACTTTGCTTCCAGTACAGTAGTCCTGGTGGTCTGCATTTTCTTGATGGAGTTGGGAAATACAACCTATCCAGATTATTTTCCTATTGTTTTATATTAGCTAGCTTCCAAGTCCAAAATAAATAAAACAGCTAATGTGAAACTAAGAGCATTTTCCCAGGACTTGCATGTGTTTAACAGTTTTAGTAATTTGGCACTTAGAAACCTCAGTTATCTCTGATTATTATTTTCTTTCTTAACACTGATTTAAGATCTCAAGCTTGTTCAGAATGGGAATGAGGGACAGCTAAAAAATACAAATGGCCAGTTACTAAAAGCAAGAAACTTGTCAGGAGGTGATGCTGGTGACCCAAGACAGCTTCATGACTTTTTTTTAAGTATCTCCAAGCCACACTGGAAGCAGGCACTACCTTACTCCCTGTCTAAAGCAGGGGATAAGATCTGCTCAGAATTAAAAGATCTGATTATGTGTTAAGACCTTATGAAAAGTTTGGCTGTCTAAACTCCAGAGGAAGAGTCCAACAGCCTCATCTCAAATACAACTTACTTCTAGAGACAGCAACAATCAATGTTCCCGTTTTGCCAACCAACCCCACGACACAAGCCATGCTACCCCAAATCCTGATGAAACACCGTGGTGCTTAGAAGACACACAGAATTCTGCACAGGATTCTGTAAGGCCTCATGAAACAAGCAGACATCAGCATTTCCTGAGCACAGAGTGCACAGTCAGCTCCTAAGAACACTGCAGTGGTGTGAGGGTGAAACACCCAGCCAGCCACCTAAGCTGACTCTGTGCAAGTAGCCAAGCACTCTTGTGAGGAGAGACTTTCACCTCAGCTGAACTTCCAGGAAAACAATCTCTGCAGAGCATTTCAGGAAAACAATGTCAAAAGGGAACAGAGTGCAAACACCAGTTTTCCTGAGTCTGCCCTGGGAGGTGACCACGGGCAGTGTGGGGAAAGGACGAGGCCTCAGCAGGAGCTGCGGACATGGCGCTCGAGGCCGTTTGGTTTCCCACCAGCAGCGCTGAAACTGAGGGAAATAGAGACTCCTTTTCCCTTCCCCAGGGGCTTGGCAGCCTTATTCCCACTTCCCACCTTGTTTCCAGCTACAACCCACGAGCTCTTACCTCCATATTCTTACAGAAGGTGGCGTTGGTGCCAAAAAGGATCTGGCACTGCTCGTCGGCGCTGTAGTGCATGCCCGGCAGTTTGTGAGGGAGCCGCACGGAATATTGGCTCCGGGGATCTGTCACCAGCAGGCAGGTGCTCACCTTGGACCTGGGCAGGGCAGCAAGGGAAAATGTCCTTCAGGGAAAGCTCCTCTGAGCCGCAGTGTTACATCTCTGCCCTCTCTTGAACGGGAAGTCTCCTGTCAAACACTGGGTTTTTCCCCTGGAAGTCTTCTAAATAATTGAGAACTATGGAGAGAAAGGGCCTTGGGAACTCACCATGGCCTCAGGCCTCAAGGCAGGACAGACATTCACAACATTCTGGGTTAAACATTTGTCTGAACTGTCCCTAGACATCTGAGGAGACTCAATTCAGTCCTCAGGCAATCCAGCCCAAAGCTTCACTAGCCTTGAAATGACAGCTAGAAAGTTTTTCATGTCTCACCTCAATCCCCCCAGCTGAATTCTGAGCCCTTGACATTTTTTCTTATCTGTCGTAGGTATAAAGGGAAGATTTTCCTCTTTGCCTTCACAGTAGCCTGTTACAAATTGGAATATCACTGTCATATCAGGGGCCAGATATAACCAGATGAGTTCAGATGCAACTCCTTTTTCTAATTCATGCCTTTAGTGTGGCAGTAAATATTCCATTTTCTTTCATTATTTTCCTTTCTTTCCCACCTCTAACACCCAGAGTGGATATTTTCCATGCTGAACCCACTCCTAGCACAAAGCACTGTGCCAGGCACTGTTTGTCAGAGAGCTGCACTCACTGTAGGTTTAAGATTAGAGCTGCAGAGTTTATACAATTCCAGTGCTTCCTGTAGTACATGAGACTTAACAAGCAGCAGGACAGAAATCCTTCCTGAACAATTGAATATGATGAACTGAAACATGGATGCAGTGGGAAAGTTTATAGTGAATTATTTTAGACCAACACACACTGAGGAGTTAGAAAACACTCAGAGTTACCTCCAGGCAAAGTCAAGTTTCAATAAAATAAAAGCTATTTAATAACAAGACAGTAAAAGCCACAGCATAAAGCTGCACCATCTTTAAGCAGAGATTTCTGCAGGCCACCTATACACAGATTTCTGTCATTGCAAAATTAAAGGGCATTTTCTGTAAAAAGAAGGTGATATGGGATTTTAAAAAAAATGTTATCAGCACATTGACAATTGCACATAATTCTTCTGCCTCTCTTCCACCCTCATTTTCAAAGGGCTATTGCAACAGAGACAAATTCAAATTTGCACACCCTAATGACATATGTACACTTCTTCAAAAGGAAAATTGTTAATACTTTCACTTCAAAGCAACAGAGTGGATTCTTGCCTGGTAGGATTTCTGACACTCAGCACAATCCTTACTTTAGGAAGTTTTCGAGGTCGTCTCGGCTGCACGAAGACCAGGAGAGGTCACTTGGGTTCCTGCCCTTCACCCATTCTCCAGACATAATGTGAGACCTCCCAGCACAGGGCTGATGATCATCATCGTGGCTCATGCCCATGCTGTTGGATTAAAACAAGACAAGAGAAAAAACCTATCAAGTCATGATGTGGGTTTCTCATTTCCCACTGCCCTTAGCAATGACACTCTCAGCAATTAACACTGGACAACAGGCTGCACATACAACACACAATTAGTCATGTATTGCCCTAGGTACCTGTTAAATAAATGAAATAGAGGTTCCTTTAATTTATCCATTGCCTTAATTTCACAAAGTGTTTGGTATTTGTGTGTTTGAAACTTTTAAATGTGCTTCATATGGACTGTCCTCCCAGGGTTTATGAGATGTGAACGTGGAGAAGTGATGTAGCTCAGAGAAGGGTACCTGCTGGAATATTTACTGAAAATTTTGGATTACTTTCCCAAATCTAGTGGATAGGATTCCTACAATTACACTGAGAGGATGATCTAGAGATGGGCTTACTTTGTTCTTGCATCAGTGTGAACTTGGAATATACTGTTAGGAAAACCATTTTTCTAAATTAGTGGTATTGTACTTTGAGACTGATCCTTTTCTGAGTGGTAAGTTGGATCAGATCATCTCCAGTGGCCCTTCCAACCTAAATTAGCCTCTAAGTCTGTAACAGCAGTGCTTAGACTGGAGCCTGAGGCAAAGCCAAGCCCTATTTCTGCAAGCACTGTCCAAACAAGCACCAAGACTGCCTCATGCCCATCTCAGCAAGGACAGACTGTGACCTACACAGCAAAATAAACTATCTAAACAAACAGCAGATTGTGTTGTATAAACACATGGAAGAATTCAAACACATTCAGTGAGGATTTCTAAAAGTGTTCAGAAACAGGAAAGAGTTACTTCAACCTCCATCCAATTCCCCCTCAGGACCCTTCTGTCATTAGGGGAATCTGCACCACTGGGCTGCTACAGCAGGTCCAGGTTCAGAATAAATCCCTGCTGCCACTATAGGAAGGTGAGACTCCTCTACTGCAGATAAAACTTTGTGAACAGGGAAAAATGGTGTGAACAAGGTCAACCTGCTACACTCAGCCCATCACAGCAACCTGCCTGGCAGTGAAAATGATTTAAGGATTTTCCATCCTACTTCAAAATGAACATTAAAATTTTTTTTCAGAATCATACAGAGTAATAACTCCTTGAAACAGTAACATTCCTCCTTCAATTCCAAGGTGAAAAGGTAAACAACTTTCAGAAGAAAGGTGTCTTCAATGGCCAGTGTCACTTTCTAGCAAAACATCACCAATTTGGGGCTGAAAACACAGAACTCAGTGGGTCTCCAGCTGGCTGGCTGGAGCAAGCCAGGAGCAGTCCCTTTAAATATTCACTGTTTAATCCATGCTATTTCCCTGCAAACCTGAGGCTCCTGTTTGCTTTCTGACTGTGCTCTTGGCTTTGCTTCTCCCCAGTTGTGGGACTCGACTGTTCAGAGCCCAAACACGACATCCATTTCTAGCTGCAATGAACCAAAACCCACTTCAGCACTTTGATAATTATGGCTTAGATTAAACCACCATCTCTGCTATTTTTAGCTTACAGTGAAGATTATATGGTGGAGTCTATTATTTTAGGTTTATCTCCAGGGACATTATTATTATTTCTAGCAAAACTGCATTTAATATAATTTTTAGACTCAGAAGTTCATACTTATTCTTGTTTTTAAACCTTAGTGGTTTTTGAATACTGCAGAAACATTAACATCAAGCACATTTTGTTTGATGCACGCAGGAATAATCTAACAGTCTATTAGTAACTCTAACTTCAAAACAGTAAAGAGTGAAATTCCTGCTCCACTGAAGTGAATGGGAGTTTTGCCATTTACTTCAATGGAGCCTGGGTTTCACTCCAAATATTTTACCCATGTTGTTTCTACACACAGAGAAAACTCCTCACATGCTAGGAAGAAAGCTCCAGCAGTATTTCTCCAATGGAAATAAGCCCATCTAAAAACTGTGCTCCTAAAAGTCAGGAAAGGAAGGGCTCAGTACCACAAAGCAAGGGATGGAAGCTTGTCAGGAATCATCCAGAACAAAGTTTACCCCAAAACGCCAGTTTAGAAGGCTCGTGGGCATGCAGCAATCCTGTTAACTTTTCTAAAGGAGACCAGGCAGATTTCCAAGGTTTCTTGCAGCTTGTCTCCCTTGTGACTGCCACAGTGCTGAGACTCAAAGCTGGGTCATTTCTGGGTTTCTACTCTGTTTTTGTGGGATGGGATCTGGCAGCCCCCTGAATGGTCTCCTGGTCGGCACATCAGCTGTTCCACCTCAAAAGGCTGAAAACAAATCATCTTCCTGACTTTGCAAGTGCTTTAGGATCCCTGACTTTATCCTCTGTAGAAACGACTAGTGTTTGGTCTACGGTTGTTAATTAAGAAATGCTTTAGCTTTCTGAAGAGCTTAAATTATTTTTTGTCAAATATGTTGAAAGTGAGATTTTGTTGGCAAAAAACAAGGGTAGCACTTACTAATTAGTACATTCCCGTCCTTTATTTTAAACCTGATTTCATGAAAAATGTCTTGCCTAGGACAAATGCTGAGGCTACCAGTCTTTATTCAGCTTTATGTTGCAGAGGGTTTGAGGCAGATAAAATGTATTCTCTATAAAGAATGAATCAGAACTCACGCTTCAAGTTATTTACAGGCTTCTTCTGAAATTCATTCAATTATTACACACGTGGAAATTTACCCATTCTGTTTCCTTAACAGAAATTCTTTTAAAAGTCATAAGCATAAAGGAATTGAGCCTGAAAGGAATACCTTTATTGGTATAAAGCACAAGAGCTTTGCCAGTTCATATTAGCTTGGGATCTGGCCTCAAGGTACACAGGCAACCTCTCCTGGCCTCTCAGTGATGAGTTTCTGGGAGAATGAAACCAGCAACACCTTTGGAGCCTGTTTTAATTGGCAATGAAGAACTTTTCTCAGGATCTACTTTGCCTTACAATGGCTCACTTGAGAAAATGATTAAATGACCTGAAGGACTAAGGCATACCCTAGCATGCTAACACATTCTTTTCTGAAGTTCAAGGGTCTCCAGCTACATCAAAGGGACCAGGTTTTCCTAAACACGTAGTAAATGCAATGCCATGCTGATTCCTTTCACTAATGAATAGTCCCCCTCCTTTTAACAGAAATAAATGGGACAGAGCAGTGTGTGTTTGTACTAAACACCAGTGCAAACTGAATCAATAGTTTACATTTCATTTGTGACCATCTAATCTTACCTGCTGTTCAGAATTCACGTGGAATTAGAAGTAGGTAATCAGTATCTTGAAATATTCTGCCTTGGGAAATTCTATTCTTACATGAACTGATCTTGAACAAAGAGTTGATAAGAAAAGCCCTTAGATTAGAAGTAGCAATGTCAAAATGACACTGCACTGCCCTGCAAACCCACTGCCCTGTGTGTTCTCCCCAAGACATAAATGTCCATTTTATCAGAAGCCACAAACAGATGCTGCCTGTTACCCTTTACAAAGCCAGCAGAGACATTATGGATGAGCAGGAATCAGTTTCCCTTTGTCACTCTTCCATCCCAGGAAACTTCAGCCTTTCAGTTCATCACATTCTCCTCCTGAAGACAATGAGATTCCACAAAGGCAAGCAAGGACAGCTCAGACTGTCAGCTCTTCAACTCTTTTCATTCAGTGTTTACTCAGAGTAAGCACCCTGGGTCTCTGGTTTCACACTCCAGCTTCTTTCCTAATATAAATAATGCATTGCTTACCAGTCAAAGACACCACGGCCTCACTGGAGGAGTCCTGCAGCACATTTACTGCTGCTCATCATGTGTGAGGCCAGAAATGAGCTGACTGACCAGTCTGAGTCCTGACTCTTAACATAATCACAGCGAGGCAAATCTGACCACGAGGCACAGGGAGGCAGCAACAACAGATCTCTTTGATGCAGTTTTTTGGAGAGTAAGGCTTTAAAGTAGCACTGCTAAGAATAAAAAATAGCATGCAGTCTCTGGGAGCTCTGGCCTCCCTGAAGCCTGTGCAGCAATCAGAACTGGGTTAGGATGCCAAAATTACACTCTGGGCCTGAGCTGGCCAATTTCTTGTGTAACTCTTTTAAGCTAAACTTAATTATCAGCCCTCTGTTTTCCCACAGCAATGCTGAATGAATGCACTTGCTTTGTTTGTTTGGGTCATTAATGGAGTTTCTCCTCTAGACAGTTAATGTAACTAAACTGCTCTGTTTACCCTTGGTGCGTTTTCCAGTGTTTCCTGTTATTCTTACAAGCCTGAGCCAAAGTGCACCAAAGCCTGTGGAAAGCCCCCTACTGCATCCAATGCACTGCTGCATCTCAGGGTTCTTGAGGTCATGTACACAAATCTTCACCAGAACCACTATGACCATCAATTAGAAACCCAAATCTGAGTTAGAGGGTAATGCCAAGGGCTGGGAGAAACTGATTTAGGAGATGCTTAAAATCTTTTCAACAGCTGCAACTCTGGCTGATAAGAGACCACTGGAGAAATCCCCAGGACTGTTATCTTTCATTCCCCCTTAGCAGGGAGAGATAGGAAGTTGGTACAAGAGTAAGTTTGATATAAAACACCAGCAGCAGCAGGGCTTTTATTCAGAAAAAGGGTCGCAACTGAAAGAAAGAACTATGAAGGGAAGCCCGAAAAAAAGACACCCAGAAGTGGAAATGCCACGAAGTAAGACCACCTCCATCATGTTCCTCTGAAAGTCAATCCATTCCATTTGTCTGCAAATAATTCAGCGTGAGTCAAACACTGGATCACTTTAGAAACTCGTGGCTATCAAGGCTATCCAAGGTGTCCTGGCTGTCACCCCAGCTGCTTATTGAACATGCATGACAAACAATTGATTGCTCTCTGCACAACTGCACTTACCTCAGCCACCACCTCTCCAAAGGGCAGGGAGGATGTCGAGCTGCCAAGAAGGAAATGAGGACAGCAGGCTGTCTCTCTCTCCCACAGACAGAAATCCAAAGGAGTCTTTCCAAATACCAACTCCCAAAGAGCTGGAACTATGTAAGCTCAGCAATACATTAAATAGGAAGAGCTCCTTGGGGCCAGCCCTGCAGACCAACATGGCCTCAAAGAATTGAGCAAAGAGCCCATTACAGCTGTACCCCAAATACAGGGGGGACAGGAGAAGGCAGAGGTATCTCATGCTCCAAGTGAAAAGTTCTGTGGGACCACTAAGGTTTTTACATTTTTGGCTGATACTTGATTGCTGGACAGCAGGTTTTCTCTACCTGTATCATGCCTTACCCTGCAGATGTTCTCCTAAAGGCTTTGTTTCTGCAAGAGAACATTGCTATGAGCTAGGCAGTACCAGCCTTGCACGTCACCACTGACCTTCTCAGCAGAGAATATGAGAGAAGTCATTCCCTGTGACCCAGCTTGCCATGACTCACCCACAAGTAATCCAGTATTAAATGCAGAGCCAGGACTAAGCATAAAATTTCTTTCTAAAGCCCATTGGAGAAAAATAAATGCAAAATGAGGGCAGACTGAACAACATCCTCTCAGAGTGGGAGAGGTAAGGGAGAAGGGGAGCTGTAATTTATCTGCTCTGGCATGTCAGTGTGGGCAGAATGACAGTGCCCCACAGAAGGACAGCTATTTAGACATGCACAAATGCCATCTGTTTTTCCATGGGAAGGACAAAATTCCTCCCCTTCCCACCTCCTATCAGGTCTCAATGAAGGTTTGAGAAGGGAATGCCATCTCTGCAGTGCATCCAATGTCAACCACAAAGGAAGATGTTGGTATGGAAGGAGGTTACACAGGGTATGTGGCTGGCAGCTGAGAACATTAGACACGGCCATTAAACTCAAATCCTAACAGGTCACTAAGCACAGGGTGTACATCAACAGTTCTTAGCAGCTCCTGCCTTAGGGCTGGGATTGAATCAGGAGTGGGAGACAGCACCCCACATCATCCAGCCTGTGAGCTGTCCACTCCCAAACTGAGCTCAATGTTAGGAATTTTTATTAACGTTTCAAATCGAAGCTGCATCACTGGAAAGATGCCTACTTCTGAACTGGTTCAACATGTTTAACGTTTCAATATAAACTGCTGATCATGTTGCAAGTTATGAGGTTTCCATCCAGTTGACAATAATAGCATTACAGAGGAAGGAGTGAAGTGGGGGTGCTCATTTGAGCTGGAATTGTAATAGGAGCTGCAGTGCAAAGTGAGGACAATAACTTTGAGAGGGTGACTCAGGAAGGTGATGCCTCTAAGAGAGGCAGAGATGGCCAGAGATGTCAGAGGGGACAAAGGGAGGTTTGGACAAACTAACAAATCCTGGGAAAATGCTGAGGTGAGCTCAGCTGTCACTGAGGGAGGAGGCAAGGAAACATCTTGTGCAACCTTCCTACAAAACCAGCGGCCACTGAGGCTGTTGGCTTAATGGAAAGCAGGCTTTTTCACCCTCTGCTTTTCAAACATGTAAACACTGTTTCTTAAAAATGCTTTGACTATTCCAAAAACTGTCAGGAACACTTTGGGAAGCAGTGATGAAGAGAGGGAGATGATCCTACTTAAAGCATTTGAAGTAACTGAGGCTGGTCATTGTGTACACAGTGTTATCTAGAACAGGGGTGTTCAGGATGGGTGCTGTACTTTTGGGGTTTTTTTAATCAGGAAAGTCAACATTTAAAGGGAGTCATGACTACTGGACTCTTGTTTTCATAACCAAGTTTATGTCACTCTCCAATAATGAAGTAACCAGATATTTTATATGGTTATCTACTCATCAAGCAGCCAAGAAGTCAACAACAGCGAGTGAGAACACACGAACGCCTATGGTGAATAACAGTGTGGAAAGCTGTGGTTTATTCAGCTGCATGACAGATCCAGCCCTTTATGATATGGTTTTCATTTAAAAAGAATTAGCTCTTTTGCCTTGGAATCTGGAAGGCAGCAAAGTATGAGCTTGTGAGGCAAGGGACAGAGAGCACGTGAGTGACATGGCAGGGACAGAGAGCACATGAGTGAAATGGCAGGGACAGAAAACACATGAGAGTGACATGGCAGGGACAGAAAACACATGAGAGTGACATGGCAAGCACACCCGCTGTGGTCTTGCACTCAAAAGCTCACTGGTATAAACACCAGACCTTTACACGGTTTGATCAAAGCCTGACCAAGGCCTTGAAGAACAGGGTGAATTATTTTAGGATCCTCTTCCCAGAAACATCACATGCTCACATTATTGATTCTTTCTCCAGCAGACATTTGCTCATGGGATTCTCTCTGAGCAGCCCTTGTTTTTTCACAGAGTGGGTGATTCACAGCAGGACAGGCATTGGCCATTGGCCATTCCAACACCTTTGGTGAGATGAAGGAACCCAGCTGCAAAGCAACTGAACATCCACCATTCCAAGGGCCTCCCTCCACTGCTTCTGATTTCTAGGATGTGGCCCCTGCATATCAACCTTTTCCTGAAAAAAACTTCACAGTTTCTTCTAAGAGCTGGCAGGTTCTGAGACTACAGTGGCAGAAAAAGGAGTGCTCCACCAAAACCAAAGTTCTACAAAATGCTAAAGTTGATCAATATATATACATAAATAAATTTGGCAGAAACTCAGCACTGAAGAGGAAGCATTATCTCAGGAAAACACCCTTCTGATGTCAATGCCTCCTCCTTTCCAAGATCCATTTAGCATCTTACATGAATCTTTCCTGTCTCCTTCCTTAAAGCACTATCCCATCTCCATGCAGGCATCCAACCACATGCTGAGCATTTCTACACCCTCACACATTCTTTCATACCTGCCAGTAACACACAGCAGATTTCTGACACAACAGCATCAGTAGGAGTCAAGGATTGCTTTAATTCCTTCAATCAATCCCCGTTGAAGAGCTGAATATAAATATATCCAAAACCACTCACTGTACAACATGGATCAGTGACTCTCTACGGGAATCATTTGTCTCACACTGGCTGTTTGTCATGATCACAGCTGAGCTGTGACCCAAGAGTCACAGTAAGTAAGAATAAATTTATCTGAAGATGTCTCCATGAAAATGTTTGCACTAAGCTGTTTCCTTGCTGCCTAAGTGATCAAATCCACTTCTTGGACATAGAAAATTCTTTCTTTCTCACTTGCTTCAATCTGGTTTCAGAACACAGAGAACTGCTGCAGAAGGAGCACAATGACTAAGAATGAACCAGCGGTGGGCAGAGGACTGCTCATTGCACAGAGGCTGCTGTGCTCCATCTGTAGCTCCTTGTTTTTGGAAAGCACCCCGGGGCACAGCAGAAGGAACAAGCTGAAGGGTAACAAGCTGTTTGCTTTCAGCACTGCCTGAAGTGGGTGAGAACGAGACCTCCAAAATGTGACATGCATTTCCTCAGAAGATGAAAAGGGAATATAAATTGTAGGGTGGAAAAAAACCCAAACCCTGGGATAGCTGGGTGGGATTTCCCACCCACGAGGGAAGAGAGACAAAAGCTCAGTGAGCACTGACAGCCCTGTCACTCACAGTGTCAGAAACCCCAGGGGAAGCTCTGTGTGCAATCACTTTTCCAAAACTCCTGTGAAACCACTGAAAGCCTCCAGTCAACTGCATTAAATGACAGAGTGCCAAACCTGAATGCAGAGCTGCAACACAAGACACCCTTCAAAGAAAAGCAAGGAGAGGGCAGAAATGGTGTGGAACATTTGCCAAATTCGTGCAACACGAGTAACCCAGATGTCCCACACTCTGCCCCATCAGGAAGCCACCCACAGCCCAGTGCTGGGGAAGTGGGACAGCCGGGGGAATGCACTGTAGGAGTCAGGAAAGCTGGCTGCCTTCCCCACACTGGGAGATGAATTCTCCATTCCTGGAGGTGGGAAGGAGGAGATGGCCAACATCAAAAGACAAGAAGGTGTGAAGTAAATGCAATATATAAATTCTATCAGCATCAAGTGTTCTGCAGTCCTCAGACAAGGCAGTGGGTATGTGTTTTATGGCTCTCACAGCAGCAGAAGTCCTTTTCACAGAATTATTTTTCATCCTCTTTCTTGGTCCATGTTGTCACTCACTCACAGATTCAGTGCAAGAAGAAATCCATCCTTATCTGACCCCTCTGCAACACAACAGGTGACTGCAGTGGACAGTAACCTCTGGGCTCACTTTTGCTTCCAAAAATGAGAAAAACCCACCAGAATTGACTAGGAAAAAAAGCTGCACAGGAAATGCATGATCCAGCTCTAAAATTTTATTTCCAATAGTGGCACTCCCATACACCAGCTCCTTAAACTCCTGGGATTTTTCATAATGGTTCAGCTGGTAAAATAATTTATAATACCAGAACCACCTGGCCTTGGCTGTTCGTAAATGATTGCAGAAGTTCAGCAAGTTATCTCAGTTTCACTCATTTTATCAGCAGGGAGAGATTCGGTATCAAACAGGAATGTTGCAAATTATGGCTGGGTATCAAAGCAATTTGGAAATGATATGTTCAGACCAATACTGAAGTGAAATTCTTTGGATAGTGGGTGGGCCTGGTTGCCTACAAACCTCAATGCTAATAAAGTCAAGTTTGCTTTCATATTGTCCAAGGAAGCGACATGAGGAAAGTAAAAAGCAACTTGGAAAGACACTCTTGCTTTGAATAACTTTGGCTTGAACATGATAATGTAAAGACAAATTACAGAGAAAGAAAAAAGTCTGTTATTTTCATAAGAAGATACTGTTTTAGAGGGTCTTGAGCTGCTAAGAGGTGCAGGGTGTGTGTCATTCAACTGGTGACAGCTTTCTGGAGATGTGTCCGAGCTTTTCTCATGTTATTCTGTTCATTGTGCTCTGAGGGGCTCCTGCAATCACACATTTGGCAAACCTGGTAAAGTTACTTCAACACACATCATAAACAGCTTAGAAGGAAATGCAGGTATGGAAGGTAGTACTTAACATATAAAAAGAAAATATGAATATATTTTCCTAAGCAAACAACTTGGCTTTTTCTTTGACTGGGGAAAACCCTCAGGATCATATCTGGATTAGTACTGGAAATAACAGTGTCAGTAACAGAGAAATAATGGAGAAAGAGGTAAATTATATACACAGTGTTGGTGATACTTCAAATAAGAGACAAGAAGTGATGCTTGTACATACAGGCAGGAAAGCTGATGACAAAATCATTATTATAATGCTCCTGTAGGAAAATCCAGTTTGCAGCATTTCTTTAAAGCTACTAAATGCAGGCAATTTGCACTTTATCAAAATTTGACCATGGTGACTCATAATGGATAGTAAGGAAGAGTTCTGCCTTCTTGAACTAAATCTACCCCACATTACACAGCAAGCAGCTTTACTTCAGATAAAGGAGGAACTAGACAGGAAAGAATTCACCCAATGAAAAGTGCTGTTGATTGTCTTTTCAGGAGGGTGAAAGGAAGCTGTGCTTTTCCTTTGAAGGAAAGATACTTTCCCTAAGTACAGAGACTACCTGAAACAAGAAACAAACTGTTTCTAGGGAGCATTTCTTTATCCTGCATCCTAGTTTTATTGTGTGCAATTAAAATGAATATTTAAAAGCTAGATTAGAGAGCTGCCACTCCATTAGCTGTCTCTGGAGAGATGCTAGCAAACAGCAGGGTGAGAGGAAGGGAGCCCAGCGGGGAGCAAGTGGAAGAGCCAGGCAGGATTTGGACTGTCACTGGCAGGTGAGAAATAGCTACCAGAGGGTGGACATGAGAAACTTCTGAGAGGTCAAACTGTCCCGAATGTGGATAAGATGTGGTGTATAAGATGAGTGTCCCAGTGGGCTTTGGAGCAGAGAAAGAAAGCGCAGTGAAAAATATTTATTTTTAAGGCCCAAAGCTAATTAGAGCCCAGCAGGAAGAAAACTTTTCAAGCAAGTGAGAACAAACCATTATGATCAGACCCCTTTTGCTTTGATTTGTTTTACCTAAGCAAAAAAAAAAAGCAGAAAACTGTGGGCTATTCTCCTCTCTTTTTATGGAAACTGGGGTTCAAGTAAAAATATAGACAACAAACTCCCTGCTGGGTTGGATCCAGCAATGGAAAGAGGCCCAGCATCTGATGTAGGGAGGATTTTGCAAATGGAAAGGGATCACTGAGAACAAAGCAGGCCTGTTTATTGCATTTCTCCAGTAAACTCTTTTTTTGCTGAATTTTATTTCCCAACACAACTGTTGGCCAAGAGGCAGCCAACCCTGTTCCACCCCAGCACAGCCTTCCACTGACGTAACAGCTAAAGGGAACCACATTTTTAGAGGCAACAACATTTCCACTGGCATTGCTGCTGCTGCTGCTGCTGCTGACTTATTACCAAAGGCTTTTCCAAGTGACAGTCTGGGATTTATCACCTTCCCCAGCTCGGGAAGTCATTTTCACCTGGAACCTGTTGAACTCAGCAGGCCAGGCAGACAGCAAGGGTTACAGGCTATTGGAACCCAACTGCCAGTGGAAAAGTAAATATTTCATCTAGATCGCTACCCTTGTATAAAAACAAATTATTATTTGGTAAATGGCACTTACAAACCTAATATTTCCTGTGCTGGTGTGCAGTGGGAGGCTGCACAATGGGGACTTGTACTGTCGCTGTGTTTTGGGTCACTGGGTGCACCAGGCTGCTGCCAGCAAAGCCAGTGGAGTATGAAACCAGAACCCTTGTGGCAGGAAGCAGAGGCAAGGTTTGCCAAATCATTATGGCCCAGCTACTTAACACAGGCCTGGCTTACTCAGCAGAGTAAGCCTTCAAAAAGAAAGGCAGAGCTGGCAAAGCTACAAAGCTATTGATTAAATGAAAATTGTGTTTCTCAATGGCTGTCGTTTGCCTGTTTGGTGCAGTTTTATTATGTTAAGTAAAGCTGTACAAGATGCTCAAAACCAAAGAAATTAGAGGGACTGCAAGGGAATGTTGCTTCCCAAGGGATAACACAGAGATTCTTCACAAAGCAGCAAGAAACCCTTGCCCAGAACAAATGTTTGCCACAAGACTGCAGAAAGCAACGGGATGTGGACATTCCCACGCCCAGTTCCAATGTTATTACATTCCAGTACTGTAAATAAACTATCAAATTTGGATGGTACAAAGGTGAAACATAATCATGATAATTATGACAGGGAGAAGGTACCTTGCCACCGTGCTAGGATTAGCAGGTTCAGTAAAGGCACCTGGAAATATCTTGCAGCTTTACATAAAACTAAAAAAAACACACCCAAACCAAGGCCTATCCAGAGCATGACACTACCAAACCTCTCCATTTCTCCTCCCCAGTATTCTTTTTCTCTGTGTGATTTTTCTACACAATTTTCTTCTTTTTAAATTTTTTTCTCTGTGTGATCCCACTGTCATTGCAAAAACAATCTGCCCAGACAAGGTCAATGCCACAGAGATCTTCTGTTTTTGGGACTCAAATTAACTTACTCAGTGTCCTGTACTGTCTTACAGTGGGCCAACACACCTTCTGTTTAGTGCTGCTCCATCCCTACCTCCTCCCCAGGTCAAATCATCCATGCTGGCAGAAGTCTCCACTGATTTTTTTTTTTTTTTAATATGTTTAAACCTGTCTTTGATCTCTGCTTCCTTTTGACTAACTCGGGACATGGATTTCAGAAAGTTATTATCAAGCTACTGAGGTACATAATAATAATAATTTGTTTTATCTAAAACAGACCCCTCAGTGTGTTACCAGAAGTAGAAGAAGCATCTCCTGAAATTTTAGGATATATCTATTCTTTCTCTGAACCAGAACCTGTTATTTAAATAACTGCTTTGGTTAGATCATACCACTCTGATGTACAATCACATATGATGAAATAGGCAGTGTTCCATTATGTCCTTTGGAGTTGTACAGAGAAGGGCAACTTAACTGTGAAAATGTGCTTGCAATTATCCGTGGAAGAAGAATGAAACCTGGGAGGAGGGGGAGCACGAAAAGGGAGCCTGGGAACACGGAGAGAGAGACATTCCTCAACAGATTTACAACACAAATGGCAGAAAATAAAATTAGCAACTCCAGGGTGGGTACGGACTGCTGCCAGCATTTTTGGCCAGCCTCAGGGTATGTCTACACAGCAGCCAGTCACTCCCAGTACTCCTGAGACTGCAATATACTGGAACAGCTACGTCCTCCTGTGAGATTTCAAGTGGGGATTCTGGCACCAGGAGAACAGAACTGGGGCAGGCACTGCCTGAATCCAACTCTCTGGCTACTGAGGAAGTCCTGGTGCAGCAAAGCCATTAATACCTGAACTTGTTAGAATAAAGCCTGCATGGGATTGCCTCTGGCTCCAGGGCTCCTTGAGATCCAACTGACCTTGATTTTCCAGCACTCCAAATGCAGAGATGTCAGTTCTGACACACAGCATGGTCAGAAGGGCCATACACGGTTTATGGAGGCACCGAGGGAACCCCAGCTCCCCAACACAAGGCAGGATCTACACCCAAAGTGCCAGCAGTGCCACTGGAGGGCTTTATCCAGCCATTGGACAGATCCTGGCAGCCACAGGCTACATCCCTGAGCCATCCCTAACTGGATGTTACCCTACAGACACACAGGATGGGCACCCCTTCGCAAGAGATCTCTCTTATAGTAAAATATTAATCCAAAGGAGTGAATAAGATGCCTGCGGGCATGTGTTAAAGTAAAGTCTTTAACTACATGCTGAAATCCTACCCTGTGAATAGAAGTTTGGCCTCATTTGCAGTACAGAGGGAGCAGAGTTGTAACTGAAGTTGTCTGGATAACCTTGAAACTGAGACTTTGGTGCTTCTGCATGTTTGATTCTACAACTTAAGTAATGTTGGTTTTCCTGCCATTCGGGAGGTATGAAGTAACCTGGGACACATCAGTGTATTTCTGCAACAGCAACAAAGAAAAATGTTTCACAGAAATTCAGGTCAGGCAGAACCTGCCTGATAAATGTGGGACTAACTCAGAGAAACACAAAAAAAAAAAAAAAAAAAGAAAAAGAAGCCCAGGTGAGATTTTTTTAAAAAAACAGGGTTAATGTTTAAAATCAGCCAGGACAGAAACTACACTCAGCTGCCTCCACTGGTAGAGCCCTGAGTTCAAGGGTTAGACTGTGCTGAGCTGATCTGAAAAAGACAGAGGGTTGTTGGCATTTTTTCTTTCAAAACAGCTTTTCAGTTCCCATGTTCTGCACCTAAATGTTATAACCCCAGGATAAAAGGAGATAATTTTTAGCAGAGGTCTCTCTATTTCTCCACGATTTCCAGAACCACTGCCTTTGCCCCACCACCATGATTTGGCTGTCTGGATCCAATGCTGCTGGCACTGTTCTGGCTGGAATGGCAAGACAGGCTGATCCAGGAAAAGAAAGAGGTTTCTATCAGCACAATGTGCACTCTGCAGCACTACCTGCCTGCACAGATCTGTCACATTTACTGGAGTGATCCTCAGCTTCCACATTAAAATTTTCTTTTTTAAAATGCATTATGATCAATTCTTCATAAATTGCAGGGCAGGGGAAAAGTGGGACAATTTCTTGGTTGGTTCTCAGGAATCTTAACAAGCTGCACCACAGTGACTGGGTTTTGCTGGTGTAAATTGTTACAGGACATCATTCTGCATCTCTGAGATTTGATCAGGGACATTCCTCCTCAGCCTGCCATGTTTCCACATTCTGGCACATCTGCAGGGATCTCTCTGCTGGGTGCAGAACCACACAGATGAGGGAGGCCAATGTTATTCACAAGTCCATCAGCACAAATACCAGGCCACAAAGGGAACATCCACGTGCTTTTCCCTTACCTGCAACACCACAATGCTTGAGACACACCACAAAGGCCATACTTCATCATGCAGCAAACTATTATGCACCCTGAAGTAATTTTAACCAAGCTACAGCTATCAATACCTAACATCTAAAGCAAATAAGCACACTGGAGAGAAACCTGCTGGTTCCAAACCCTTCTCTTGTCTGATTCCAAGCCCTGAGCTGTTTGGTTTGTGCATTATGGGCTTTTACCTTTGGACTCATTTTTGTCCTCATCTGTTTCAGCTTCAAGTTTGAGGCCATGTGGTTTCAGGCTGTTGGCAAGAACCAGCTCCTTGCTTATTGTCAGTTGATTTTAATCCCTTTTCCTAAGGGCATCTGCCCCGGTGTGGCTCCCAGCCACACCACCTCGGGCTATTCTCTCCCCATCCAGGCAGTGCCAGGTTCTGCTGGCTCATGAATGGGAATCTTCCCTCCTCAGCCAGGCCTGCCCCCGTCCCACAACAGGAAAGCCGAGGCTGTTGAAAGAAACAGGGATGGCAACAAAGCTGGCATTGTTGTCCTGAAAAACCACTGGCTGCAGCCCACCCCCTGCATTCGGGATAACGGATACACGGATGAATCCCAGCTTTTGTTTCAAAAAACTTATTTGACTTTTTCTTTGGAGAAGGACTTGAAAACGGTAACAAAGTCACTGCTGTAGGCAAAAAGAGAATTAAGAAGGGGGGGAAGTGGCACTGTTTTTCTCCAAGACGGTTGTTCAGGGTGGTCTTTGGGGTGTGAATCTCAGATCAGCCTCACACCGGGGCAGCTTAAGGGGGGGAGGAGGAGGGAAGCACCAGTCAGAATCCTGGTCCCAAAAGCAGGGCACTTTTCAGCTTTTACTGATGGACTTGCCTGCAATTCTGAGGAAAGATGAGAGTAAGAAATGCTCATGTTCATATTATGTTTATTATATGAAGACCTCAGGCTTGTACATTTTAAGACTGCAGTGACCAATGTGATCTTGGGTCTTCCCTTCTGTGTAGGCCAGGACTCCACCCAGCAAACCCTGGATAAAATCCAACAAGCTGTGGTTACACTCAAGTGTGCTGTTTTAAAAGACATCCACTGTTGACCTTGACTGAAGGAATAAGGTTTGCTGAGGGTCCTGTCTTGTGTGAGAAGAAGTTTATGATTTGCAGCCTCAATACACATTCACTGGGCTCCCTGCCTGTTACCTTTCTGTAACATCAAGACTCTTCTCCTAGATCCTTTGTAGAAAAAAATTGTCTCTAAATACAGACGGATTTTCCCTTTGTGTCCATGGACCAAAACTATCAGTACAGACTTGAAGATTTAAATACAAAAGTCACATCACTCACCCCATCATCAAGCAACAACTCCACGGGTTAAACCTGAAGATGAACTTTCATCCTTCAACTTTCACAGGACCTATTTCATCCTAATGGACCTATTTAATGGTGTCTCCATGTTTCCACAGTGCAGCTGTCCGGAATAGTGTTTTTTGCAGTCAGTCCAAATGACATTAGTGGCAGATTAGGAATCTGACACATCAATTAGTAATCCATTCACTTTTTCCAAAGTCCACATCAGAAACTATCTGAGAATGCCAAACTGGGCTTGTGATCTCCACAGACATTTGTTAGTCTTAAGGAAAGAATAATAAATCTCAGCTTTTCTACACTCATAAGGAAATCAGACTTCAATAAAGCTCAAAATTATGGCTCTCCAAAATTTATATTTTTGCCAATATGGATGTAAGTTTTGATTGGATTTTGTTTTAAATTAAGAAACTTGCACCTAGTTTTCCTTGGTTTTCATTTTTAAAGCTCATGTCAGCTTTGTGTTCATGTCTGCAATGGGTTTCCTTACATTTCACTTAAAAACTCTGAGTTTTTAAGTAAAGTCTGCAAAGAATTCTATTTGCACACGATGTGCTGAACCAGGACTGCTCAGAGCATCTTACTGCAGTTCAACACCAGAAGAATAAGGCCTGACACTTGTAAGGTCAATGAAAAGATTGCTGATGGCTGCCAGAAAGGCACCAGTCAACTGGTCAGAGGTCGAGATTAGCAGCCAGGCCACGGGTGACAGCACAGAGGGATGATTTTGATGCTCAGGTTGGAGGGTGACAGATATGACATTTCTTCCCCTCTGTTTTGATTTGGCAACACTGGGGTTGATTGTGCTGCTGGTGGCAAGGCAGAGGAGGCAGAAGGGTTTGCCCCAGTGTGTGACAGAGAATTGCAGCTCCTTGTGGAGTAAGAACCCAGAACATTTTCCCAAACACTTGTGGCAGCAGAATCCTCCCAAGAGCTCCTACAACCTTCATCTGGAGCCTTTCTGGCTCCTGTGCCCTCCCAGAGCCACATTATCCAGATGCCTTGGGTCCCTAAATTGGCCCTTACAGACCCTCCACTCCCCCCCAAGTAGTCCTGAAATAGTTTTCCAAGAAGAAGGCAAAGAAAGAAAACCATCAGAGGAAAGAAATTATGGTCTTACCACCAAAAGTGGCCTCAGAAAAAAAAAAAAATGGAGCTTGGAATTTTCTGCACAGATGGAGAGCTGTATCTGAAAGCATTACATCCCCTATTTATGATGGGGATTTTTTTGCAAGGCATTATTAGAAGGAAGCTTGTCAGCTCTGCTGAGAAACTTGGCAAGCACCAGGGCAGACCAGTCTCACTCTTCCACACAGCTGGATTTTCTGCAGCTCAAGTATTTTTCCCTCTTGCTCTTGGCCCATCCAAAGATGAGTGCTGAATTTCCCTTAGCATTACCCACAGGTTAATTTGTTATTAAGTTTAGGCTCAGTTTAACATCTTGGCGTGCAATCTAAATAAAACCAAAACCAAATGTCCTTCATTTCTGCTGAAACCACCCTCGGTTTGGCTCAGCTGCCTTTGGTGTCACTGGAGGGTGAACAGGAGATTCATTTTTGGTAGGTAACCTAAATATCCTCCATGCAACTTTGAAATACATTGCCATAAAGTAATTATTTGTCATGGAATGAGATTGGCCAGAACCTGAACACGCTCCACTGGCTCTGACTTAGCTGTGAAATACTTCTTACTGCAGGAAAGGAAGACACGGCAGACATGTGAGCTGTAGGAAGGGTGCAGAAAAAACTCAGGCACAACTTCTTACTCCAGGAACAAAGGTGGGATTTCCCACCTTACATCCACAGAGGCTGAAGGAAGGAGTGCTTGAAACCCCCCAGGCACAGTCCTGCCCCCTGTATAACTTTGTTCCTGGCCTAATTCTGTACCTTCCACAGTCCAGCTGTGACACTGCAACCAGAGTGAAGTCAATGGAAAGGGGGAACAGCTCATCACTATTATGAGTAAGTGCAGTGACACTGGGCCTGAAGAGCAAGGAGTGTGGAGGTGACCTTTGGCTAACTCATTATCTGCACTAGGGGATGCAGTTGACTCTTCCAGTCAATTTTGTTTTCTTCTGCCCATGGGATATCTATAGGCAGCTTTAAAGTCTCCAAAGTCACCTGCAGAAAGTACCCAGTAATCTCATGCTGCAAATTTCTGTCTGACTATGACTTATCACCTTCTTTCCTGCTTTTTCCAGTGTGTTCAAAGTGTTTTATTTAGGTGTGATTGAGCTGATAAATCAAGTTATAGGATTTCTTTCTGCTGATCAAGTAATTCTGCTTAAGGGCATTTCCAAAATACTGATGTTTACCATTTCAGTCACAGCAGATTACTTCACATGCACAGATGAAACCATTACCAAACTATTTAAGTATTAAAGTCCTTGACACAGACACCTGAACTTCAGAGAAAACATAGCAAGTTCAAAGATTTTGAAGCTCATGTTGGTTTTGTGGATCTGTTCTACACAGTAAAAAAAAGTAGAATTTGTCTCTATTACTGTCAATCATTTAAGAGATTGAGGCCTCTTTGTGCTACTCAGAATCAGAAGAGAGAGCTGAAAACAGGGGAAGATGAACTAGAAAGATTTATGTGTGTTAAAATGGGTATTTACATAAGCCTCCTGAAAATTAAATTATATATCAATGTGCTACATTTATGAAATCATAACAAACACACCACACCAGTAATTGCACTTGTCTGGCTTTAAACAAAAGTGTCCTGCAGTGGCAGAAGTAAGGAAGGAAACAGAAGGGCAAGTTCTTACTTGTGCCCAAGCTCATGTGCAATTGTGAATGCCAGATTGAGACCGTTGTCTTCAGCAAGAACACACTTTCTCTTGGCACTGCAGACACCTCCTAGGTAAGCAATTCCTGCAACAAAAACACAGAGAATGTTCCCATCAAAACCAGTGAAACAGCTCATTCACTCAAAACATACAGCACTAGCAACCAAAGGGATCAGAAATGCAACCAGAACGAAAAATATTAGAGCAGTTTTCACACAAAATCATCTGAGTAGTTTCTTCCTCACCCTAGTGAAGAATCAGTCCAGAGTTTGGTCAGACAGGAAATAAGTAAAGCACACTCACCTTCACTGCTTTCGTTGGAAAATATATTTCACTGACCCAAAAATTCATCTAAACTTGTCTGCTAATTCCCTCTACTGCAGCACTAGAAAATGCAGCAAAGGAGTCTGAACAAGCACTTAAACGGAGCTCTCCCGATTTTCAGAATGAAGTCAGGGAGAAGGAATAAAACAATAAAGCAGAGACTCTGAAAAGATCTTACATTTTCCTTTATTTTCATGCTTAAAACAAAGTGAGAGTGTCAGAGCCAGGAGAGCTGGCAAAGTGCTGATGGTGAGTCACAAAGCCAATGTAGGTGGCACAAGTCTCCTATTACTGAGTGGAATTTAGGATTTGATCCATGCACAGTATTCTCCTGTTTGTGTGGGCACCACGAACAGTTTGAGGCTGAGGCCAAAAAGGAATTCAGAAGTCACAGCATGAAACCTCTGCTATGGAAAAACAATAGTCCTCATCTGCCCTTCCTGCAGCCAGACTGTCCCCTGCTGAAAGTGCCACTGCACTGGGAAATGCTGAGATGGCATCACAGGCTAGCTCAGGGTGTCACAGGGGATATATCTGCTTTTATTTGTATTTAACCACACAAGGAATCCATTTCCTCACTGCAGTAACAGTTCCATGGAGGAGGGGCTGGATGGAGCTGCC
This sequence comes from Sturnus vulgaris, assembly GCF_052056855.1. NCBI lineage: Eukaryota > Metazoa > Chordata > Aves > Passeriformes > Sturnidae > Sturnus > Sturnus vulgaris. Next base: position 17,592,784 of record NC_142255.1, read on the forward strand.
TTTAAGGAGCAGACCATGACCATGCAATACAGTCATGATCTCCTCATTTTCCTTTTCTTTTTCCTCTCAGAGCTGATCAAACTGTGTTTATCAGGGTGCAAATGAAGAACTTGAGACCTGGAAGAAGTCTGGCTCTGTTTTTATGAGTCTTGACAACAATAAGGATGTGGATATTTGTTGCCAGAGATGCTCTGGATGGAATGAAGGGATGGACAACAGCCTTTTACTTCAACACTTGCAGCAAAGAATGAAGGCAGAAATCAGGCACTAACACCTGATTACTTTAAAAATGCAGACTGTGAAAGGGCAGCTTCATATCACATGCAAAAAAAAATGAGATCAAAATTTAACCTTTTAAATCTGGCCATAAAAGGCTGGATTTCAGCACTTTTCTTGGACTGAGTTGCTTCTTACATGCAGAATAGTCCAAAGGATGTCAAGGAACTGCTCAGGAAGTAACAGCCTTCTTTGAGAAAGAATTTTTGAGACTGCAAGCTCAGTCCACACCCCTGGTGGCCCAATGAATGTGCCACCTTTTGGTTAAAGGGAAGCCAAAACCAAGTATTTGAGTCAGCTGAAAGACACTTCTACTGAATAGGTAGAGATTTTTTGCTTCCCTTTCAGCAGTTTTAAGCAGAAATGACCAAAGCAGGACTCTTACCAGAAGTGTTTTATTCCTAATACTAAACCTGATTATTCCACCTTTATCTTTCCATGAACCTGTGCCAATATCTCTCTCAGTTGTATCTGACACATGAGGTTTTTACTGAGGAACAACAATTGCATTTCAGGATCAAGGGTCAATCAGGCAAATCAGTTTTGCTTGAAATTATTCATGCCAAGTTCCTCCTGAGAGATTTCATGAAATGAGGATAGGTCTATGTTTGCCATCGTGGAGATGGAAGGGGGCAACATTCCCATTTTTGGGAGGTGTGGTGCAGCAAAACAGTCTAGAATTCTGACAACAGATTAAAATATGTTAAATATGAATTAAAATGTCAAATACATTATGCCAAACAGTAATTCTTCTGAAGTCTTTGTTTAGTGGCTCTAATCCCCACTGAACCTGGCAGTGCATATCCACACTATTATTTTGGCTTTTGCTCTGTGCTAAAACTCTCATTATTCAAAGGTGGAAAAGTAATGATTAAAGACTTTTACATCCACCAGTGGTCAAAGAAGCAGTGACTGTGGCTCAGTTACAGACTGTTAGTCATCTATTTTCATTAGCTATTTTCAGTGCTTAATGTGAATCCTGTGTGGCCATTTTACAATATCTGCAATGATCAATTTTCAAATGTAGCCATTTAATATTAGTTTATTATTACAGAAATGGACTGGGCAGAGAAACTCAAAATCCTGGAAGAGCAGAAACCTTTGGAGTACATGCAATGAACTCGGTAAGAAGTCCAGCTCGTGAACTGCTGAGTGCTTATTAATAAGAGTCATTCTGGAACAGCAAGCCAGTTATAACAAATTGATATCACATTTTAAGCCTGAAAAAGCTTGCTTTAAAAACGTTTCTGAAATCTATTTTTTCTATCAAACTATTTCCTAAGACTATGATTTTCTTTTGGACCAATACATTTTAGCATTAATTCCTTTCATCAGAATATCAACAGCAAATAAATTATTGATCTGCAAACACACTCTAGTTCTTTAGTAAATCCATCTGAAGCATTAACATAAATGCAACTTTTTTGTAATCCAGTACAATGATCCACATAACTGATGTGCAGAGAAAAATACACCTTTAACCAACAACAATAGTAGCATAATGCTTTGGTAGCTGCATTAACATTATTTATGTCTTCATTGGGATGAATGGAAACTGTTGTTTGCCTCTGAAATTTCCAGATTTTTATCTGAGCCTTTCAAGTCTGCAGAACTGGAATAAAAACTTCATGAATTCAGACATGTTTGTGAAAATTCTGGTGTGCCATGGTTCTACCAGGCAGGGAATAATATAAGAGGAAATGCTTTTATTTGGTATATTTGCTTCTGGCCCTGTCTGTGAGACAGGTGTGTGTGTGTGAAAATGAAAAATAGGGAAGGAAGCTGAACTGGGATTTTTGTTTGCTTATTTTTAAACAAAACCCCACACTTTTCATGTGCCTCTGCAAATACACAGATAGTGCTTTTCTTTGGGGAAAAAATGTCCTTATCTTTCAGATATACTGCCAGCAATTACCACAAATCTATTTTTAATATATAAAAAAGGTCAAGCGGGATCATCAGTGGAAGAGGGAAAGGAAAGCCAATTACTATTTTTACTATTACCAAGCACGAGGGTTTTTTCCTTTCTCTCCTGAGAAATTACATAATTACAGCCCATAACTTCTGTGCTTGGGCTTGGACACACAGAGCTATCTGCACTTCCACAGCAAACCCTGGGACACAGGCAACTGTGTAAACTCACATTTATCCAAAAACTTGTCATACATAAACAGTTTGCAGCTGTTGGCCTTCCTGCCAGCTATGAGCCCTCCACCAGCAGGATCTCCAAGGGGAATGATCCCATCTATCCCAGCAGCAAGGCATGAGGATATTACACACTTGCCACGGGGATGGCCAAAGCTGGGAGAAGACAAGTCCTGGTGTGTGGGTTCCTGTTTTGTCCTGCTCCAAACACCTGGGGCTTCTTCCTGATGGCTCTGGAGTATTCACTCAGCAAGTGGTTTGTCCAGGTACTCCAGCTTTCAACTCTCTAATGTCTTGTTTTCATTGCACTCCTAATACTTTAATCTCTTCTTTTGCCAACCACCTCTGGATACAGAACTTTTACTTGATTAAAACTTGGCTGGCTCTCCTCCTGCTCAATGTATTTGCTGTTGGGAAGGGAGCCAGACTCCCAGTCCTGAAGTCTGCTTGGCACAGACAGAGACTCCCTGCATATCCACATGCTCAGAGCAAACCTCCCATTCCCCATCATTACTAGCTTGGTGTTGAGCTGATGTTTTTCTCATCCTCCCATGATTTTCAATTTGTGCAGCTTGCACATTGCCATCAATTACATTCCTGTAGCCTCTCTTAACATCCTACACGAGTAAAATCAGGAAACCCTGAAGTGATTCATGCTCTGCCTTTCCATTCAATGGCAATGATATGTTCGACAGAGATGCCCTGCCTGTATTTACACATCAAGTCAGTCACCAAGGGAATCTTTCAGTGCTTGTGATACTTAAAATGAAAAATACTTCTCCCTTTCTATAAAGCCTACATAGAAAAGGTTCCAAAATTTAAGAAACATTAAAGAAGAAACCCACTAAACTGCCTCCAAGATAGGTACTAACACTGTTCTACAGCTGAATAAACAGAGGTCTCAAGAGTCAGTGGTATCCAGGTGAAAAAGAACTGTATCCATGGAAGGGCCCTCACAGACAGGCTAAGGCTGTCACCACCGAGCCTCCAGGCCAAGTTTGGTTTATAGGGATCATCCAGAAAAGTGAACAGGGTGAGCTGTTCCTTCATTTTACGAGAATGTCCTAATTCAAAGCTGGACATGCAATTTTAGTGGCACAGATTAATTTGGCTTAATGCTGGATAGTCCTCCAAAATGCAAATTCTCTTAATCTTGCAGTAACAACATGGTTTCCATTAGAGTTTAATATTCATGTGGAAACTGTTTCCCTTAGCAATAATTTTCATTGTTACTGCATTTAACAAAAACCACACTGGAAACAACACACTGGTCATCAACCACAACTACAGAAATTACAGTGCAACCATCCAGTGCACGAGACACAGCCACAGTCAGGTAGGAAAACAAGATAATAATCACACCAGTGCAAGTCACAGTAATTAGAACTCAATTCTTTATAGAGGAAGAGCTGATGTCATGGACCAGCTGATGGAAGTCACCACATCCTGACTTTCTGTACCTGGACAACTTGTTGCAAATGTGCCCATCAGCACAGAATCCTCTTCTCCCTTTGGAGAATATAGCCTGTCCTGAATTTCAACATGACCCTTGTAAAAGTCTGTTCACCATGACCTGCAGCACAACTTTCCCAGAACTCAGAGAGCAGTCCTGTAGTGCCCAATAAAATAACTTCTTCCTCTGAAAACACTGTCATTTTCAGTGTACACAACTGCTGTCAGAATCCCAGAAGCCCAGCAAGAAAAATAAACAGCTGAAACACAGTGTAGGTACTTTCTGAATCTTCTGATTTTCATGACACTCACCCTGGAGGACTAAGATCAAATCTCTCCCTGATATTCACAGTACCAGCTGATGCTTCTGGAGCTCACAAAGATAAACTCCTGAGAACACAAGGTGCTCAAAGCACAAATGAGTGAAATGCCCAATACCTTTGGCAGGAGATAGTTTTCTGATTATCAGGAATAACTAGAGATACTTGGCACTGCATATTGATACGACACCCAAGGGTCTAATGAGTGCCCCTGGATAACATTTCACAAGACCAGGGCTCTAGCTGAACAAGCCAGATTCAACCACATGCCTTAATCTTTGTGAAAGGAGACTGTGATTCAGGCAGAAATACCCAAATTTTAGCTATGGCACCACTGCAGCTCAACAGAACTTCTCAGTCAATTCTTTCATCCCACCCAGGAGCCCAGGCAGGAGTGCACTGCCCCATTTCCAAACAAATTATCTGAGCCCTAAAGCAGCTGCCCTCCTCAGTACCTTCCTGATAAAAATACCTTTGTGAGACCAAACCTCTTCATGTCTGAAAACCTGCAGAGGCAGCAAGATTTAATCATCAGAGCTTAAAGGAGTGCTTTTGCTATCTTCCTTTTCTCTGTTTAATTACCCTGCAGGACAGCAATTAATGGAACATGTGGAAGCCCCTCCCCAGCACGGCCGACCCTCAGCCTTACCTTTCAGTCTTTCTTCAGGGCTTTTCTGCTTCTTGGGAACCCTCCTAAGGTTTTACAAGTTTAATGGATGAATCATTTATCTGCTCCTTTACCAAGCTGCCCACACACAGACATTCCCCAAGATAGCAAGAGCTTTATTCCAATGTTATCTGCATTGGATTTACACTCTGCTAATTCACTGATTTAGGCACAGGGGGCTGCCCAGACAGTAGAAAAGCTTCAGAGATCGAGACCTCTCCTAGCTCCAGGGATATCTGTCCTCACCCACACCAGCAAAAGCTGTTTCATCAAATGCAGTGAGATGAGAACAGCTGAGAGATGTTCTAACACTTTTTTTGGCCAAGAAGACCTCTTTAACCAAGGCCTACAAAAACATTATTCATGCTGCATTATAAGAGCAGACAACCTTTGGAAACCTTCAGAGGTTTGGCATGGGCATCTCTGAAACCACATACCTTTCCAGTGCCATTCACCAGGGTTTGTGATCACAAACATAAATATTCACCACACTGACCACACCTGGGGAGAAGTGTGGTGTTCACTGGATTTCAGAGAAGCTGGAAACAAGCACCCTGCTCAGCCTCATGGAGCAGATATCCATCAGTGACACAGGTACCACTGATCTTGCCTTGCAGCAAGGGAATGCACTAAAAGCCCACCTGAAGTTCTTTCCAGCCCTACTTTTCTAAGCTTTTATGACAAAACACTGGGATCTAAGACCTCAGCAAAGCAGGAGATAAAAGAAATTCCCTGTCTCTTTGACATCTGCTCTTTGTTCAGCGTGACATCCTCCATGCCATTAATGGCTCCTCCCTTTCAGCAAACCATCACTTCCCTGCATGGCAGCACATTAATAAATCCTCTTCATCCAAGGAGACATGAGGAGTGCCTTAATTAACAGAGGAAGCAGGGTATCATCTCCATGTTTACTCTACTTTGATATGCTAACAGCCACATTCCAGAGAGCTTCTCCCCAACACTCCCCAGAGCCCAGACTGCTGCTGAATGCAGATCTCAAACACAGCTCCTTCCTGCAATCCTGTTTCTCTAGTTAAATCAAGAGTTTGGGACATTCAGTCCGAATCAGAGCACCATTCCTGAATGCTGATTCCCAAATCCAGGCAGCTAATTCACCATCTGCTTATAGACATCACTGCCTGGTGCTGGAAGTCCCCATGCTCACACACACACACATGGAATTACATGGGCTTGATTACTCAAAGTAAGATATATTAGGACAGCTGTTGAGAGGAAAGGCAGGGGAAGAGCTGGCCAGGTGGATTTGAGAGAGGGATTCCAGTTGGGGATTGGACTGAATAATTTAACACACAGTGGTGGGAAGAATACAGAAGCCTTGCATAATTCATATTTAGTGAACAAGGCAGGAAGAGAAATGGGAAGAGATTAGGGAATGAGAAGAGACAGGGACAGAAAAGTAGCAAATGGAGATAATATGGGTTTTCCAGAAGGCTTCAGGAAACATGACTTTGATCTCATAGGCAGCAGGGAGTCACTTCTGAGAGAGGCAGGGGTCAAGGAGGGCAGGAGATAAGATCAGAAGGGAAGATGAGCTCCCTGAGAATGTCTGTGTGTACTTACTGGTGGAGAAAATAGGATCTACAGCCCTGGGTCAGAAGTCTCTGGCATCATGGGTTCACTTGAGGAATTCCTGAACAAGTCTGAGGGCATGGAATTATTCAGGTAGGGAGGTGTGGGCAAAACCTGGCACTGAGCATAAAGGAGGGACAGCTGCTGGAACTGGTATAGAACAAGGGATGGAAATCAGAGAGATACAAGATAGTGAGAGAAAAAGACAGAGGCACAGGGGACAATGCTGTTCAGGGATATCTCACCCCAGAAAGGAATCAGATCTGGCAGAAGGCAGCAGAGATCTGATGCTTTTGAAAGGCTACAGGAACAGACTGAGAATTCAAAGAAAACATCACCAACAACTGTGAAACCAAGCTGCAAATCAGGATTTGGATCCTGGCCCTCAAAAGTCACCTCTCCCTGGGGCTCAAAGGCATTTGGATTTGAATATCTTGTGTTGGACTCCTGGTGTTCAGTGGATGAACCTGCCAGTCCTTTCTACAAACTGCTGTAGAGTTAAGCAGGACCTTCCCTTCCCACATGCATGGAAACATCAGCATGACAATAATGCAAAAGGCAGGCAACCCATGGAGACAGCAGCAGGACTCAGCACTGGATTCAGGGTTTGTGGAGCTGTGTCAGTAATTTTCACTGCAGTGGCTGCAGCACAGAGACACAGGATAAAAATGACTCCACATCTCTCACTTGCTGGATGGCTTGACAAAAGGAGAGAACTCCACCAGCTCCTGCTCTAAACAGCCTTTATGAATCTCACCCTTCCCTTTCCCAGATGTTATTCAAAATCAGTATTTCAGGATTTTCATTTTGACCTGCGCTGGCTGCTGGAAGAGGCCTGAACTCAAGAATTGCATCAGTTGTCCCCTAAGCTGCATCTTTCAGGAAACAAATAACTTACCAGAAAAAAGAGAAAAACGTAAAAACTCTGCCATCAAAAAGGAAAGTGTTCGAGGTCTCCCATGCCCCATTCCCACCACTCTGCCACATGCCTATGTCAGGCTGCCAGCACCTGTCCTCAGGATGGATTCCCACCTGCAGGTTCCCATCTCCTAAGGAATGGAAAAGCAACCCTGGCACTGCCTGCCATAGCTGCAGCTCTGCAAACTGTTTAAGGTTCCAAAACCAGCCTTGGGACTATTTTCATCTTCCTTTTTTCAAATGAGTTCTGTGAATTCCACTTTTGGACTTGTCAGTTTGTCCCTGCAACTCATCTGAGCCACCTGCTTCAACAGAGGGCCTGAATTCAGAGAGAAGGGAGAAAAATATCAAATCAGAGCTTTTAATGAGACTGCTAAACAAAGAAGAACATGGATATTAGCAGCAGGGATTCTGGAGCCTTTAAATTCCTCACTATCTCCCTTCCAGAATGAAGAGACAAGGTCAGACTTGGCAATAAATCAGAAAAAATATTTGGAGTCTCTGTACCAAACAGCATCTGCTTTAAGAGCAAACAGCCAGGGTCCAGCATTCAGTTCCAGTTTTTCCCTTCCTGTAGTTGCAAACACTAAGGAACTCATGAAGCTTTGCAAATAAATTAAAAGATGCTTTTAACAGTTCCAAGAGCTTTCCTCAGCCATGCCTATCTCACCTTGCTGTGATGTTGGTCAGGGGTGGGTTCATGAGCAAGAATCAGTCCTGCAATGGTTAAACAATGTTCAGTAAGATGCAATGAACAGTATTTCAGTGTCTGGAGAGTGTCAGCCCAGCCTGCTGAACCTGAAGATGGCTGAACACCTGTGCTGCTGATGAATGGCATTCTTCCACAGCTCCTCATTACATTTTTTCCATGTTCTTACAGAATGACTCAGCAATCATTACTCTCAAAACCTGAATGAATCTATACTTCTGAAACATGCTAATATTTAAAGTGTATTTTATTTTTAGGTGCTTTATGCATGTCAAAGCTGTTCTCCTGGCAACATCAGAGCAGCTCAGGTGAGCTGCAGGGAAGGCAGGCCAGCAAATGGGACGATGCACAGTGATCAAACTTAAACAGATACTTTTCCAAATTGCTCCTGTGATAGTTCTCATCTGCAGCTCCCACATCCTGACTTCCAGGGCTGCTGAAGCTCCTGCCTTCACTTTGGTGAGCTGCCAGCCAGCACTGATAAACTTATTTAGAAATTCTTGATTCAGCCCTTCTGTTTTAATTCTTTGCTGAGTGCTGATTTAACCTCATGGCCTGACTTGACAAGGCTGACAAACTCGAGGGCTGTGCCTGATAAGGTCAATAGGGTTGAGCTACTCTGTTAAGTCAGAAGCTGGGTTGAAAATCTGGTCCCCTCCACCCTGGCTGATACCTCTGCTGCCAGGGGTGGGGAGTGAAAATGATCCTTCCATGGCAGCAGGCAGTGCCATGGCTCTGCTCCTCTCCTCACACACTACCAACAGGCATCACATTTGTTCTGGCACAGCACGACAGCATGGGACGTGAACAGAAAGGGAGGGGAGAATAAATAAAAAATCGCTAAACTTACTGCAAAATTAAAGGCTTGATTTCCTAGAGATTACCACTTCCACTTGGGGCTCCTGATGTAAATGTGGATGATGCAATCTTTCCCTCACTGGCAGCATCAGAGGGAGATGGCTCCTTCCTCTACTTAGTTTCCCAATTTTCAGAAAACTTCTGAAAGCCTAATATTTCTGAGCTCCATATCCTCAAATTTGATTCCAATCAACCAATGGATTATAAAAATATTAGGGGACAACCATCACTGGGGGAGACAGACATGAGCACAAAGCACACACAGGGCATAGATACACTCACCAAACCAGGTTAAAATATTTGGGTTACTACTAACCCAAAGGGTCTCTCCTCTGGGTTCCCCAACAGAGCTGTCCATGCTGGCTTCCATTCCCCAGGAAGGGAATGACCCACAGGGTAGTTTATGCAGACATAAACACATCACATCATCAGCCTGACTGAAGAGAAGTAATGGCTAATTTCAGAGGTAACATGGCTGGAGATATTTTTAATATGTCCTGAATCTAGTTTTTTAAGTACCTCTTTCTCTATATTTTTCAAAAATAAAATGTCACCTTTAAAGCCACACCAGCTACAGAGAAATTCTCACTCTGAAAAAGACCAGCCTGAGCTTTTCTCACACTTAATAAAAAGAAATCTCTCATGTTCAAACTTGAGCTCCAGTGAAAGAAAAGACAAATTTGGATGAATACCACCGAGCTCCTTGCAATGACTGACAGCAGCCAGAGAGTCCCTGGTGCCTCACAGACACAAGTCAAGGCACAGTCCCAGTCCTGGGGCCTTTATGGACTGAATTCAGAAGTGACAGCCCGGGAGGTTGACAGTGAGAGCACTGAAGAAAATTGTCACAGGATCCTGCAGGAGCCAGGGGACGTTTTCATGCACATTGTGTTCATGTTACTGCTCCAGGGCTTTGTGCTGATGTTCTCTCAGCAGGGAGAGAACTGCCTCTTCTAGTCCCACCTGTTTCTAAATAAAACACCCCCAGGAAATGCAGGAGCTCCTCAATACCTGCCTGGGTGACACTTCCAGTTCTGGGCCAAATCCCTGTGTCCCTGACTGACAATCCTGTCCTGAGTGTGCAGCACAGTTTGCAGCATCTCCTCAGCTGTCAAACCCCACTCAGGACTCCTGGAGGGAATTTTCAGCAGGACCAGCTGCACTTCCCAGCTACACAGGTTGGGTATTTTTGAACCAGCCTGCCAGGGAGCCCAGTGGCAATGACCTCCTGGCAGCTGCCACTTAATGAGAAGCATTTCCCAACAAAGCCACCTGATTAATGATAACATAATCAGCTTCATGGCATCCCCACAGAACAAGCTGGGTGTGTATTACATCCACTCTAACAGGACCAGATATCAAAATCAGCACAGGCTTGATCAAAGTCTCACTGGAACCAACAAATTATAATCCCTTGCTTTGGAAAAGGTGCATTAAATAATTTCCTGGCTTCTTTTACTCAGTTTCCACCCCCAGAAGGTTGACCTTTGTCTTTTTTCTTAAGTGTAAAGCCAGGAAGCTTTATTTACCTCTGTGTTCAGACCATGCTGTGGCTCAGTGTATGGGTGGGTGTCCTGCACCTCTGTAAACCCATCAGTGCATTGAACAAAATCCTGGCTATAGCAGTAAAGAGCTGGAGTTCTTCATTGTGCAAAGGGCCAAATGCTCTCAGAATCCAGATCTCTGTTCTGAGCCAGGAGCATCACACCCTTCCCAATTCCTCAGGAGGGCTGTGCCAGGAACCTCTGCCCCTCACTTGACTCCACAGAGGGAGAAGGGAAATGGGAAGATCCAAGTGAGACAGATAACCCATAGAAAGAAGTCTGGGGCAAATCAGAGAACATCATGGAAGAAGGAATTAGATACCAGGAGGAAGAACATTAAACTGAAACACAATTATCAAATTCAGGTGGGGTAAGAGACACTGCTGAAAGGAAATGACAAAGTTTAGAACTTCAGTAGCCCTTAAGCAACACTTTTGTGTTGCAGGATCCCAGGATTCCCATAGGAAAGCATCTCTACTCAGATGGTGCTGAAGTATGGTAGTACAGAAGGTCAGGCAGGAATCACAGGGAAAACCATCTGGAAGGACAGAGCAGCTCCAGTGAACAATGCTGCCCTCTGAAGTCAACAGACACTTGGAAGAGTCATCAAAGGGATGAGAAGGAGCACCAGTATTTCCCCAAGAGCCAGGACACAGGTCGAGAGAGCTACAGCAGGAATTTCATCCACTCTTGGACTCAGACTCCAAGCTGGAGACAACATTTGCTCTCTGACAGAGCCAGAAAAGCAAACAAACTGGAGCACACAAGATAAGAAATATGAGCATACAGGTTACTTAAACAGATATAAAATATACATTCTAAATAGAAATCTAATTTCAGTCTTCTATTTTCCTGTCATTTCAAGAACAACAAAGTCTGATTAGACTGATGGACTCGTTTTCAATAAATAAAAACATCCACACAGAGTTTCCTAACTCACTGGCCAGTTTTCCTATAAATAACTGCAGTGTTTACACTGTTTGTCTGCTACAGCACAAATATTGCTGTACATGCTGGAGCTTGATGGATGATATTACTAAAACCAACAAGCAGATCCTCAGCAGAACATTCATGTGTACCCAGCAGCCCAGTTATGGCCAGGCAGAGCCTTAGTGCAAACAGCTCAGGCAAAGCAGCCACAGAAAAATGTATGACACAACCACACAAAACCAACAAATGCCTTCAACCTGCTGACTGCTCATGACCACCAACCCAAGTAGGAATACAAGGCTAATTCTGAGCTAAGCAAACACAGAAATCCTTCACATTCTACAAATCATGCTGAAAGAGTAGAGGAGGAGAAAGATATTTGATGGGGTGAGTCTATGGGTTTTACTATTATTATTTTGCTAAGTTCAATGTATTTCTATCAGCTGATCTAAAAGGTATAAAGACTTGTCAAACTAATCCAGGCAAAACCCTTGCAGATTATAGGATTCTGAACCTGAAATTTAAAAACCTACATAGCAGAACCCTTGTGTCCAAATAAAATTCCAAGGAAATCCATTTCTGTTCAAGAGACAGTTTATACACAAATGCACACACACATAGATGTATATACACCTGTCAGTGATAATTTGGTTATAAAATTATATATTATATTATTATATAAAATTTCACTGTCTATAGTCACCTTCCTATCTAAACTGGCAAGGACTTGGTAAAGAAACCCCTTTAAAGATTTAAAAAAATTAAATTTAAATTTAAAAATTTAAAGAAATTTTCTACAAGGAGTATCTGGTCAAATCCATATGTGTAAAATTCAAAGTATTCTGCCATGCATTTAGAGACAGTAATTTATTTCCAGAATGTGTCTGCGTATTCTTGGGTCAGCTCAAAATTTCATCACCTTCCCCACAGCACCTGCCATTAATATTTCCAGTCATGAAATGAGCTTGTAGTGGATCACAGCTGGCTGGAGCACACTCCCTACTGCATTTTCAGCACACTGGTAAACACAGGGCACATTTTCAGTGTCTGGTAAACACAGGGAAGATTTTCAGTGCTGTAAAGTACTGTTAGATAGCCAACTCCCCTTTGCATGACGTGGAGCATAATCCCAGCTGAAAACCTTGGAACTTGTGCTGAGGCAGTGGGAGAATTGTTAAATAAAACCCAACAACATTCCAAGGATTTAAAGTGACTTTCAGTCTACTGAGTGCACTTGGTGTAGCAAAATCCTGCCAGGACCAGACACCCTGCAAAATGGGTTAGGTATAATACCAGGTCATGTTACCAGATAATTAACCAAAGCTGGGAAAAAACCAATTCAAATGAAAAAAACCATCAGCACAGATCAAACTCCCTTCTTGGGGAAGGGCAGGGAAAGTTTTATGCACACTTCCCAGTGTGGTTTTCTTGGTTATCACCAGTAAAATCTCATCTCTACGTTATTTAAAACTCGCTCTCAAAATTGCATTTTGCCTTGGCAGCTGCAAAACAAAATAAATGTAAAAGTACAGTAGGCAACTGTCCTTCATTTCCTTCCTTTACTCTTACATATCCTGTGTGCAACTGGAATGCTTCTATTTGATTATCCAGTGGAGCAAATGCTACAATGAATACAATCATGCCTTATTACCCTACATGTCTGCAGCCTATTGCACAGCTATGTACAGATGTTTTTACACAAGCTTGGTTTTCTAGCTACAGGGTCTATAAAACAATAGGAACTATCTGAAATGTTTTCAAGCCAGCAAAGGATAAAGGCACTGTAAAGCAGTCAACTGGATAAAAGCCATCTATGTCTGACAGGAGAAGAAAAACCTCTGAGGTTTCTCGATTATAAAAGCGTCAGCTTTCTGAAAGTGCTGCAGTCTGCAGCAAACTGACCAGGAATGTGTAAACAGAGGGGAAAATAAGGACCCAGGCAGTGGAAAGAAGGAACACAAACCTCTGGCCTGATGAAGGGCTTAACCACTATTTTACTGACCTGAAGAACTGGCTGGTGCCCAAGGAAGTGGAGCTGCCTCTGGCAGCCTTGCCTGCAGCTGGGGCTTGGACTGAGACTCAGCTCTGTCCTTGGGCTTGTCCCTTCCCATCTCCAGGCTTCACCAGCACCATGGGGACCACAGCTCTGATCTCTTTAGTACAGAGCTCTGGATTTTACTGAGGAAAGGCCCTGTTTACAAATTCGTTTCCTTCTCCTCTCAATACATTCTTTTTTAACCAATAAATACAGTACAAAAACCCCTCAATGTGTTGTTTCATGGTCAGGGAGGCACTGGGAATTAATGGGTAAGGAACCAGGCTGGAAATCGGGATGTGCAAAATCACTCTGTGTTCTTGGAGGAGAACCAGTGAGAAATGGTTTCTATGAGCCCTATTTTCCCCTGCCCACCTGGCCTGAAGCATGTCATAGCAGAAAATCTGCTTTCTGCTGCAGAGAGCCTGGGGTTGGCATTCCCAGCCCAGAGGGGTTATTTATAGAGCACTGACAGCAGGTCTGACAGCGTGGAAAACAAACACTATTTATCTTTCTACAACCTTTTATAACAAAAGGGGAAGCAAGAAGCAGGGTGAGCTATGAAAGCAGAACTGATGATTTTATTTGTTTTATGATCATTCTCATGAGAATCCCCCAGAGAAACAAACCCTCAGCAAGGGGAAATGATGGAGCTGCGGAGTGAAGTAGTGCAGCAAGCATGGAAAATCTCCATTTACATGGATGAGGCAAGAGACAAGAGCAGAAATACTACAAACCCCAAAAGACATTAATGGTCTGTCCACAGACCAAATATAATGAGCTTGTTCTGCTCGTGTCTGCCTCAAAGGCTCCTCAGCCTCACACACACAGTAGCCAGGAGCAGTTCCAGAGCCTTTCCTGACAGTTGTTTGGCAGTGTGGACTTAGCTGGACATCAATTAGGCTCCTGCTTCTCTGTTTGCAAACACAATGACCCCTTTCCGAGACAAACAGCAGAGATTTCTTTAAATCATCATTAAATGCTGCTTAGCCATAAGTAAAGCCTTAGTTCTCAAGCAGTGTCCCACAAATCATCTCTAATTTAGAAAACAATTGAGGCACAAAGATGCCTAGGAAATAAAACTATGTCAGAAGTCCTAGCATAGTATATTCAGGAGAACCAAAACCCTAAGACCTGCCTGTCACACAAAATGAAATATTAAAATATTATACTTCTGATTGTTTTTTCTCCACACCAGCATGAAAATGTACTGACTTGCTTCTGAAGGACACTATGCTGTCAAGTCACTGGGAATTATTAGTTCAAACAATCCTAACAAGTCCTTTTCCCCTGGAGTGGCTGCATGTCAAAGCCCCAGACATAGCAAGAGGGTGAGGGATAAAAAGATGGGGAAAGGAACATCACATGCAGGTATCTGCCCTTTAAGCTATGAGACCAAAATTCCCAGGTGCTTTGTGTACATGTCTATATAATTTCACACAGACAGAAATGGCCCTGGAGTGGAATGCAGGACGTGTCTGCACCTGCACCAGTCAAGCTGCACAATGATTTAGCACATAAAGTGATTTATGAGATAGAGTTGAAATCAAAGAATAAAGTCTGAGTATCAGAAAAAATATCAACAAAGTCATGGCAAATATTTTCTCTTATTCATTTTCAAGGTAAAGGCAGCAGACAGAAGCTTGGTTACCCACCAGTTAGACATTAGGCTAGGATTTGGGCTGGAGTCCTGGATTCCTGAGGGGAAAGGACCAAAATTCTGGTAGCCACTGAATTTTTTGAAGAAAGCCAGGCTGGATGGGACTGGAGCAACCTGGTCTACTGGAAAATGTCCCATGGCAGAGGGTTGGAATGAGCTGGGCTTTAATGGTCTCCCAAATCATTCTAGAATTCTATGATAATTCTATCAAGATGCATTTCATTCAAACAGTAATCAGCACCACCCTGTATAATGCTGAGATGTGACAGCCTGGAGAATATTTACTCAATAATATATTGCCTGGTAAAGTACTATGGGTCCTTTCCACAGCATTTTAGACAGTTGCTCACTTGCATTTATCAAAACACATCCCTATGAACCATTAATAAAACCATGGGAGAAGGCAAAGTTTTCATGCTAAAATACTTAAACATCCAGCACCAACTTTGGGGTGAGCCACAACAAAGACTAAAACTCTCTCAAAGTCTGAGGGTCAGGAGGGAGCAATCAACAAGAAAAGCAAGATTTAGGATGAGCAGAGACATGCTAACAAACTAAAGCAGGGTGGGAAGCTGACGGGAAAATTTTGAACACGCTGCCCCACATCTGACAACGACTATGAGCATATTTCAGAAACCAACTTAAATATCTGTGAGCATTAATTCCCAATAGCAGTTTGATGGAGGACATGAAAGGGCAGGTACAGAGCAGGAAGTGTGTTATTCCTCCCTGCTGACAGTGTTTAGTTCCAGCTCCCTGAGAACAAGCTTCAAACACACACCACACTGCAAGGCCACTGTTTTATCTGCTGGGATGGGTGAGCATGACAGACAGATAAATAATGGGAAAATAAAAGGGCCTGAAACACATTTTGGGGCTGCAAAAGGAGAATGATGTATTGAGGAGAACTAATGAGGAACTGCTGGAGGTTTATGAAGGCTAAAGTGGAGTAAACGTAGGGAAATTCCGTGACCTCGGTGGGCACATCCCGGGGTCTGGGTGATGGAAACCAGACCCTCCAGGGCCTCTGGAACTGCAGCTCTGCCTGCCCAGGCCCAGCTGAACAAAGCACAAAGGAACAAAAGTGAGCAAGAGTTCCTGGGAGCTCTGACCTAACCCCAAAGAGAAACAGGGAAAAAGGAAAGGGATGGGAGTTAAAATGGGGGTCTGTGAGACCTCAGAGCTGGGAACTGGAAATACAAGGAAGAGGGAAAAATGGGACAAACATACAGAAAATCTGTAACTAATCCTCTACCCACTAAACACTTGCATTTGTTTTGATTACCCAAGTTATTTCCTTCACCCAAGACATGAAACAGAAAGAAAAATTTTAAAAGTTGAGATAACAGTGAGTCAACAGCACTCACAGATTGATGAATTCCCAAAGAGAAGAGTGATAAATCACCTATTTTCTACAAAAACTCCTTGCAGCAGGACAATACGAGCTCTCAGCTAAGGACAGTACCTTTTTCAGCCAAGGGGATCAAGAATCCACCAGTGCCCTCAGGACATGGAATGAATAAAGACAAACCTAAACAAGACTACTGAGCTGCAAAACAAACCCAAAGGCAAATAAAATTCAAATGTTCTACTTTCCTTAACAATAAAACCAGAATGTAAGATGGTATCAGGAGGGTTATATGTCTCAGGTAACATCTAAGTACAGGACCAGGATCCTGACCCCAGTGAAGGCACCACCAAGATTCTCAGTCTGATGTAAGCAGGATTTCCCTCTGGTCTTTAGTGCACAGTGAGGAAGTCTGGCTGAAGCCAAAACAAGAAAAGGAAAAGCACAGACAGGACACTGAGTGAGGCAGAGCAAGGGTTACAGCAGCAGGAATTCCCAATTACCTGAGTGCTTATCCCAGGGCTCTACTGAGATTGATGCAAACTCATATTGCACTTGCTTGGCACATGAATGTTTAGTGGGAATTTGGAAGAGGAGGGATTGCTAGCTGGTGAAAAGGAACTGGGAGGCTGTGGTGGCTAGGGTGGGGCAGTGATGAGTATGCCCAATAGCACAGTTCAGCACTGCCTGGGTTGTGCAGCCCAGCATTTACTCCCTAGCAACCAAAAGGCAAGGGAAAAACTCTCCCACTGCACTGGAGCACAGCTCCCTATGGCTTCCTAAAGCCAACAGCCTGACTCCACTGCCCTGCAGAGGCACAAGTGACAGAAATTTGCAGTGCTGTGAGGTCCCTTTCTTTCCCAAACACCAAATCAACTCGACAGCGTTTCTTTAAGAGACATTTTAACCTCCAGTATGTTCATTTTAATGTATTAAGCTGTGTTTGGGTTTGGTCTGAAGGACAGGCTTTTGCTAAAGCCAGGCACTGCTGCTCTAATGAATTGTTTTAAGCAGCAGGTATTTCTATTTATTCTGGCATCAAATAAAAACCCGCCCTGGAATATACAGAAACATTCAACATGAACCACTATGGAAAATGTTTTTAATGTGAGAATTCCTTTTCCACTCAGAGCAAACTAGCTAGTCTTTTCCCTTTCCTTGGGGATGAATTCTCTGTTGTGACACTGACAGGGCACTGGAATCAATATGGCACAGGGAGGAAGATTTAAATGAACAGTACAGGCAGGATGACCAGAATTGTCTCCTGCTGTGTCAGCCAGAAGTGGCAAATGGCCACGGAAAAGGTAAAAATGTGCAGTCCCTTATCCAGGTGTTTTACATGGAACAAGAAAGCCTACTTGGAGACACAGACCACAGATCTTCTTTTGCCAAACCTGGGCATATTTTGAAACACTTTACTGCGATAAACAGCCAGGAGATGGGAATGTTTTTCTCCAAACACTGATTCACTTGTGGAAAGAGTCTGGAAAACTGTGTTCCTCAATCACCTCCACTCTGTGCTTGGTTTTCTCCAGGCAGCTATTCCTTCAGCTCAGCCTGCCCCTCTGCAGTACACACACTTACTCTGCTTTCTTTTCCCTGACATCAAGCCACAGAGGAGCACATGTGACTGCAGCAGAGGTAAAGTCATTTTTAACCAGGGCAATTTAAGGATATTTAAGACACAGTCTCATTTTCCATTTCCCAATTCCACACTGCCCCCAATTTTATTATTAGCTGAATACAGGGAAGCTTCAGCTTGGATCTGGGGTAACATGTACACTGAGGAATGAAGGCCAAGCTTTGCCTTGAAATATGCAGGATCATTCCTAACTAACCGTAAAGCTGCTTATTTGGCACTGGCAGTGGAAATATTGAACGAAAGGGGCATTCTCAATCTGCTTATGTCACAGAAAGGTTGGATTCTGACAGTGTGCAAGGCTCCAAGCTGCAGCCTGATATTAATAGCAAGACATTAAACTCGCAATTTGGCTGGCTGGGAGGCAGCTCTGTTGGAACACAGATTTTTCTGCAGGAAACGGCAGCTCTGGTTGGAGTCACAGAACGAGGGATGAGCCTGAAGCAGACTCGGGAATTCTGACTGGTGTGTGAAGAGGCTGTGTCACACAAAGAGAACCTTCCTGCTCAAACTGAGGAGTGTATCCCACAGCAGAGGCTGTTGGAACACGATTGTTTCACACAGGAATATTGTTTTCCTTCTGTCCACCTCCTATGGAATCCATCCATTCCCAGACCTAACTTACCCAACCAAGTGGGGCTATGAGCATTAACAAACTATTCCTTACACAAACATGGTTCTGTTCCCTGGTGAGGACAGTGGGGAATCACCCCACCAAGACATACCTACACATTTTCCTCATTTTTGAGCTTATTTCTGCCATTATGTAACCCTCCACACTATCCTGGCAGCTGGGCCAAGAAAATTTGAACCAAGTCCCCAGAGCAACTGGTTTCAGTGAGGGGCCCCTGCCAGAATACAAATACAAACCTCCTGCTGCTGTTTTCTCGCTGTGTCTGTATGGCAGGCAAAGATTCCAGACAGGTTTTTCAAGATGGATCTTTCAGAGCACAAATGAACACCTCTTATGAGCCATTTAAACTTCATAATCCCACTTCCCAACAACAGCTGGGCCTCAGGGCTTCCGCCACAGTTAAGTTTTGCTTCCTTGTTTCTCACAATGTAAAGAAAATCAAGGCACTGTCACTGAAAATAACATTACCTGCAGCACTCTGAGTCCTCTTATTTCAGGATATAATCCAACAGATTCCTTAGAGTCTCTTGAACATGAATAAGCAACATTAGATTCTGGAGTTGTACTGCATCTCACCCCCAAGAACCCCACACTCTTTACAGGAGACCTCCCTAAGCCATGCAATCTCCTGCAGCTTTGCACTCAAAATCCTCATTTCACAGAGGTAGACAGAAGCATTCAGAATGCAAGTGACTTGCCAAATGTCACACAATGAGTCAGTGCCAGAGCTGGGAATAGAAATCAGAAGTCTAAGAGTCCAGATTCTCTGCCTTATATAGAGCAGCAGCCTCAGTCTCCTGGTTTAGGAGCGGCTGCTCGCTGCATTTACAGCATGGCAGCATTGGCATTGCAAGGGCCAACCTCAGCCATAAGCAGGTGTAAAAACACACAAGCATCTGCTGAGACCATGTCCTTCATCTCTTCAAGTGTAAAGCAAGAAATGAAAGCAAGCTGCTGATGTAGAGAACTTTGGGGAGTGCAACAACCTCAGCATAACTATTAAGACCAAACGCAATGTCACTCGCTGGGCTCCTTGATTCCAGACAGTCCTGCTGATGTGGAGAGGAATATCTGGGAGCTGGGGTGAGAAACAGGAACCTGGCAACAGCAGAGATGGTTGAAACACCCAGATAAACCTTCCTAAGCCAGTATGGAAGATCAACGGGCACCTGCCTGTCTCAACTGTTGCACTCATATGAAACCCAAGTCAAAGCCATGTTACACTGCTGCTTGTATCACCCAGCTACGTGCACATGGCATGGAAGTCTGGGTATCAAAAACCTATTTATCTACAACTGACACCTGCTTTTCCCAATCCTGACAAAGGAGGAAAACCAGAGAATCTTTTGCAGGGTTAAAATTTAGTTCTACCAGCATTAATCACTTTCTCAAACCAGCTGCATGTCACGAAAGAACATTCATTAATTTATTCTTCCTCATTCATTAATTTATTCTTCTGCCATGAAAAAATGCAAATGGCACAACAAGGCCAAATGGGGCACAGAAAATGCTTAAGTGAAGATGTAAGTGCTTTGCTGCCACATAATCATATTGTCAGGGGAAAAGGTAGGAAAAGCAGGATTTGAACAGAGCAAAGAGGCCAGACTGGTTTTGTCCCAGGAATATTCACCTTCTAAATATCTTGGAAAACTATGCTGGAAAGAGTAAGAAGTGAGTTTAATCTCCCTTGCTGTGATCTTCTACTTTCTCCACTGCAGCCACAGCCTGCAGCAAGTTGCAGCACAAGAAATAACTTGGGTATTGTAAGAACAGAAAAGAAGTCATAAAAATATTTCCTTAGTCATGCTGTCTCTGGTAATATAATTCCCTGAATAGAGACCTTCAACAATACTCTCTTTAAGTATGGAAAGAGCTCTGACTTTAGTCAGCATGTGTCTTCCATCAGCTTCTCTTTTTTTTTTTTTTTTAACTTCTTTATTGTATCTTACCACAGCCACCTCCAGGTGCAGGCACACGGTGTAAAAACCTTCCTGAGTGGAAGTGTGTTTTCCATTGGACACAGAATAAACACATTGTGAGGGATTCCAAATGGAAAAAGCTTGGACACAGTCCTTGCTCATGTGTGTATCCTCCAGCTCTGTATTTCCTCCTTTCACCTGATCCCCACACCAGGGAGAGAAGGAGCTGCATTCCAAGATGAGCCTTCCACAGGGCTCCTGCTGAGGGCACTTCCCTCCCTGCTCTGCATCACCCACTGTCCATAACCCCTGCAAGTGTCTTCCTGAACACTGGAGTGTAAACACAGGTGAAAATTAGGATCCAACCCAAGTTTACACAGAATGGAGGATAAGGGGCCACTTGACTTTGAGGCAAGCCTAAAAAAATTCATGCCATCATCACAGAGAAGATGTTGAGCTGTGCCTCCAAACACTGGGGATTAAAAAAAGAAAAAAAACGAAACCAGGAGAACACAGTGAAGGTTACTGCTACCTGAGTGAAATAAATAAACAAAGTATTTAATGTGGGGGATGTAAGGACCCTGTGTATGCAGGCTTTGGATACAAGTAAAGGCAGTTAGGAAGTAGGAGGAGCAGGAGGCTGAAAAGAAGATTTAACTTGGCTGTCCTACAATGAGGTATTCTTCTCCAGTGTCTGAGTGCCAGCTTGATCTGGGAATGTCACACAGCTTCTTACAATGGGAAATACATCCTTAGTTAGCAAATTCTTGTTTGAGGTGAGAGAGAACTGAAAGGAACATTATACAGACACATCAAGAAGCAGTTTCTTCTGCATCCACTCCAAAGAAGCAGAAATACTTCAGAATAATTCCTGAACCCACAGAGCTCCAGGGCTTAGAAGGGGTTAAAATTTAATGGCTTATTTATAGCTCATACCCTGCTCAGCTAATCCATATTTGCATCACAGAGATATACCCAGAACAGCAAAACCAACATTACAGCAAACCAAAGAGTGAAAGATTGCCCAGACACTCCTCTTAGCACAGAGGTGGCTATCAAAATACCCTCCCCTGCTTCTTGGACTTACCCACAGTGTCACAAGGCTCGTCTTTGTGCACGCAGAAATCTGTCCTAGAAAGAAAAACACAACAGAAGTGAAATGTATCCTGTGCCTCCAGACTGGGAAGAAGCAGTGGTGCATGACTCACATATCATGGGTGTTGAGGTCTGGGGATTTTGAAAGGCTGCTGTGCAGTCTACACGATGACAACACAGATAGCAGCCCTGATTGCTACTGAGATTACAGGCAATTATGTTAATCAGCCCCATATACCACAGTCCAATTTAACAGAATTAAGATCCAGCACATAAAAGAGCCCTGCCTCAGCCTGTGATGTCACACTTATTCCACAACTGGATTAAAACTGAAGCTTCTTCCACAAGAGAATTGTAACAGAAAGGAGCAGAGACCCTGAGATGCACCCTAAAAGACAGTGGGAGGAGGAGATATGTAGGGCACAGCCCGAAGGCACAGAACTAATAATATGTACCCAGAAATTCTTCACTAGAATAGAAAAGAACATGAAAGAAGCAGGACTAAACAGAGAAAGACATGTTGAAATGGAAGAAGAAAGAGAATTTCAGGAATTTTCCTGGTAATGGGTAAATTTGCTTCAGCCAAACTTATTCCAGTCAGATTTGCCATGTTAGGTTTTGAATCCAACACAGAGAGGTACAAGAGACTCCATTTGGTTCCCCACATCTCATCAAGGCAGGAGAAGATACTACAGATGCCAGTGGCACCCACAAATCAACGAGGGATCCATGGATCTGTATTAAACAGAAACAGAATAAAAGCCTTGAAGCTTACCATCAAAGCACTGACACTTCATGTGAGAAGATTTTGTACATGAGATTCTTCATGACAGAAAAACAAGTGTGTGGGGAGAAAAGTGTTTTATAAATAAATTAATAGCTGGAATACATTTCAAGAAGCACTTAGACCTAAACTTTTAGGAGCTGTCTTCACCAGGGCTGCTTTGCAGTGCAATCCACAATGAAGAGGTGCTGCAGAGAAACAGCACATGTGCTAAAACATTTCAGAAGTTCCTTAACCCAAGGGAAGCTGAGGAACTGTAGTCTCTATCACCATGGCTTTCCTCACCCTGGGAGGACGCAAGAGAATCCTCTTAGTACATTTGGAATGTGCCATTAGAAATGCCTGAGTCCCCCTGGGATTTGGAGTTTAAGAGTTTGGGAGGAGGAAGATCAAAAATACTTAGAGAAAGATAAATACTTAAGAGAAATATAAAAACAGGTAAATATCAAAAGTGTTTTTTCCTTGAAGAAAGTTATGAAATGAGGGTTTATAGGAAAAGAGATTCAAGGCCCAGGACTGTGGCTGATGATTCTAGACCCTCCACACCAAACTCCTTTGAAAGCCACAAATCAAGCTGTCAAGGGCTTGGAAGGAGAGCACAAACAGCCATTACCAGCTCTTGTTCAGCACACATTGAAAACCAACCACGCTTCAGTGCAGAAAAACCATAATAACCATCAAAGTGTTAAAAAAATCAGACAGGAACCAAACAAAAATCGGAAGCTACGACCACACAGCAGCCCCAGCTTCCATTTTTCACTGCAGCCTGTGTCTGGACACCTTGGCATTCCAGCCTTCCCAAGGAAGACTGATGACAGTCTCCTGACAGAGCTGGCACCAGCACGCCTGCTCGACTTCCCAGAGCCAACTTGACAGAGGTTTATTTAAGGACTTATTATGTTATATAAACTGCTAAATCAAACAGATGCTTTTCTTGTGACAACAGATAGCTGAACTATTAGTGGATGGCAGGAGGCCACAGCTAGAAAAGCCTCTCTGCCTCTCTCTCCAGAGCCTCTCCAGCCCTGTAAATAATGCACAGAATTTCTGCTCCTCACGCTGTCCCACACCAAAAGGTGTCTGGCACTTTCTGGCAGCTCCACAGAGGAATTACCACCATGTTATTAAATAAGGGTCTGTAAATGATCCAGCACAACTTGCAGACTCTCCTACAGAGGTAGAACAACCCTTGTGTGTGAGTGCTGTGATGCTGTTTGATGAGGGAAGGTCTTGAAGAACATCAGCAGCAGAACCGAACACCACTGGCAATTCAAGTATAAAACCTGCTCAGCCCATCCTTAAAACTGTCACAAACACAAGACCAAGAGATTCCATCTTCTATTCAAATATACCTACAAAAAAACCAGGATTTAAACCATCTAGACCATTGCAAATATTTTATCCCAAAACTCTGTGCCTGAACAGAAAAGCACAACCAGACTTTTAGTCACAAACCAGGTCGGTGTGTTTCAGCCTCCTTCCAAAGGCAAGGACACACCTCATCACAAAGCCCACTGCTGAAACTCCTACATTCCTTCCCTGGCAGTCAGAGGGAAAACTCAGCATGGAAAGGTGTTAAAAATGTAAGAATGATCTGTCTCACTTGTGCCTCAGTCACACCAGTGATTTAAATGGCCCCATCCTGGCACCTGACATTGATCTGCTTTTAAAAAGGTTTCAATCACAGGTGTCTCTCTGGCACATTTTTGAGCTCAGCTGCACGGGTAATTTTGAAGAGAGAGTTTGACATGACTGATACTATAATGATACTCAACAATGCAGGAAAGACATTTTAATATTTACAGCATGTGCAAAGGTCTCTTATCACAGAGACATAGTTCTGTTAGCAGAATTTTTTACAGAGCTGTATTGAAATAAAACTCTTACTCCAGGAGCTGCAGTTCAAATCCAACATCTGAACTTACCACACAAAGTCTTGGATAAAGTCTTGGATAATACATTGAAATCACAGCTCTAGCTGTGAACCAGTTTTACTCTTCACTTTTAGCCATTGACTGAATCAAGCAGGACACAAGTTCTCACCCTGTGACCTGTGAAATTCTCAGTCATTATCATGTGTGGCACCCAGCAGAGGTTTCCATTAGCAGAGTACAACAATTCTCAAAAAAATGACAAATCGGTTGTTTTGCTCAATAAAAACAGCCAGACGAGCTCAGAACTGCTCCTACAGTCACTCTTCCATCTGGCTCCCACCAACTGGAAAAAAATACCTAACTGTGCTAAGCTAAACTCTGCAATTCAAGTCCTTCCTGTGAAAAAGAAGGACAGTAGCTGAACTGTGCAACAGGAATAAGAAGCATTCTGTTAAGTGGCCATTCCCAGCATCCTTCAAATGACATCTTTTGACCAGTCTAACCCTGCAGGGTCATAAAGCTAAAGGACAGAGGAAACTGGTACAGTCCAAAACCTGCCAAAATAAACTTTCCATATCCATAGGTACATTCAGCAGTACTATGTGCCCAGTTTCCTCCATGCACAGTGAATTCCTCCATTTGCCCATTTAATGGGAAGGCAAAGAGCTGGAGAAATGTGGAAGGGAGGATCAGGCTGCAAATGGAACAACTACACCACTGTGTCAGGAAAAAACAAGTCTTTGCTTCAAGACAGCTGTGACTCCTGTTCCTTCAGTGTTGGGACATTCTTTGCTCTGCTATCACATCACCTATAGTCCAACACTTTGGGTCAAACACCTCCAGCCAGGAGCTGGGATAACATCAGTGTGCCTGAAAGATTTCCCAGGGAATGCAAAAGACAGAGGGATCAAGAGAGAGAATGTGTTTCAAATAAGACATGCTTCTAAAATCACTAAGATACAGATTCTGCAGACAGAAGTTATTCTGGTCAGCTGCCTGTTAAAATATGAAGTACACTCCCCAAAGATGCCAGAGACCTGAATTTCTGCAAGTTCAAAACCAGAATCTGAATGAGAAAAATCTGATGATACAGAGACCACAACACTATATTCAGACCTTCAGGGCAGATTATTGCCACTATCTCCCTTATTTACTGATCTGGACAATGCATCTTATTTCACAGGCACAGCTTCTTTCTTACCTGGAACTCAGGTGGATACCATTAAAATCTCACAAGAGGGATATTTGCCACCTAAGCAATCTACTTTTGCATACAAATAAGGGCATGGGAAACATCATTTAGAGGTGAAGTTTCAAAAGGCAAGCGTGCCTTGGTGTTTCAAATGAACCCAGCCAGATTGGAACCAGAGGGATTTCTTCAGAGCTTGACCCCAAAGAATCTGTTTCTAGTCCTTAAAGCAGCTGCAGCTGCTGAAAATTCAGCTTCTGCTTTTTCTGGCGCAATTGCTTGTGCTGGACATGCTGTTGCTCCCACATCCTCTACCACTGGTCCATCTGTACAGTCTGGGGAGGGTCCAGGGACACACACACACACATTTCCAAAGCCAAGAGGAGAAAAATTCATTTCCCTGACACAGGAATGGGGCTGCTGGCTCAGAAGTCTTCCAAACAATGCAGCATCCTCCATGTGGCAGAAGCAGGATGGGTTAAGGATGACAGGACATAGCAAGAAGGAAGGAAAGACTCCCAAGTACCACTGCTGGCCTCTCCAGCAGCAAAAATGCTGCTCCTGTGCACAGCCATGTGCTCCTTGCCCAGAACCTTCTCACCAAAGCTGAATCTGGTTTCTAACCCAACCAAACCTGTCCTTTCCCAGCTATTCCCACTGCAAAACCCTGTGAATCCATTGAACAATTCCTCCTACAAATTCTTTCTACAGTTCTTCCTCAGAAGCCTGACTCCAACTCATTTAGCCTGACATTATGCATTCAGTTTTGAGAACTGCAGAGATGAAATGCTCTGCTCATTCCCCCCACCCCGTGCTCAGAGCCCATCAGAAGAGATTCTCTCTGCCTCACTTGCCATGCAGGACAACTGGATACCCAGATGAGTTTAACAAAAATGTTAGTTATTTATTTAGGCCCTGATCCAGTGGAGCACATGCTTAACTATAACCAGGATGTGACTTCAAAGGAACTATTCCCCCTGTCTAAACTGTTAAGTATCTGCACAAGTGCCTGGTGGACTGCAGTGAATACAGAGGAGGGAGCAGGGCTTGGGAGAGCTGCACACACGTCTGTGGAGGACATTTCTCAGGAACTTTGCTGGCCTCATGCCTTGCTCACCAGCTCTTTCCCTGAACACTCACCAGAATCCCATGGATAGTTTGCAGTGGGGCTGTTAACACAAATCTAACACAAGAGATTATTACAATCAGGATGGCAGTTTATGCAAAAATATGTATTTCTACTTATATTGTTGGCAGAGAAAATAAGTGAAAGAGGTGAGTAATATTGAGCTGCAATACAGATATTTCCTGTCTCAAAAAGAAGGGGGTAGGAAGTAGTGTTTTTCTAGGACAATGAGCACCCACATTACACCATAATTTTGTGCTCACTTTAATTATTCAGAGATCGCTTCTGTAAAAATGAATACTTCTTTTACATCTTAAAGGATGCAAAAAACATAAAACACCATGAATTTGCTACTCAAAATTTGTGGTAACAGTGGGGAGCTGGGACCTGCATTGTGTTGTGAGGTTGAGATCAGGTAGTTAGAGGAAAAAAGACTTTTGTCCCTACAACACCCTTCTTGCTTTATCTGGCGTGTTTGACACATCAGTAAGTTCAGAACTCCAGGGTGCAAACAATTTTTAACAAATATTTCTACAAAGATCATTTCACATCTGAAATAAATGCAGGAGTTTTCAAATACACAAACCAATCAAGAATGACACCCCTTCTCTGTCTTAGTTGTGACAGAGGGGAATTGTTAAAGTGGTTATTTCCTCAGGCAAAGAGAGAGAAAATTAATTTAGTTTATGGCATTTCTCTCCCTCTTTCATTAGCAGATAACTCCCTCCCCATGACACACTGTCTGCTCCTCTCAGACTGCTCAGCTGATTCATCTCTAATTGCACACAGAGCACCTGAGCTCAGCTGTGTTCTCAGTTCCAAACCTTCTTTCTCCTAGGAAAGAGGGCTCCCAAACCTCCCCTATTTTTCCCACTCCTACCAGCTGGTGTGAGAAAAAAGCAACCCCTGTGCTAGAGCCACATCCTGATGCTGACAGTGACACAGAACAGTGACCACGACTGTGACACTTTGGCTCAAGAGGAGAGATGCTTTTGTACAACCTTGTTAAGAATGCACAAAAATAAGATCACTTTCATCTGAGGTATCTGAGCAGCAAATGTATCATCTTTTTCTTAGATTTCTGCTTGACCAGATAACCCCACCACTGACCATGGACATTACTGGTTGAAGTAAATTGATAAACCAGACCTTCCCATACATACCTGGTGACAAAAACAGCAGCATCCACAGGAGGAGTGTCATCCCTGGCACCAGGAACCTGGTTGTTACCAAGGTATTTTGCCCCACCATATTCTTCATTTTGCCACTGACAGAAGCTCTCCAGAGATCTCTCTCCATGATGCCCAATGGACAACTTTGCCTTTGGGGGAAAAAAAAAATATATATATATACAAAAGGAGAAATATCAGTCTGTAGATAAAGCATCAGACCTCTCTGTAACAGTTAACCCCAGACAGCTTTACCAGGAAGGATAAAGAAAAGGATTCTGGTTCCTTTCACTCCCAAAGCCCCTGTACTTCCCACCTTTAACACTTCCTGGTGAAGTGGAATAGGTAACTCCTCACAGTTTGTGATCCTGAGGCCACACAAGCCCCACATCCCCTCCCACCCTGTGGGACACCACAAAGCAGTTCCCAGGAGCAGGGGAGAAAGGGGCTGGAACTCACAGGGCGATTGTGAAGCAGGACTAGTTTGGTCACTCGAATGTTGACTTTAATGCCCAGGCTTTGATGCTGGAACATGTTGTACACCTGTCAAAAAGCAAAGAAAACATCCAGAGCTTATTAGCAGAAGTACCAAAACCTAGTAATAGTTGAATAAACTAATTGTGACTAAAGTTAGACATTTTTCCTTTTAAAAATTGACAGCAAAAACTCCCCCAAATGGATTGTGCTACTACACTTAATAAAATAAAGAATTTTTAAGAGTTACTGTGAAAAGGAGAAAAGTATTCCAAAGGAACTCTAAAGATAAAGTCTCAGGAACATGGATATACATTATGAAGCATCCAACTAACATGGATCTTCAGCATTTAAATATCAGAGATATCTGAATGCAAGATGAAATAATGGTGTGTTTTAGACTTCAGGAAATAGAATGGAAAAGCAATTTCCCTCTGTTATTTTCATATCTTATATAAGAGAATAGTAATAAGGCAGCACATAATGACACAAGCCTCAGGAAATACAAAAATAGCACCGGAAACTACCTTACTACTTTCTCCAGATTTTGCATTCCAGCTCAGATACTTCACCTCATTTTTATAGGTTAGAATATAAGATCTTAATTGATCCCAGAATTTTATTCCACCCATTTCTCTGTGTACAAATGTTTTAACTAGGCAGTATCAAAAAAGGTGAGGGTTTATTTTAAAAAGGTGTAAAATGCCATGTAAAAGGCCTTGGGTGAATACTGTATCCCCTATTTAGTAAAAAAACCAACAAAATCAAGACCAGTGAAGAGAGACTCCTGACAAATGGGAGGCAGGTTTGGCCCCAGGTAAGCAATATTCCTTCCTCACAGCTCGTTTGGCTACGAGCATCACCCAGGCTCTTCTCACTTCCCACAGCAAACCTGAGACACAAGCACACCTTGCACATAAGGTTTTCAACGCTTGGTATTTTTCCTGTTTGTGCAAAGACTCAGGAATGTGCTCAGTGGAAGAGCACTCTGAAGCTCTCCAGTGTTTGGGGTTGGATTTAAGCACACACGTAAATGTTTCCTACAATTTAGGCACAGATTGCAAGACTGAGCTACTCAGTGTTTGACCCAGTGACCTTCAGCTGAGCACAATGAGCCATTTCTCTTCCCTGGGGCTGCTGTACAAGTGCACACAAGGGCTGGCACTATTTGCTTAGCCTGGGGATGTGTTGGTAGAGCAGTTCAGGCTTCTCACTACAGACCTGGGGGAGATAAACTTGACATTTGCAGAGAAGGGCTCTGACAGATGACCCCTGTGTAAGTGGAGACCTGGACATTCAGCTGGGAGGGTCAATGGGGCACCAGGCTGAGGGGCTCAACCCCTGCTGCACCACTACAGAGGCTGACAAACATTTCCCTGGGATGGATGGATGGATGGATGGATGGATGGATGGATGGATGGATGGATGGATGGATGTCTTTGGTTTCCCAGCTCTGCACTAGCTCTGGCCATCCCATGAAGTTCCCACTTATGAAATGAGAATAAATCCAGCAAACAGGTCCTCATCACTGAGCCTGCTGGGTGCTGGTGCTTGGCTTCCCATCAGAGCAGTCAAGCTGCCTTAGACTCAGCACAGACATATCCAAACACCACGAACTTCCAAAGGCTGTTTTCCCTGGCAAAACTTCCCCATTGTCACCAGCTGCTGGAGAGTTCAGGATGTCAACCTGAAAGCTGCCAGCCCTTCCTCCTCTTCTCTTGTGCTCTCTGTCCTAAGGATAACTCTGAATGCATTTTTATTCTCATCCACGAGCGATCTCAGAAGAGCTCAAGCAGCAGCAATTGGGTACTAAACCAAAAAAAAGTCACTGAGAGTGCAAGAGGCTCAACTTTGCTTGTTTACTCAAGTTTTGTTTGCTTATTTTCTTAAATGAAGCCCAAAGGAGCCCCAGACTGATGACAGTTTGTGTTGCCTAGAAGGAACATTAACCTTTCCCTCTGAGGGAGATCACCTGTTACAGGCAACACACACTTGACTTGGAGAAAATTTAATTTGCCAATTAAAATCACTTGTATATAGAGAAAAACAGATCTATTAAAACAACACCTTCCCCTCACCTCATCTTTACTCCTGCATTCCTGACTCCTTCCTCCTCACCCAGAGCCATGCAGGTGGATGGGGAATGGGGACTGTCCTCAGCCTGGAGCAGCTCTCTCTGCTCCTCTCTCCCACTTTCATCTTGTTGCAGTATGGATCCTCTCCATGGGCTGCAGTTCCCATCAGGAGAACCTGCTCCAGCACAGGCTCCTCTCCCCAGGTCACAGTGCTGGGAACAGCCACCTGCTCCACCATGGTCTCCCCACAGGCTGGAGGGCAACCTCTGCTCCAGCACCTGCAGCTCCTCATCCTCCTGCTCTGACCTGGGTACTCATATGGATTTTTTCCCCCACTTTTTTCCACTATTCAGCTTTTTTCCCCTCTTTTGAAGATGCTTTCATAGAGGCACCCCCAGCTCTCCTGACAGGCTCTGGAGGGATGGGACCATGCCTGGCACAGGACAGCTCTGGGTCTCGGCCCCACTGCCAGCTGCACCCACACACTGTCCTTTTAGAGGGAAACTTCTCTCAGATCATGGGCTTTAAGGGTAGAGGCAATCCCATGGTCAAGGCAAACAGACTTTTAAATGACTTGATAAAAAAATATGAGCCTGACACAGCTCAGGTTGCTCCTAGCTGGAGTTAAACCAGGCTGTGCCAGGCTATACCCAAAGGAAGGATCAGCACAGAATCCAGCTGAATTTAAAATAAAATAATTCAAACACATAGGTCTTTCCTGCTAAGAATGGAATTCCATCATGGCAGCAACAACCTTCTGCCTTTCTCACCCAGCCAACAAGAAAACCAAACCCCAGAGGCTCAGTGTGTCCAAGCTGTTCAACAGCACATCCAAGTGTCCACCAGCAGCACGTGCCAAGTGAGGTGGCTGGGATAACTGGTACCAGGGGATGAGGAATGCAGATGTTCTCAAGATTTCCTGCTGCACGGACAGAGACTGACTCACAGACACCTCCCTGCCCACTCCCAACACCATGGGCCACCCTTCCTCAAGCCTGCAATTGCATCACACCCTTCAGGCTGCTGTGACTACTTCCAACAGAGGAAAAGTAAAAATATTTGGGTGGTTTAGAACCTTTTAATGAAATAAGGCAGCTGGGAACAGAAGTGTCAGCTGCATGAAACTCTGCCATGGAACCAAATGCAAAGGTTACTTGTTTAGGATATCACCACAAGCAGAAGAAAGCAGCTTGGATGGAAAAGAAATGGAGGTTCTGGATTATTGGGATGAAAGGAAGAGATGGGAAAAGTGGTCAATGTGGCTGAAGTCTTGTGGGTGCCCTGCTGCAGGTGAACTTCTACACTTCTGTACTGACTTCTCTGTGAGGAGTCATCAAAAGTAGAGTGAGCTCTGGAAACAGGAGATATGGTAAAGAATCATACAAAACAGAGAGAAAAAATGGAAGGAGAAGTGCAGTAGAACAACAAGAAGAATAAAGCCTGTCTCTGGCATCTTCCCCTTCATCTGCATTTCTCTGACAGAGCTTTACTAATGCCCTAAAGAAAACAGGAAAGCTTGAAGGCTGGACCATCCTCCTCTGTTTGCATTCCTGCTGCCTTTCTTTCTCCTCACAGCCCTGACATGGAAGGGGCAGAAGAAATGCAGTTTTGGCATAAGCTGAGCAGGCCTGCCCCAGCACGCACAAAGCAAACACAGACATAAGGAATTGGGCTGAGAGAGGAACTAAACTACATCATTTTAATTTTTTTTTAATTCTCAAGAGCTTCCTCTGCAGGTGGACGGTGGGAGGGAGATGTGTGTGTTTCAGATGTTTTGGAGTTCAGAACAGCAACCCTGAGGGTAAATTGACTTTTTCTTTCCCCCTTTTTTCTTCCCTAAGCACTGCACTCAAGCAGGAGCCTTCCCATTGCCTTGGCTGCTGGATAAGGTTTGGACAGCAGAAGCCTTAGTCAGGTTACTGAGGTTGTCTTTCTCTTGTTTTGAAAAGTGCTATAGGATTTCTAACACCCACCTAAAGCCAAGCTTTCAAATTACTCCTTTTAACATTATGAAAAAGAACATATTCATAGCTCTTTATAAGATACAGTTGACATAACTCCTTCTCCCGGGGCTGCTGGAGCGAAAAGAGAAATCTGTAGACAGTGATGAAACACTCAGATCCTTTTCCCTTATGTCCCTGTTCCCATCATGAAACTTCCAGACCCGGGTAAGGGAGCTGATTATCAGTGGCAGCTCTGGAGCCTTTATGTGCCAGCCCCCAAGAGCACAGACATATAAATCCATCAATGCAAGCATGATAAAAATGATTTTATCTGCTTTTTTAACATAAAAAAAAAACCCTCACAGGGGAAATCCAAAATGAAAAACAATCTGTGGAGCGTAAAATCAGGTTTCAGAGAGTAAAACAGTATCATTCCTAAAGAACAACATAAGAATTTTCCCTCTTAATGACATCCAAAAGATCACTAACTTCAAGTTCCTGCTTGCTGCTGCAAAGGGCTTCCACAGTAATCGCATGGCTTAGCAACAGCTGCAGCAGAACTGACACACACGGCACAAACTCTCCCTCCACGCTGCACTCTCACAGAAAAAGGCAAGCTCCAAACCAAGCCATGGTTGTAATTTATTGCAAAACCCAAAAAAATATACTTAGGGGACAAAAAAAAAAAAAAAAAAACCCAACCCAACTCGGGTTTTTTTTAGGTTTTCAAACCCATAGAAAGCAGCTGTTAAATGACTATGTTGTGGTCTTGGAAATTCAGAAATTCAGACGTCTCTGTCTCTAAATGCTCAGAGGGTCAGTCTGGGTGGGACTTGGTTTGCAAAGTCAGCTCTGCACTCTGCAAGGAGCCAACATCCACAACTCACTGTACAGGGCCTGGCTGCAGTCACTCCTCATCCTCAGCAACACAATAACCACGGACAGGACTTTCCAAAAGGTCTCATCCTCATTTGTCACCATTTGAACCACTTATCTCCAGAACCATTTGAATCAATTCTCTTCAGAAAGCTGAAAACCTCAACCATGAAAACCAGACACAGCAGAGACCAGTGCAGTTCCTAGAATCTCTTTTTTCCTTTACTGGTCACTTCTTTCAGATGAAAAGCAACCACATGAGAAAACAAAAGCATAAAACTTCTGCAAGAACAGAACATCCATCCTAAGGGCTCCACATGGATGAAATGAACTGAGAAATCAGTTGCCAGACGCAGACTAACAGAATAGGTGAGCAAAATAAGTATGTTTTTAAGCTTGATTCACCACAAGGCCCTTGGGTTTGGAATTCAGAGGAAGTTCTAAACATGAACAGGAGATGCTCTCAAGCCAAAGGTGAGACAAGAACTGGAATGCAAACACTTCAACAAAGCTCAGTAACAAGGGAGTTTAATTTAGAGATCAGCACCTATATTTAAGTAGATGGTTTTGCAATTCCACAGCTCTGGTGGTATTTCTCCCTGTCCATGTTCTTCCATTCCTCATACCCAGTCCCACTGCCTTGCTAAGGCTGCAGCTGTACATGGTGGCATTTGGCAACAACTTTATCACCTTCGGAAAATCATGCTGAATCAATCACCTTGCCAGAAAACAAGAAAATATTTCTTTTTAGCAGTGGTGACTTTAAAAAAGCCAGCTCAAATCCCTGGAGCCATACTTGTTCCTACTCATACATTACAGAGCACCTTAGAGGGAAATTCTTTCACAATCTTGGAAAAATGTGTATTATAATTTCAAGTATTAGTTTAGTAAATGGACAAACCTGCACCTCTACAGTGACATTCACAAAAAAAAAGTACTTTTAATGTGAATCTATTCTCTGTTCAGGGGGATGGAACCACAGAAAAACATTAAAAACACAGCATTTGCTACATGAAGTGCTACCTGTTATTTCTGGGTTCCAAAATGGGCTTGCTGTGCTTTTTAGCTGTTATTCTAGAAGAGGGTGGTGGGGTTTTTCTCTCTAAGATTCTCATTTACCAAGGGAGCAATAAACTCGTATTTTGTAATGCTGACTTTTTTACCCTTCAGAAATTCTTGTAACATAAATAGATATTAAATACTTTAAGGCAGATCACTTTATTTAAAATGTCTATAAATATAAAAATGCATTAATAAGACCTCTTAATGCTTGTTTTGTGGTTTAACAGTAAACGTAATGGCTTACAGAGAGGAGTTAAGTTAATATACCCCTGACCAGTAATGTTCTATTTGCTTAAATGCAAGCATCCAAGCCAAAATTAACATTCTGGTTTCTTTTAGAGGCAGCCTGCCATCCTGCAGTATAGCTGAATAAGCACTGCCTAATATCATGGGGCAAATCCTATCCCCCAGCTAGCAGTCACCCAAGGCTGACAGGGAGGCAAGAAACAAAGATCCCAAGCAGTCAAGAGCTCGACTAAGGCCTCCCCAAACCACATGATTATCACTCTGAAATACCTTTTTCTGAATTATCCTTCAGCTTCTTTTCCTGGGATGAAGGTCAGCTTTCATTACACAAATGTAACATTGAAATCTCCTTTGATTTCCCTGAATTTCACCTGGTTTTATCACCACAGAATAAAGGATTTATGCAATGATGCCATCTATGTGTTTGTCTGTTATTTTTCCTCACTATCTTTTGGTCTTGCCAGTCACTCTCCAGAAGAACAACTCTCTGCTTCAGAGTCTCTCATTCAGAGACATCAAAAATGTTCCTAAGAGCGTGGGAATGTAGGTGGCCAAGGGAGAGACTCTCCCATTGCCTCTCTGAAGGCTGAGAAGCTGAAACATGAATTTAAATCCTATCAGACATCAGAAAAAAACTCACACCAGTGAGCCCCCAGGAGCAATGACTTAACAGTGGGAAGCATTTCAGCTGGACCTTGCACCTGAAGAGATGTCACATGAATGTGTTCCTCATCCAAGAGTCCTCTTCCATGTGCTCTCTCTGGTGTCTAATAAAGGGGTGAGCTCACACTACAGCATCAGAACCGAGCTTAAAAGCCCATCAGCATAATCCACTGGAAACTAACCTTCAATATTTGTTTAATACATGGGTTTAGAGAACCCAGCCCATCTATGAGCACCTCCCCACACAGATTTATTCACACCTGGCAAGCTGATGTTGCTGAGATGTTCTGCAGTACCTCAGCCTGGGCAGACAACAGGATTCAAAGACCCACAGCCATCTTTTATTTAAGACTTGGTCCATCAGTGTGTTCATCCCTAACAATCTTCACAGGCTGAAAAAGCTGCACAACACAGAGATCCCCAATATCCACAATGAAATCATTGACCTATTGGCATGAGGATCATCAAAAAAAACTGCAGAGACACAGTGGAGCCCCATCAAGTGCCAACTGTCAGAGCACACTGGGAGGCAAAATAAAAGGCAGAGGAAGGGACACAGAAAAGTAGCTCATTAATGGAAAAGACTAATCAAACTCCCTACTCAATCAGCCTCCAGGAGGGCTCCCTCACACCAATGCCTGATGAAGGAACACAAGACCTCTTAAAAAGCTGTTGTTCCATAGCTGGTTTATGCTGAGCTTCCATCTCTTCATCACTGGGAAGCATGACCAGGCAATTACTGTTCAGGACTGTTATTTTTTCCCAAGCCAATTTGCTGTTCATAAACACCAACAGAGGCACAGTGAGGAGAATGAGCTGTTCTTGGATATTACAATAGCATGGGCAAAGGAATAGGAGCTTCCTCCAAGACTTTCTTGTATAAATGCCTCTACAAGGACCCCTGCAGCCTCTAAGCAGAGTTTTCCATGTCTACATCCAATTTAGCCATTACCTCCTTATTGGCCCTGCCAACAACTGAGTGAGCATTCCCTGTGGGAGGCTTTGTGTTCCCTTATCAGCTGAGACAGAAGGCCCCACTGCAGGGACAGCTCACAAATTAACACCCACACTTCCCATGAGCCTGTAATTTCCTAAAGTTCCCCTCACTCCCAAAAGATATCCTTGGGATTTCTAGAATGATTTTCAAGCCCAATTCCATCAACTACACATAGGTATGATCAGCACCACTTTATGCAGCCCTAGAGGTCCTGGGGTGAAAAGAGTGGGATCAGCCAGCAGTTTGGTGATAAGTTTGCCACATTCTTTACATCAAGGGAAGCAGCCAATTTCATAGTATAAAAATCAGAGATAAAAAAATAATTTTGGACTTAAAGCCAGGCGTTCTGCTGGAAATCAATATGACTGCTGGTTTTAACTGCCTATAACAATGACCCACACCTCTTGGGAAACAGAGAATCATAGGAATGATTCCTATGTGCCATAGGAATCTTTAGGAACCCGAAAAATATGTCAGACAAGACCATGTGTCCACTGTGGATTATCTTCCTCCAAGATAAACTGTAGCAGCACCAAAAGTCTGGTAGAAAACACCACTCCTGAACCACTACTTCCTAAGTGAAAACTTGCATTTTCAGTTTTTAAAAACGGGTTTTTTATTGTGGCAAATACCAAGAATAACACAAATGGAGAAGAGGCACATAATACAGTAAAACCAAAATTCCTTTTCTTGTACCTGAAGGTCAAAACAGTTCTTGATTTCTGCTGTCAAGTCAGCTTTATCCTACACTGGATATCCTGCTTACTCTCACTTCCTATTTTGAGAGTAAAATGCCTACTTACCATATTCATAACTGTGAGGATGAACCTTTGGGCAGCCTCTGCTCCGTGGTACTGCACCATGTCAGCATCTGCCACCACCAGGGTCTCCACGGTGTACTCGCTGGTGAGGCGAATCGCGTTCCTCCTCTCGCGCCACTCGCTCGTGGGCTTCGCTTTCTTCTGTCTCTTCTTTTCTGAAAAGCCAAAATGCCTTTTAAGGCTGGCAGATCATAATAAAACACTCCCACCCTTTTCAACAAATATTCTTGTGTGTATTCAGGTTGTAACAACCTTTTAAATGAAAGTGTCCTTGGCTGGTTAAAGAAGCCACACCAAGAGACTCCACTGTAGGTACATCTGGGTGCAGAGAGCAGCAGGTGATGTGGAAAGACGGAAGAGGATGGGAAAAAATATAAGTTCAAGCAAAGGAAAAAATTAACTAATTCAAATCAAAATGTTGCAGATAAACCTCTCTTCCTCCCAACTAAAGGGCTGATGCATTAATAATTTGTCTTCTTCTAAGCTGAAAGGTGAACTGTGTTCCACAGGCAGATGAGCAAAGCAGCTGAGGCACGACCAAAGCAGAAATTAAGTTCAGATATGAATTCAAACTTGCTCACTTCACTGCAGCCACAAAATTGTGTTCATGTTTTCAATTGTAAAAATAAAGACGCAAATGAATTAACTAAAACAAATTTATTCTTGCAATAAGAAACAAGAAACATCTAAGATTCACTGAAATTATCTCTGCCCACTGTTCAGCCTGATATACTATGGATACAATACTGACACTGCTATTACTACTGATTTTTTCCTGTGGAAAAGGAAAAAAGTCCTGAAACAGCACAAACACAACATTGAGTTCAAGACTGACAGGGGACAGACCCTAATGGATGATCAGACAAATCCCTCTTATGTCACACAACACGTGCTGACCATTCCCCAGAGCAGAGAATCACTTTTTCATTTTCTCTAGATTTAACCTGAGACCCTCTCTGAGCAAAGCAGCAGCCAGAGCTGAGCTGGTGTTCACTGATCCTGATTTTCCACAGGCTGTTCACCAGCTCCCTGACATAATTCAGCCTGAATTTCCCTTCTTTCCCAGATCATCAGTTTTCCCTGACTGACCCTCCTGAATTCAGGGTGACAAACTCCACCAGCTGCAAGCCCCCCAAAGCCCACCTGAAATGGACTCCCTGACTTCACCCATTCATGCATTTTCTGCCTTGTCAATGTGCACATCTCCACACGTCCATCCCATCTCCTCATTCCCAGTTTTCTTGCAGTCATCCAGTACAACTCTGCACGTGCTTTTCTGCCCAAGGCATCAACTGTCAACACTTGGTACATATTTTAAACTGAGAAAACAACCATGAAATTTGATTTGATTTTTTTTTTTTTAAGAGAGTTTGGAAATATCCCCCTGGGTTGAAAGAGACAGACAGGAGTCTATGGACAAGAAAAAAAAAATGAAAATGTGGGGTGATCATAAATAATGGAAGCTACATGCCAACAGAAAAGATGAAAATAACCAAGTTTCAAGGCCTGTCTTCACATGGGCTGCAGGACAGCTACAGAAAAAGTGCACAATCATGGCAAAGCTGCCCCAGAGCAGAGGATCTCTATAATAAAAATAAAATTTAAAGGATTGACTATATAAGAAAGGAGAGCTGAATGCACTTTGATTTGCCAACTATGAGATGGAGATATCTCCAAACTCCTATGGAACAGCTCACATATTTGTGTGTTATTTTATTCCTTTAATTCCATTCATTTCCCATCCCTCCCTCTGCACAGCAGCACATCTTTAGCTACAGGTCCACAACATTATAATTTAAATACCAAGGAGAAATCAAAGAAAAAAGAAAAGCAGGTGAATTATTTTAGTAAAAACACTGACAATATGGATCTTACTACTATCAATCAGAACCTTCCTGAAAACAGCAGCATTTCCCCATCAAATTCTGATTTTGGCAATCCCCTAATAAATGTTTCCAGGTGGTATAAACCTGTAGAGAAGTTGTTCCTATGGGGGGGCTAAGCCGAGGTTCAACTAAGTCTCAGCCTGGCATTGAATGAGCTGTGTATAAAAGTTTAAGTGGAAGGAAACAATTGGAGTTCTCTGGGTTTTCACTTAAAAATCTATTTTTTGGTGGAAAAGAAGATGTTTGTGTCAGAGGAGGAACCCACTCTGCTGGACTGGAGCTTGCACTCCGGGGAGGTCATGCCATGGTCATTTGCCAGTGTGGTCCCTCCTCCAGAGGCAGATGAAGGAATTGGCACCTCTTTGCAGCTGAACAAAACTCTGCAAGGTGTGACTTTTGGAGAGCAGCAGCCTAAAGGAACTCCTGGCAAAGGGCTGGGCAGTCTTGGTTCACACACAGCCTCTGGCCCCCTCTCCTCCTGTGGACTGGCTGCTTTCCACCAAAGGCTTGGGATTAGAGGATGTGTGTGGAAAACCAGCACCCCACAGGCTGCCTGGAAATGCAGCCAGAGTGACCTGACAGGGAGAATCCAGGCCCTTGCTCCTACCCTCACCTTCACACTGTCCAACTGTAAATTTACCTGCACTTAAACCAGGCAACAAGACTTGAGGGAGCCCACAAAGAGCTCAGGATGTCACTGCTGAACCCTCCAGAACAGGCACAGCAACACTAGCTACTTAAAAAAAGGAGAGGTTTTTCAAATTTTAGCTCCTCCATAGAGTAAATTATTTTATCCTTTCTTTCCACTTTCACAGGGCTCTTTGCATCCTCCTGCCTACCACAAATGCAAATAATTTTCCAGAATAATCAAGCACATAGAGAAAACAACACAGTTGCATGGATGAACCATAACAAAGAGAAATTAAATGCCCAGGTCCTGTATCACAGATGTCTGAGGAAGATCCAAAACCAACAGGAAAAATCCTCATTAAGTGCATTTGCAGCTCATACCTGAAAGTGAGACAGTTTTATGGAGGTATCCAAAAAATAAAAATGCCTCATCTCTAGAGCCTCACTTCAGAAACAAGCCAGCACAGAGAAGTCTCATTCCTGCCCTGCAAGATTTATGGACCATGAGTAGAGAATCCCTCCATGAGTACATGAAACCTCAAACTAAAATAAACATCAGCCATTAAAACAAGGATTAAATGCTTGGTGGATTCTTTATTTGAACAAACTGATGTTACAAATTTTGTGGTGCAGATGTTAAGTGTTAGTGTGAAGGCACAAGAAGCCATAAACCATGGGCAGGAACTGTCAGAGGAGTTTACATTGCAGGGAGCACACAGCACATGATTTTAGGAGTCAGGTGTTCCCTGCTTAAGAGGTCAGAGAATTTCATATGAAATATGAGCTGAAACAGTCAATCTACAGCACAGCACATACATGCTGCAGGTGACTGGGCACAGGGGACATTACTCTTTGGCCAGCCACTCTGACAGTGTGTTATACAGTCCATTGGGCCAAAAAATCCACAAAATTCAGGACTGTGAGGTGAAGGGAGAAGGGTGAAACACCCCCAGATCCTCAACAAGAAATGGCTGTGACACTGCACAAGTTCATTAGGTGACTTTCATTTACCCTCCCCTGGCTCATCACCTCCACGGCCGTGATCACACCACACCCTGCAGTCTTTGCAGTCTCCCCCACAAGGGGAAGAACCAGAGTCCCCACTGTGATCAGAAGCACAACGAGGCTCTTCTGAGGCCTCTGCAGAAAACTCCTGATGTTCAGTGCTTTTTATGGCAACTCAACAGATGTGCAATTCCAGAGCAACCGCCCCAAATGACCTTTTCCTATTACACACCAAAAGCACTGTCTAGCACTGTCTGGCTTTTGGCAGATTCTTGCTGTAAGTGCAGAGTCCTTTCCTGTTCCTCCTACCTCCCTTCCAACTGTATTTCCCAGACTCATCTAAAAGCAACCTCTTCTCCTCCAGTCTTCCACTATTTTTTCCTGCCTAATCTTTCCCTTTGTAATTTTAGCCACCTCATTCTTGTTAAACCCACTGACAGTTTCTGGATGCCGTTCAACAAAAGCCACAAATAAAAGTTAAACTGCAGAATCCTTTCTGCAAGGCCAGATTTCTCCTTAGAAGCTCTTTTCTATTGCTGCCTTAAAAATCCTCTCCAGCTCTTCCTCAGGAGCCCTTTGCTCCTTTCCCTCCTCCCACAACCTCTTTAACATCTCCACGTACCCTCGATGGAGGGCAAGCTCTGTTTCTCCATGTCCTGTTATTTCAGCAGCATAAAAAGGAAGAGAAGGTATCCAAGTGGGGCAAACAGCTAAAATTAATTCTCCCTAAGCCCAGGAGTTTCCAGAGAACCTATGACTGGTACTCACATTAGGCAGGTTTTATTAGCTTCACCTAAAAGTAAAAATCATCACCTCTCTAAAGCAAAACAGAAAGAAAAGGGAGAACCTGCACACAAACCAAGCCTAGATATTAAAGAAAGGAAGTCCTTGAGGTGCATTCTTACTACTCAACCTAAAATCCTCTGTCACTGCTGAATTATCAGAGGGACAGGATGCCACAAAATGTCACTGGTACCAGCAGCAGGATAAAAGCACCTCCCAAAAGATGATTAATCCCAGACATGGAAACATGGAGCCCCTTTGCCTCTGCCAGGATGCAGCACAAGAATTATCTCTGTGCCTTGGCCTGTTATATCTCCACCAAAACCTTGGAATTTCAGATTTACCACAGCCAGGTGATGCCAGTGGGTTGCCTGAAGTTCAGGAATTACAAATGGTTGCTCATTGAAAGAATAGATGATTATAGACTAAGAGCTGTCCTTTCATTTTTAATGCCCTGTCCTATAAAACTGCACCTCCAATTTCTCTCTGACTGGAATGGCACACAAAATCAGACATCAACTGCTAGGAAAAATTACTGCAGAGTAGAATGATCCATTATTCCCTAATTCACCTTCCAAAAATGGTTTTGTTTTGCCTTGGGGTTTTTTTGTTTATTTTTTTTCTCCCAAACAGCCACTTTCATACCAAATCACAAGTTCATGACTATTTCTCTGGCACAGCAGCAAACAAGAACTTGAGACAGAAGTCATGAACTCCGAGCTGCATCTCAGAACACCACTGAGATTTTACTGCAAGGATTATTATCCAAGTTAGTCTGTGGCTTGGACACATCAGTAAAAACCTTATTCTTCTGCAAAACAAACTCAGGCATCAACACAACTCATCAGGACTTTGTTTTAATGGCAGGTCTGTGAGACAGGACAGGGTAAGCACTGTGATCTCTGCTCTGTGGTTCAATTTGTCACCAGGACTCAAAGATTCCCACCTCCTGGATTATGTACACCCATCTCCCATGGACAGGACACTTTCCTGGTGGCACAAACAAGGACTCATGGCAGATAAATAAAACAATTTAGTGCTACAGGAGCAGGCACAGTGAGCATGGCTTGAGCTATTGACAATGGTAACATGGAAGAAGCAAAGACACCTAAAAGATGAGCAATCTACCTTAGTCCAGGATCCATCTCTCTGCTTTTCTAGCCAGAATGATCATGGAATATCCATGAATGTCCCAGGACAAGGACAGTGGACACTGATGATTGAGCTCATCACCACCTGCCAGGTTGGATTCCACTGGGTTCCAGTAAAGCACTCAGCTTTAGCAGGAACCAAGCAAAGGAGCAGCACAGCTGGTCTGGAAGGGGAAGAAATCCATCCACTGCATGTATTTACACTTCATTTTTGTGTCTCTTTTTCACCTTGACTGCAGAGGAAGAAGAACCTGGAGTCCCTCACACTCCTCATGATCCACACTGAGGGAATAATCCAGAAGAGACCTGCAGTAAAGCCTCACTTGCCACACGTGATGGAAAAGGACACTTCTGAACCTCAGACTGCTGCAGGAGGCTGCTGTTTATCAGCCATGAGGAAACAATCACAGGCTTGCAGGGAAAACCCAGACTCCCCTTTTGGAAAAGAAGGGACCTGGAAAAACCAAGGGATTTATCCACAGAAGTGAGACACACTCCCATGGGCAAAATGCTGAGTTCCTGATACAGGGAATCCTTCTGTGCTTGCAAACACTTAATCACATTACATCTTCTGTGGAGCCCATTGTTGAAATCCTGCTTTAATTCTCCAACAGCTGCTTCCTAATATGGACTAATACAGGTTGCATTACATCTCTCTATTTTTAGTGCACATGTTTTTGGCCATAACAACTGGTCTTTCAGGCCAAGTCAAACCTGCAGAGAAAACACAGCTAAGAGACAATGATTAAAGATGGGGAAATGCAACGTAGCAGTAACATGTGTTTAAGATTTATACCTGTTCAGGGAAAGCCTTCCCTACATTTGATACCTGCACACCAGCACTCACTTAAATTATTACCAGCTTTGATAAATTGTTAAAACAGGTTGCAAAGTAACTATGCAGAGAAGCAACACGTTGTTATTTTGTGAATTAAAATATTGATCTTCCTGTTATTTCACTGTATGTGCAGCACATTTGCATTAAAGGAAAACTGGTTCATTTAAGCTGACAAAAGGGTTTAAAGCAAACCCACATTTAAGGGTAATTTATGAGGTCTATATCATAAACATGAAATAACAACCTTCCCTCCAAAGACAAGCTGCTCTCTCTCATGCTCCTGGACTGTATTTTCATCAAATCCTTCCTATGTAAAAAGACTTTAATACATCACTGGAGACTTTTGGAGAAGTTGTAACAAAACTTACTTTTCCCAAAGAAACAGAAAGTTTTATTACATGGTTAGAGGAGATTCCTATGCTTTCACAACATGGTTTGATTGCCTTGAACATTGATATTTTCTCAATATCAAGAAAACCTGAAA
This sequence comes from Sturnus vulgaris, assembly GCF_052056855.1. Taxonomy (NCBI): domain Eukaryota; kingdom Metazoa; phylum Chordata; class Aves; order Passeriformes; family Sturnidae; genus Sturnus; species Sturnus vulgaris. The sequence continues at coordinate 17,636,599 of NC_142255.1, forward strand.
AATTTTCACATCCACAGACTGATGGCAAAGAAAACATGCAAAGTATGTGTCCAAATCTCAGCAAATAGTTAAAGTACTGTTGTTCCATGATAGTTAAAAAAATATTTAATTTACTGTAGCTGAGGTTGTGGTGGATATTGTCACATGGAAACAGCTTTATTGTATGTCACAAGGTCACAGAGACAGGGCAAGGAAAGAAACTGTCTCAGGGTTTGGGCACTGCAAAAATCATGTATGATGCCTTAAAAGAGAACCTTCTCTCCTGCCTGGCTCTTCTGCAGGGAATTTCTTACTTGCATGTACTAAAACCTGCAAACAAAACTCCCTTTGACTCCATTCTCTCCATAGCAAAAACACTTCTCCAGGACCTTTGACAAGAAAGTTGTCAGAGTTTGTCCTTAAAACGAGAGCAGGGTGTGACAGGAGGTTTGTACAGATGCTGCCCAGTGTGCAGAGATGAGAAGAGTTTCACATCACTGGTGTGAAGCTATTTCCCATGTTCCTCACGACTCCCTGCTCCAGAGCAAGTGAAACCCAACCTTCCCTTCCTTCCCCCTCGTTGCATGTGCACCTGGAAACCTTTTAATAGGTTTTCTGTTTGCCTCACAGGGGCTCATGTTCATGCCTGAGCAGAAATGTGCATTGTGACTTGAACTCTCTCTCTCTCTTGCTGGATGACAGGTGATAAAAATAAAACATATTCACGTATCATATGACTAACAATAGCACCTGGCCCGTGGTGATGGGATCCCTCCTTTGCTGCTGGAGCACTTTGGAATTTAAACAAAGGAATTAAAACATCAGCCTTAGGATTTTTTTTAACCCATTAGTAGACACTTTCAGGTTCAAATCTCAAGGATCCAGTCATGCAAAACCTTAAGTACTTTCCCATTCTTGACTACAGCCAGATTAATCCTCTTATACAGATTATTCCAGGAGAAATTTGGCTCCCACAAAGTTCTCCTGCAAACCTAAAAATAATTTTGAGTGCTGCAGGACATGTAACACCACTCAGGCTAAAGGAGTTGTTTTAGAAATTTTAACCACCCCTTATCAAACCAGCCTGATGGCATTACCTGGCCCCAAGCCACTTTCCCTCTCCCAAGACTGGGGTCTGCAGGGAGAGCACCACATTTCTGGGGGGCACACAAGGGCAATGCCCTTGGAAAGCTGTGCTCTCTGTCTCCTCAGCAGCACTTCATAATTAAGTTCATTTTGCTTTCTTAAAGTGCTTTTCTGCTTCTCTTCCAAATACTCACACATTACATCATCAAGCACCTTTGTTTTACAAATTATTATTATTAGTTCATATATCACAGGAAATTTGCCATTGAGCAATTTAGCTCTGTTTAAATTTTTATTATATGATCAATAATTAGCATTAAAACTTCAGCTGATGTTTTGTACTTTGATTCCCAAATAACCCCAGATTATGCCATCTACCTCTGAATTACAGAATTTCAAGAAGAAAACACGTATAGAGATGGTTCTTGTGTATTCAGAAAATACAAGAACAGCAGTAAGGGACTGGAAAATGCCCAAGCATGGCAGTTCTGTGCCCTTGAAAAATACTCATTTTATACTGTATTTACACAGACTTGTCTTTTTCTGTCTATGTCGTTCCACAATGCAGGGTCTGTATCTAAGATGTCTGGCATAGAAATATCCCCATGTATTTACAACCTCCAACCTTTCCTGCCAAGTTTTAGCCTGGGTGAGCCAAATTTTAAGCCACTGGAAAACAACCGCTAGTACAAATCTGACCAGTCCACGTTGGTGAGTATCACTGAAAAGAGACCTTTTCCCAGGAGAAACTCTGGAAGCACACCCCTAGATGGTCACTTCCACCCAGTTTTATTAGAAATTGACCTTTTGTCTATCAGACAGGATTAAGTTTTTCGTTTCTAAACTTCTTCTCCACAAAAGTTAATCCAAAGCAGACAGAAGGCAATTAGGTCGTTAATGTGCTGAGCCTATTAACAGCCATGAGTTACATTTATCTCCCTCAATAATGACAAACATCCAGAGGTCTGCCTTTAAGTGGGAAAGCCCATGAGCAACTGCATTATTTTAGCACAGGGCTACTGCCAAGCAGCACTGCAGGGGCTTGGCTCCTTTCTTAGCAGAAGGAATCAGCACCCAAGGATTGGGAATTCTGTTCCCAGCTGTAGCACTGGGTCCCCAGAAGCCTTCAGGAAGCAGGAGGTGCCACTGGAAATACATTTCTCTCAGTGTCTTCTTTTAGTATCTTCATGCTCACTCAGATCCTCTTTCCCTTTGTGATCCAATGTAATTATTACCCCAGTTTCCTTCCTTTAGTCCCTCTCCTCCAGGAGGGAATTCCAGCTCTGCCAAGGACAGGGGAGCATCCTGCCCCTAGAAAAAAGGTCAAAAGGTTCAGTGGCCAAAGGGTGAGGCTGATTTCCTGGACTGATTCGGGTTCAGTTCAGATTTTAACTAATGGCTGTCTCATTTTACAGTGTAAGAATTCTGAAATGCATTTTCTGTGACCACAGGGCTGCAGCACCTATGGAACTTGGCTGGGAAATCAGAGCAGTGCTGAATTCTGATGTTTTCTCTGAAAAGAGACATAAGGGATCTGTAACTGTAACCAGATCCAAGATTTCATTCTCAGAGAATCAGAAAGAAGATTGGCTTAGTCTGAACCCCTGAGAATGATAAACCTGCTGAACTATTAAGAGCTCAGCTCCACACAGGAGAAAAGAAAGGTCCTGGCTGCAAGATTTACCAGCAGCACTGCCAGGGAGGACACAGCTTAGAAGCAGGCACAGGATGTTTTGCTGATGCACAGGTCTGGTTAAACACAAAAACTGAGATACAAAGCCTTACAAGGCAAACTTCAGATTCCTGGCTGCTTGTTCCAGTGAGCTCCTTCAGGCCTCTTCCACTGCTGCTCCCACAAGGAAGCTTTTTGTGCCTCCTGTTGCTGCCACATCCTTCCAGGTCCAGCAGGAGCCCTTGTCCCTGAGCACTCAGCTCTTCCCACACCAGTGATTCTCACTCCTGTACCCAGAAAACTCCCCAGCCCTGCTCCCCATTTTGCCCCTTTGGCAGCCCAGCAGCAGAACCCACTGCTCCATTTATGCAATCCATCCAGGAGAAGGCAGGAGTGGAATGAAAGGAACAGAAAATACAGGGACACTGCAACCTAATGAATAACCCCTCTGCAACACACCCAGAGAGAATTCCAGAAAGGATAGAATTAAATTGCTCCAAAAAAGCCAAAAAGTAGTTTATGCCAGCTGGGAATTTGACTGTGTGGCTTTGAAAGTTGGAGAAGACAGGATATGATCAATGAACAGAGTTGGCCATTTTCTCCAGAAAAATGATAGCAAATTACAATATATAATACAACAGCTGTTTCATCAGATAGAGCTTAAGTTTGATGAGTCAAACAGCAGATAGAAAAAGCAAAATCAAGCTCCTGGTTAAAAAAATCACCTTGATGAACTACATCTGGTAGTTCCAAATGCACACAAGCCCTTACAAAAGCAATTAAAAACCATAAAATAATACAAAGTCTGCTCAGTTGACCCTGATATGGATCATGTGCTAGCCATAAGTAAGAATGATGGCAAGAGAAGCTGAAAAAGAAAGCAGATTGTTTTGAAAGATAAACTGTGCATCTCTTCCATCTCCAGATATCCCTTTATCCTATATGAGCTGGATCCCTGGAGCTGGACTCCACAGATGATACTTCTGATTAAATTATATCAAAGTAGCTGAAGTGATGTTTTCCATACTCTGAAATGTGAGCATCACCATTCTATCCCTGCCTGCTCAGCACAACTCCAGTGGAAAGGTGAGATGGAAGAGCCCAAATCAACACTGACTTCAGTTAAAAAAACCCTGAACCTTTGCTAAAAATCCAGTGAATCCCTCCCTGAGCAGTGGTCACACTGCAAAGGTTAGAGCAGAATTTATCATCTCACAAGTCCAATGTCACAGCACATGCCCTGACAACCTCATGTCTGTGATGTGACTCCTGCCTGAAGCAGCAACAGGATTCTCACACTTGCCATCCTTCCCCAGCTCCAGCTGCCCAACCAGCCAGAATTACAAAATACAAACAGAACTCCCGTGGATGCTCTCTGGAGCCACTCCAAGCTCACCTGCCACAACCTTGCAGTGCTCCTCAGGGCCGTGGGGCTTGCTGGGGGGGCCGGGTTTGGTGGAACGTCTCCTCCTGATGAAATGTTCCTTCCCACTGAACGAGGTCTCAGATGCATTCACAGGCTGGATCAGCAGCTGCTCTGATCCAAGCTGGATGTAGCCAACCTGTCCACAAAACAGAACAAAAAAAACCCCATCAGTTTGGTACCCAAGACTTGTCTATCCAAGCCAGTGTGAAACCCAGGTCATTTCACTGCAATCATTTGCAGTGTGAGGAAATCATGTGATTACAGTTGTGTTCAGTCTGTGTAATACAGATTAAAGAATTTCATCTGCTTATTTAATTTTATATCACTGAGCACTATTTAGAAACAATGCACAAAGGAAAGGTGGGGATTCCTGTCAACACTTTTCCTTTCACTTCTACCTCTCCCTTCAGACACAGCCCCACAAATGTGTGTTTTACGAGATGCTCAGCTCACGTGAGGACAAATAAATCCTGTTAACAGAAATCCCTTCAAAATCACCTCTCCAACTGCCAGGATTGCCCTGCTATTGAATGACATTTACTATCCCAGAGCACAGAGGTGACACTGCCTGCATACAGGAGGTCCCTGTGTGTACCACCCTCACAAGGAACACTGAGTTGCAACACTGAGTGATGCCAAGTGTGACTTGCACAGCCACATGTATTTTTTGGGACCAAACACTTCTTCCTGACTACACTGAGGGCCACATAGTCAGCTCTGCTCTCCCTGCAAGCCTCAGGTTGGGTTTCAGAGGTGAAGTCAGGAATGGACTGTTGCACTGTCCCAGTTTCAGGATTTTCCACAATCCTTGGAATAAGTGACACTAGGAAGGCAAAGACCCTGCCTAAATAACTCCATAGGGTCCAGGTCAGAGCACTAAATCCCTGCCTTCCTTGCACCAAGTCCAGAATTTACACCAGGGCTGGCAAGAACACCTTTGGAAGCCAGCTTCTGCCCCAGGAGAGCCCTCCTCTGCTCACAACCCAGCGCTTTTAAGGGGTTTTTTTATGCTTTTTCCACTCCTTTTCTGGCATGAAAATAAGAGAGTGAAAGCAAAGTTATCACCTTAAAACTTAACAAAGCCTCCAGGTTTAGTAATCAACACTGAGGTTGTAACACTTTGCACAAAGTGAGTATTTACAACGAGGGGTTCTTACTTTTCATTGTAGTAATCCAGTGATTATTTATATTGCAATTAAAAGTCTCAAAACACAGCTCTGCCATGTATCTCCCCCTTGAGAGAAGTCTTGAGGTCTGATTTAACTTCTGTTAACAACAAAAGGGCTCACCTGGTCTGCCAGGATTGTGCACCTGAGAGGTAAAGGTGCTTCCAGAGAGCTCCAACACCCATCCTATACATAAAAAGAGAGGCCAGATTTTTCTGGTCCCCCCCTCCCCACGTTCTGTGCCAGCCAGGCAACTCTCCAAAGAAATGCTCTGCACGTACATCCAAAAGCTGTATGTTCAACAGCTGACTGTACTAATATGATTTATAATATACATTACATACATACTGGATATTGTACATTTCCACACCTCCCTGCCAAATTCGGTCCTCACGTACACCCAGGAAATCCCTTTGGCCCAGTATTTCCAGCAAAAGGAATTTCTGCTAGCAGAAATGAGAGCTCTCCTCCTTTGACAGCCACACAAACTGAACAGCATTCAGGGAAACCAGCGTTTCTCAGAAAGGGTCACTGATTTATAAAAGAGTGCTTGGACAAAAACAGAACTGTAAAAGTTGGTGTCTCCACTGGCCATGGCTGCAAAGCACAGCAGAGACAATCAGTCCCCTGTCTCTGAGGAGCCAAGAGACACCTCTTTGGGGGTCTTCCAAAAGAGACCTTGCTCTTGGAGCAGGGGAATTGCTAAAGGATAAAATGCCTTGGCACTTCCCATATACAGAGAAAACCCAACATTATTCCTAGGCCCTATGGAATGCTCACCAGTTTACAAGAGCCACTCTGCCCTGGAGTGTCCACAGGGCTGGCTGCCTTTTCACTTAAATCACAAGTTGGGCTTTGTAAGAATTGCTTCAGAGACAGCAAAAGCTCTGGTGACTTGTTCTTCCAGCCTCCTTTACGATGTTCTCCACTACTTCCCCTCCTTGTTCCAACATTCCAGCTGGGAGGTAGCCCCAGCCCCCTTTTTTAATATAGGTTTTAATTATTTAGAAGAAGGGTTGTAAATCTGGTGCCATGGTACTAAACGCCACACCAGAGCTCCTGACAGACTGCCAACCATGTCAGCTGGTGCCAAAAATATATAAGAAGAAGTCAGTTTCATCACCACCCCACATTATCCCAATTTTCTGGCATCAAGAGTGAAAATAATTTAAACCATTGGAAAAGACTTATGTTTCACATTTGCTGTGGAATTGTGAAACCTATGGAGTGAAAGAGCCGTGAGTCTTCACCCTGGAATAAGTTGGGAGGCATCTCAAGCTCAATCTGACAAGGCAAATAGAGCTTCAAGCAGGAAAGCTTTGCAGGATTGGGCCTGTAAAGTGTCTCTAGGAAGTTAAAAATTCCCCAGACTTTCCAGTTGGGTTCTAAAGAGTCCCCAAACCTGTTGGCCCAGAAAAGATCTTTTGGACCCTGTAACTTGAATAGTCTGGTCATTATTTTGCTTTTTCCATAAGAAATGCATCCTTCAAATCCTCCAGACCCTGCTCTGTGCTAATCCCAGCATGAGAGATCAGACCTCAGCCCTGGACAGGGGCTCTGTGCTTTTCTTCTCTTGTCTGTACGAGTTCAGGGACTGCAGAAGGCTTTGGATTTTGAAGATAAGGAAGTAAAACAGAACCCTCAGAGCTGCTTTTCCCATATCTCTGGAAATCATTCCAATTGAGCAAAATGCTTTGGATCTGCCAATTCCTGTTTGCTTGGGGAGATGCATATCAAAACCTGGGATACTCCCTCCCATCCTTCTCTCTCTGTGGGAGCCCAGGATCTGGGATTGCTGAATGTTGAGAAAATCAACTGCTGCCCAACCCCACCATCCTGGAGACACAGGAGTCATCAGGAGCCCAAGAATTCAGAGTACAGGAGTTCACCATCGTCTGCATAAATTTTACCAATTTAATTTTGACCATGCAGACCACACAGCTGACAGAACCCCACAGCTCTGCTAACAGAAAAGGCTGGAATGATTTCAGCCTCCAAAGGCAGGCAAACTGACAAGTTGATTAAAACAAACAATAATCCACACTTCCCACTACAGCCCCACTCAGCACTGCGCTCAACAGTGGCAAGATCTTTCACATTAAGGATATTTCATACCCTTATTTTAGAAGTCAGCTCAACAGTGCTCACCACCAAAACACTCCCATGTGCTCTTATCTTATGTTTCACATACACAGAGGTCACTCCAGCAACCTGCTCACTCTGTGATCTACTCTTGTATTACTCCTCTGCTACAAATCATCTTCCAGTGGAGCTTTCCTTGGGCTAAATGACAGCCCAAGGGAAAGGAGGAAGGTCCTCACACTGTGTCACTGGAATGACAGTGGTAACACAGCCTTTGTATGACCCCATCCTGCCTCCTTTGCCTTCACTGCTCTCTGTGCCCTGGTAGTGCTGGTGCAGGCACTGAAGCGCCAGGACTTGCTCAGAACAGGGATCCAAATTCTCAGTGCTCTCTGCACATGGTTCCCAACCTTCCCTCATGTTAATACTCTCCAACAGTTACACTGTTTTTCCAGCCCTTTTTATTTTCACAACATCTTTGAAGGAGATCTGTGAAATGCTGAATCTTTAACAGATTTTTCTCTTGCTGCTAAATGTTCATTAGTTACATACATACGAACATGTTGAAAAGAGAACAGATTTAAACATCTGACAAATTCCATCCCCTTCTCAATTTCTCAACTGTAACGCTGTAAATCGTTGTTTAACCATTTCCTCAAAGTTAAAAGGAAGTCAATGTTTAAAGCGAAGAACAAAACAACCCACAAATACAGTTTAATAAACTTCATGTGGGTTTTAGTCCCACCCTTATTAACCATGTTTCAGATTTGGTTGGTTATTATTTAAAAGTGCAATTTCAAGCAAATTGAAAAGAAGAGCTTTAAATTAAGACTAGTTGCAGAGTCATTTCAGGTTTACACTCAGCTCTGAGAGCAGACCATACCTAGGAATATCTGTCCTGGCCCCCAACTCTGCTAAAGAAGGAAACCCCAACATGCTCTCCCTCTTGTCTACTGTGGAAGAGGAAAGAAGATCCCAGCACAAGGAAACCCAGCACAGTAATTTTAAGAGGTTTAACTTTTCAGCTCATGGCCCAGCTATGGATGAATGCCAAACAGCTCCTCTCCCAGACAGGAGAGTTCAGCAGAGCTGAAGGTTTCCTCAGGGGAAATTGTATCATGTTATAATCCCCACACGCCTGCTCTGCCCTGCTTCCCACAGCAGCAGAGGCTCCTGAGTCACCTGAAGGGCAGCACCACCCTGGTGCACACAGAAAACCCTTCACTGGCCAGGGATGGAGCTCAGTGAGCTGCAGCATCTGCTCTGAACCAGGCACCACCTCCCTCTGCAGTGAATGAAGGAAAGCAAATTCCTCCAGAGGGACAATTCACCGACCTAAGGTACCTATGGCACAGCATGAACCATCAGGGAAGTGCTCACCATATCACTCACTCACCCCTCACAACCAGACTGGCCTAAACCTGCCAGGCTGTGGCCTCTTCTGCATCCTTGCTCCTCTCTTTTCCAAGGACAGAGCAGATTTACTGTTTTACCAGGAGTACTTGGAGTTACTACTCATTCCCTGGAGGCTGCAGTCCAACCCACTCAGTTCTCTCTGCCCTCACTGCCCTTCCAGACAGGACCCAAGCTAACACCTGGACATCCAGGACCTGCAAGGCATTATCACCCAGTGGAAATCAGTGGGATGAGACCTTAGAGGAAGAGGTCCAGATAGATGTTCTTATCATCTGTACATCTACACCCTCAAAAAGTTTATGGATGGTCCCAAGTGAACAGGACACACCAGAATGAAGAGCCACCACTCAGAAATATTTTAACAAACTGGAAGATTTTCCCACCAGGAGATGCAGGAAGTCAAATGTACACAAAGCTTGGAAGAAAAGGAACCCTTTTCTTCTCGGAGTAGATTGTATGAGACATTACTACAAAATATTTAGGTTTTCCCAACTTCCAGCATGCATTTCTTAAGGTGTAGTTTCGATTAGTCTATTCTACTCCACACAGAGAAAAAACTGTTCTCATCCCACGAGCCCTTGTAATGGGACCACCATCCATTTCCACGAATCCAGTCTGCACAAGGAAGTTCAAAGGAGACAAAACTGGGGTGTGAAAATGTTACATGAACCAGCATGAACAGGAGGGAGGCACAAAGTCTTCACTTAACTCAATTGAAAAGGACAAGCAACTTTATTTAGGGACAAGCCAAAGAGTAATCCTGAACCCAAGATCAAAGATGCTGGATTTTAAAATGGAAGTTATTTAGAATCAAACCTCTAAATGCATCCCAGCGATTTTTACCTTTTAGTTCCTGAACAGTTTTCAAGTTAATTTCTACGTATAATGCTTATTTTGACATGGACTCATGACCCTCTTAAAACTGTAACTGTTTTCAAAATGTAGGTATGAGAAATATGAAAAGCCTACACCCTCTGTAAGGGGCTGATGCTGCAGTTCAGCACTTCAGCATGTGACAGGGACCCAATTGTGGCCTTACAAAGCTGGAAATTTCAAAAAAATAAAGTTTCCTGTACTGGCTGCTGTCTTTTAGTGATGGTCCCAGAGGCTGCAGACCTGCCTGTGAGCGGCCAGCACCAGGGAAGGACAGTGCAGCCCTGAGCTGTGGCCACAATCCAAGTGTTGGCACAGCTGCACTCCCCAGAGGACGGTGCTGCCAAGGGGAAGGCAGCAGCACTTTCCAGGAACACGGTGCCTCCTGTCTGGGCTGAATTCCCAGCTTGTCACAAGGAACAGGAGGGCTGGAGCATCCTCACACGAGGTATTTCAGCTGTACTTCAATGATCAGACCTTGGGTACAGCAGTCCTTACCTCAGCGTGACCTCACACAGCCCCGAGAGCACTGCCACCCTTCCCAAAGCAGGAAGCTACAGCAGCATCTGTGAGCAGATCTTAAAAACCAGACCCCAACCTTCAGATGCCACACTGGGAATCTGATATCATCACCAGGAAGCAATTGCTCAGTCTGGCTGCGGCTCAATTTTCATGCCACTGTGTCAGGGATTTTGTTTTTACTAGAACTCCACTTGCCCTGATCATTTTATATCACTTTTGGTATGATTTATGGCATGGCTGAGAATATGATTACAGCAAGGCCTGAGCCAGCTGAAGATCAAGACACAGCATTACTGCCCACTCTGCTTCTTAGCAACTATTTTTTCTGAAGGAGATGTCCAGATCACCCAGTTAAGAGTCCAATGAGCATTCCCCTGCTGGAATTTTCAGGAAATCCCCCACTGCAGCCCTAGAACTGCTCAGAAGACAAATGCCAGGACAAACAGGCTGCAAGGTTTCCACTAGCAAGGTCTTTCCTCTAGCCCAGCAGGTCTGGCCCATGTCCCACCTCTGAAGCTGAGGGCAAAGCCTTACTCTTTCTGCAGCAAACAGGGCTCAAGGAAGCAATGGGAAAATAATTTTTTAAAAAAAACCAGTGGTCTTAGTATTTTAAATAGCCGACAGAAGGCAAAAAATTTTTAGCTTTAGAGTTTCCAGCTCTCAGTTCAACTCATGGCAGATTAAAGACTTCCTAGACAATTTGGGGCAAACTTTTGGTTCTTCTGATCCCAGAAAACAACTTACCACTAAATTGCACAGCTTTCACTACAGGTATGCTGGTTTAGTGTGGCCACTGCAAAAGGCTGTGTGAACACTGGAAACAGCTTAAAATGTGAGATGTTTCATGTTTAAAGACAGACTTAAGAAACCAAAATGGTCCACTTAGCTAGAGAATAAGAAGGTTCATCTACATGATGGCATGGATTATTTCAATGAAACTATTTCAATAATTAATGAGGTTCATCTTAAGTTTCGTTTCATCCATCTTAAGTTCAGGCTCATCCTCAAGATATTGGTGTTTTGGGTTCTCTAGTTTTGAGCTCACAAGGGTGTTTTAACCTGAACTCACTCAAATGTACCAAGCATCTGCTTTTAGCCCTTTCCCATTCCTAGTGATCATCTGAATGAAGAGGATGAATGGATGGATTCCTCTAACAGGGAAGGAGTATCCCAACATGCAGAAACACCTCTCTCTCAACACATCTGCCCACACCACTCTCAGCACTCCCAGGACCAGGTGCACAGGCAAAGGCAAGCAGAGCTTTACCAACACTGTCACTAACACACAGGGCTTTGTCTCCAAGAGGTGGCACAAACCAGCAGCTTTGACACTGACCCCAGGCTGATCCAGCTCAGTCACGTCAATTTCGCCATTGCTTAGAATTGCTATGATCCAAACAGGTACTGCAATATTGCTGTTCACTTTTGCTGAGTAGTGAGCAAAGACTAACTAGTCTTGTCTCCTTTTCAGCTTTTCTGCTGGGAATTTTGCCAAGCTTTTTCACCCCCTCCTCCATTCCCTGATCTCAGGCAGTTAATACTGTGCCTACAACTACATTCCTATTTTTTTAAAGGTTCCTCCTCTGCTTGTTTGTGCTTTCCAGCTTTGGAAGCCCAGTAAGATTAACAAAATACGCTTGCTGACAAGAGCATAGAGCTGTTAGTGATTTAAGGCTTGAACTAGAGATATTAGTTCTAAGCTTCCCTCAGTGGAACTCAGCTCAACTTCCAGTGCCACTCAGACCTCAGCATCTCTGTTTGTTGGGGGTTTTTAATCCTGAGGCACAGCGCCCTCAAATGGCTCCAGAACGAAGGCTGGAGCCCCGAGGGCAGAGCATGAACTGCTTCTCACTACGGTTTAAGGATAAATCTCCATCATCAGGTCTGTTCTGACAAGCACACTTCCCAGGACCATCTGCTGGAAATCATTGCCCCACTGACTTCCTGAAGTACTTTCAAGCTATGAACAATAATTGCGAACTATTCAGTGTCTTAAGCATCTCAGTCTCCACCACTGAGAAACTTTCTGTCCTACACAATATCACCTGCTCCTACCAGGACGCTCAGAGGAGAGCCAGGCCCTGCAGAGCCACCTGGAACTACAGCCTGGGGCAGAGAAATCCTGACACTTGTGGTGGGAAAAGCACCCCTGAGTGGGATGTTCCTCAGAGCATCCTGGAGCTGGCTGAACACAGCTCCCAGTGAACAGCCCAACACTGACGGCAGGGGCCTGGGAAGAGCCAGCTGCAGAGCTGCCACAGGATCAAGCCAGGATGGCACCAAATAATGCCCAGTAGGACACAGCCACCTGCCCCATGGCTGGGAGACAGTGACACAAGGTGTTTCCTCCACCAGGACGCTCCACTACAGCACCCTCGGGCTCTGCTGCCCACCCACAACAGAACCACAGGGACTGAGGCCCCTCAGGGATGGCTGAGACAGCTCCACAGTGGAGAGCCAGGATGGGAGAACACCCACCACGGACAGCGGCGGTGCTCGACAGGGCCCGGGAGGTGAGGGGACAGGAGGGTCACCTCACTGAGAGCAGGTGAAGCGCAGGCATAGGGCTGACAGTACCAGCGCTGAGGGGAGCGGGGGGCGATGGCAGTGCCAGCCCTGAGGGGAGCAGGGGTGGGATGGCAGTGCCAGCCCTGAGGAGGGAAGCGGGGGTGGGATGGCAGTGCCAGCCCTGAGGAGGGGAGCGGGGGTGGGATGGCAGTGCCAGCCCTGAGGAGGGAAGTGGGGGGAGATGGCAGTACCAGCCCGGCGCAGGTGCTGAGGGAGGCGAAGGAGTCGCTGCGGTTCAGCGCGTGTCCCGAGTAGAAGCAGAGCCGCTCCCGCGGGGGCCGCCGCGCCTCCCCGCGCCGCTGCTCCACCGCGAAGCCCCGGGCCAGGAAGCGCAGGTCGCGGCGGAGGTGCAGGTACAGCTCGGCGCCGGCGGTGGGCAGGCGGAGCAGCACGGCCTCCTCCTCCTCCTCCTGCTCCGCCGCTGCCCGCCGGCGCCGGGGGCCGCCGCGATCCCCTCCGGGCGGCAGCAGGTGGATCTTCTCCAGCGGCACTCGCTCCGGGATCACCACTTCCAGCTCCGCTCCGCCAGCTGCAGGCGAGAAGGAGAGAGGCTCAGGCGCTCGCACCCCGCAGCCGCGGCCCGACGGACGGCCGGGGGCTGCGGCACCCCCCGCTCCCCGGGACAGCCCCGCGCTCGGGTTTCAGCGCAGACAGCCCCGCGCTGGAAACTGTGAACGGGCTGCGCAGACAATGGAGCCAGCGGAGCACGGCGATTTATTTCTCTCTATATACACATATATTAGAGACAGAAGCGTGCAGGGAAGAGAGGAATAGAGTAAACGCTAAAGCTACTTGTATCATTAAACTATATATATATATATAGCTGAGACACAAGCATCGCATTTCACCAACCCCAATAAAATCTGCAGGGAGAAGGGGAAAAGCAGAACGAGCCGCAGCAGCAGCCAAGGACAGTCAGCAGCTTTCCACATGGAACGCTACAGCAGCAGCGGGAGGACAGGAAAAGAAAATACAAAAGCCTGGAGCAATTCATCCCGCGGGCTGGGACCGCGGCCACGCAGGGGATGCGGTGCGTGCCCTGCGCTCCGCGCCCGCACGCTGCCACCCGGGACCGGACCCTGTCAGTGCCGCTGGGGAAGGAGAACCGGGGCGGCAGGGAGCGCTACCTGTGCCGGTGTCCAGTCCGCAGAGCAGCAGGCAGGGCACGACGAGGGGCAGGAGGCAGCCGTCAAACATGGTAGTGCGGCGGCGGAGCCGAGCGCGCAGCGCGACTACGGGAGCGCGGCCCGAGTGCGCCCTGCCCGCCCTCGGCACCGGGGATCGCCGCGGCGCGCGCCCGGCCACGCCCCCCACCGCGGCTCCCAGCGCCCATTGGCGGCGACGGCCGCCGGGACACGCCCCCCCGCTCCCCCATTGGCTGCACGCCGGCGGCGCCGCGCGGGGGGAACGCACGTGGACGCGGGCGGCCGGCAGGGGGCGCCCTCTCCTGCCCCGGCCCGGCCCCTGAGGGACCCGCGGGGCCGCTCCGGGACCCGGTGTCGGTTCGGGACATCCCGGCCGGGTCAGGGGCTCTGACGGGCGCCCCTTCGTGCTTCCTCCGTCTCCCTTTCCTCATCACTAACTGAATTTAGACACTGCTACGGCAGCTCGCTTGAGAAAGTCCTGTTCCTTTCCCAGCACCATCCACAGGACAGATGCCAGGCCTTGGAAGACCAGGAAAAAAATATCATAGAATATCATAGAATGGGTTAGATTGGAACGCACCACAGAGGGGCATCTGGTCAAACCTCCCTGCTCAAGCACGATCATCCCAGACCCCAGTATATGGACACTCACAGGTTTTGGGCAATGATCCCACATACTCCTGAAGCACTCATTGGATGGATGAAAATATGAAACAAGTGCATAAACCTTAAAAGATATAAAAATTGATTTTTGCTACCAATTCCCATTTTCACTGAGGTCTTGCAGCCACTGGAGCTCCTTTCCGCCCAAGCCACATCCTGCGTATCCTCAGCTGTGCAGGGATCAGGAGAACTCCGTTTGGACAGGGGCTGTTGAAAGCAGCAGGGTGATTTCCAAGAGCAGAAAGGTTTCCGCTGCGTTTGGTGGGCTTTGGATGGGATCCTGTGCTCCTGGCATGGTTGAGTCATGGAAAGCAGTCAAGACCCAACCTGTTAGCAGCTTTAAATTGCAGCGGCCCAGCAGAGCAGTGTCCTAGACTTTAAACTTCTGCAAAAATCTGCAACTTTGTTCCTGAAATTGTAGAAGAATTCAAAGGAAGACCCATAAAAGAGTGTGAATGACTCTGGCAGATCTCCCTGCAGCACTTCCACGAGAATTGTCCGGAGCTGTACTGACAGCAGGAATGGCTCTGAGTTGCAAACAAGCGGAATTAAGTTTGGATGCTCATCCCAGAGAGTGCTGCACTGAGCGAGTGCTGAGAAAAGGGCTGTTTGGAGCTGGGAAAAGAACTGGTGAGAGACATGAGCAGGTTAACAGCATTCTCTTTCTTCCAGGCATTGAAAAGGCAGCAGAACCACGTTTTCTTAGCGAGCTGCTCCTATACAAGGAGAGAGGCTGTTTGAGAGCCAGAATCTTGGGGCTGCCTCCAGTTCTTCACCCTGCTGGTTGTGCTTTTCCCAGGTATCAAGGGACACCCCATGGCACACCATGGGCTGGTATAGCACCTCAGGAAGACCTGCCCTGCAGAGGGCCTCTGCAGCACCTTATGGACACAAGAGCATGTCCCAGCTCCTGCTGTGGCCTCAGTAAAGCCCCTTGTGCCTCCAGTGGGGTGGCACTAGGAGGATGTTACCTCTGGTCAACAGCAAGAGCAAAACTGAGGACCTGCAAGCAGCTCCCAGCAGGCAAAATCAGAGTAAGCCAAGACCTGTGGCTTATAATAAATTAATAATAAACTCTTTATTAACATGAGATCAGGTGAGATTTAATAGCTCTGTGTTTCCTGCTCTCTCTTTCAAGGCTCATTCTGCTCTCTAATAAGAATTTACCAAAGCAAAGGGACTGGCCGGGACCCATTCAAGTGAGACAAAACCTCAGTCTGGGGCTGCCTTGCTCTGTGTCAATAGTGTAACATAACATGGAAAACAAAACCTCAGAGCATGAATTTCCCTCCTGACCTGTTGTGAACCAACGATTTCAGTGCTTCCCTCCAAGGCCAGGGCCCCGGCTGGCACAGAGTGGGGCAGAGCTCCCACACAGCTCCTCCACCCGTGGCAATCCTCTGCTCCTGAGAACCACGAGGCAATTTGATTTGTGAGCTGCCAAACCTGGCCTGAGCCCTCAACAGCCACATCTTAACCCAGACCACCAGCTGACTTCATTTGCTAAGGGACTGGAGCTGGTGCCTCAAAAGGGTTTGACGAGGGGGCTTAGATTTGTTTAACTTTTTAGTAGATCCCTTCTCCCACCTTCCAAAGTCCTCTGCCAAAAAAATAATAACAATTCAGAGAAAGAATAAATTTAATAGTGTGGGGGAAGAGAGGCACTAATAAAGAGAAGTCTGTAACTTACTGCATGGAAGGACTTGCTCAGTGGCTGAGCTGGCTGGCAAGACTACACTGGGGTAGGGATAATCCCAATGGAGCATCCTAGACATTTGGACAGGAGCCCAAGAGGCTGCAAACCCCAGGACAGGGGCAATATCCCAGGCCAGCCTCAGTGTTGCCAAGGGGCTGGAGCCAGGAGTGAGGGACAAGCCCCACAGTGGTACCCACACAGCAAAAGAGGAATCTGTCTTAGGAGCAGCACTGGTGGCTTTCTTGAATCCAAATCCCAAAGTTCCAGTGAGACACAGACTCTATGAATTGAACACCACGGGCTTTTCAGAAATGCCTTGAAATTGTTACTGATAAGGATAAAGGTGTGTGGGGCAGGAGGTGGCTGTGGTGCTGTTGTGGTGGTTGCATTGCTCCCCTGCTCCCAGCCTGTGGGGAAGGGGGGGTTTCTCCTCTCACCATCACAGAGGTGGATTTGGCCCTGCAGTTCCTAGGAAACAAGCCCTCTCCCCCTCTGAAACTGGTGTTGGGGTGGGTTTTTTTCAATTTTAAATGTACGTCGAGGAAGCCAAGTTTCATGGCCATTATTGCAGAGTTAATAACCCTTTGGAGACTGCAGACATGTGTTATATCCATCTTCCTGAGCAGTCACTTGGCTTGCCGCCTGGAAAATGCCAGAATGGGAAGGGTTAACTTGGCCACTGCTCAGCCTTCTCCCTTCTCTCCAGCCACCCTTCTCCAAACCCTTCCTGTCCTGGTCCTCTCCCCGACCTCATAGGTGCTGCTCTCCTGCCGGGACACTCCGATCTTTTCCTGCTCTCCCCGCAGCTCCTCCCCTCTCTGCAGTCTTTGGGCATCGGGAATTTCCTCCGCTCCGGAGCCTGCGGAGCTTGGCCAGGCTGGTTGGGCACGGACGTGGCAGGTGCTGCTGTAACCTGTGCAAATGTCCCCCCAAAGAAGCCGGAGACAGTTTAGTGACAAGTAGGGACCAACAAAAGCTCTCCTGTAACTTCAAGCCACCAACCAAACAAATACAAATCGTTTCAGAGGTGCCAACAGTGGTTTCTTACAGCCTGGCTTTACACACCGAGCCAGAGGTTCAATTAAAGCTCTTCTCTGGGCAGAGGGTGTTTCAGGCTGTGCTGCTTCATGTTGGACTCACTTCTTCCAGGTGGTCTCAACCATCTTGAAGGTCTTTCTCAGCCTACACGATTCCAAGTGGAGTCCCCAGCATCCAGTACTGTTCATGCAGCCCTCAGCAGAGGCACTTAGGAGGCTTGTCCTCACAGCAGCCTCAATTCTCCCAAGCCTGCAAGAGAAAAAACTCCCTGTGGGACACCTCTCTCAAGTCTGGCTCAAAATAGACAGCTTGTTCATGAGCTTCTGGGAATAGAAGAGCAGAAAGAAAAGTGACAGTGACCCTGGAGATGTCCAGGGACAGAGCTGAGCCACCAGCACCTGGGTCCTCAGGGGAGCACACAGCCTGCTCCAATTCAGCTAAGACCATGGCAGGAGAGCTGTCCTTGTCTTTCTTCTGGTAGGGAACTTTATCCACAGGCTGACAGAGTCAGTTTTGTCACAGGGAGTTTGCTTTGGCTGAGCTGTGTCTGTCTCACAGTGAGTGTATCACATGAAGATTTCCCTGAAGATCTTTCCTACAAACTCTTTCCCCCCCCACCATCTCCAGGGGGTTCCCAGCTTCACCCAGCTGCAATGGGGAAAAAGACTCTGTTTCCATAGAATACTGAGAAATGAGAAGAAAAGTATTCCTGTGGGACAGGGGCTGAGGAATGGACTCCTGAAATTCCAGGTTGCTTCACGTCTGGCTCCATTCCCACCCTGGTGCCACTGCTGTCTGTGCAAAATCTTCCAGGGTAACTTGGGTGCAGATTTGGAGAGATCAGTTTGCAACAGTGCCAGGACCAGAAAATAACTGCAACAGTGGGTGAGAAAATTCAGAAATATAAAATAATACTCCCAGCTGAGCAACACAACTGCAGGGTTCTGGGAGAATCTTTGTGCTTTGTGCTTTGTGTGGAGAAATCAGAAATGTAAGTGCACCAGCACCTCCAGGCAGGCCATGCTGGGATTTTGAGGCACAGACAGGACTAGTGCAGGTCAGTTTGGGATCAGGAGGCTGTGCACAGATAGCCATCAGCCAGGCCAGGGTGCCCAGCCACACGTCACTCCCCAGGCATGCAGGGACACATGGACAAAGCAAGAGCTGTTGTTGTTTGACCCTAAAGTTCAGGCAGGCTTTTTATGAAGTCCAGCGTTGCCACCTCTGATGATGTTATCAGGAACCTGGTAATAGCAGGCACTTTCTTTTGTTATGATTTATGGTTTGTTTGGGTTTTTCCTCTCTAGACCTTGGCTCCTGCAATCATGAGATTGATTTCTCATTTAACTCCATGTTTGACCCCCTGACAGGCTGGGAAAGTGAGCTAGGAGAAGCCGAGAGGGTTTTTGCCCAGGAGCAAATGAAGAAGTTCCCAACCATGGGATTGTTTAAGATAATCCTTTCTCAAAAATGATGCTATTGATTCTTTTTGTGTGTGTGTATGGAGGCAGAAGCTCTGAATCCTTGGAGCTGACAATGGCAAAGCCCTTCACGTAGATTGGACCTCCCTGGCACTGGCAATATCCCACATCTAGTGTTCCCCATCTCCTCTCAAGTTGTGTCTCCTCTCTCCTTTGTGTCCAACTCCTGTCTTGGATGAGGATTGTCCCCCCAAACTGAATATTTCATATCAGGCTCCTCCTTCTCTGCATATTCCATGCAGCAGGACACAAGCAGCCAGAGGGGGAGATTTGTAAGCCAAGAAGGTGGTGCAGGGCTTGGAAGAGGTGATGCCAAGGGGATGCATTGGGCACTTCATCCATCTGCCTGTATGGCTACTGGAGCCTGGACTGGGTGGTCCAATCCAACTGCACAGACCTGAAGTGGCTCCTCTCCACCATGAAAGAATTAATAAGGGAAATTGCCGACTTAAAACACCCTTAATAATGTTTTCCTGTTTCTTAAACTCCTCTCCCTTGGGCATTCTCTCCTCCCTTCACAGCGTCTTGGCCAATTACACTTGCAAAACAAACAGAAAACTCAATATCCCCAGGAGCAGGGATTGCAGGGTCAGGGGCCCTGTCAGGTGCTGCAGAGGGGGCTCCAAGGTGGGTCACGCCCCAGGAGCAGCTCTCCTGCAGCCAGCAAGGCCCTTTGCCATCCCTGGAGAGGGATCCCAGCCAGGCATGGAGTGGGGGGACAAGCCAAGAGGGGAAGGGCTGTCCTCCAGGCACAGGCATTGCTGAATGCTGGCACAGAGCTGGGGAAGGGCTGTGCCCCAAAGCCAAGCCCCTCTGGCCTCCCAGCTTGGGTGTGTAAAACACCCCTTTTCTCCTGTGGAAGTGAAACAGCTTCAAGCTTCTGTGCTTAGCTGATCATGGCTCTGGGCTTTTGCTGTCTAACCCTTCTTTTGTGTCATATTCAAGCTGCTCACAAGCTGCCCTCAAAGCTTTGTCAAACCATTTAAACTTTTACAGAAATTCAGCAATCAAAAACCACCTTTTCTTCATGTGTAGTGATAGGACCAACATTATTCAGAGCTATTTTCCCCATAGGACCAATCCTTGACTCAAGTTTATGCTGATTTTCCTGGTTGCTCCCATTCTGGATGCAGAGCTGTGCAGAAGCATTACTATAATGCCACTGACAGAAGCTGTGCAGAGTTCACAGCACAAAATCTCTGACTGCTTTTAAAAATTCACAGCACAGTTTTGTCAGCCTTCTCTTTTTCCTTCTTCTCTTGGGGCTACTCTGCAGTTCCCCCTTTCTGAGTCAGTCAGTCTTTACACTCCCTCCCCACCATCCCCAGCTGAGTCAGTGAATTCCCCATCGCTGTCCCAGGAGCCTTTACTGTGAGCTCCACAGCCTGGAGATGCAAACTGGGATGTTTGGTTGTAGGGTCATAAAATCACAGAATGGTTTGGATTGGAAGAGACCTCGTGGATCATCTCATTCCAATGCCCTGCCATGGGCAGTGATGCCCCCCACTAAATCAGGTAGCCCAGGGCCCCACCAAACCTGGCTTTGGTCAACTCATGTTGCCTGTGTGTGTCCGTTGTCTGGCCTGGGGGTCACTTGGAGCACCTATTCAGGAAAAGAGCCCCACTTTTTGAGCTCTAGGGCTGCCCTGAAGCAGCAAAAGCGTGTTTGTTCTCAGAGGATAAAGGACCAGGGTGGGCAGGATGTGCTGTGACCATCAGAGAGCCACATCTATAGCCCTGTGCACTTTGGCAGATGCTGTTCACCTCACTCTCCTCTAAGGGATGGCAAAGGCTGCCTTTCCTCCACAGGCAGCAAGGAAACCCCACTGCCCACGTCAGCACAGTGCTCAGAGTCACCAATGACAGGGTCAGTGCGAGGTCTGGAGGGAGCAACGGGCCTGGAGTCTGAAACACATCCTGCTCCTAATCAGCAACAGCCACCAATACCTCATCCCAGCCCATTTGGGGCCAATATTGTCATTTTTTGCAAGGTCATACAGTGAACCAGGAACAGAATTGAGATGCTCCTCTGCTGCTGAATCCTCTCTCCCAACAGAGCAGGCAATTGACTTTGGCTTGGCTGCAAGTGTTTGTTCGTAATAGCAAAACATCAGTGTCACTGTAGGACTGTTAAAACTGCTGGCTGTCAGGAATTCTGGGCTGGACACGCACAGGAATGGAGGGGAGATGTGTGTCAGTGAACCTGCTGGCAGGGAGGATCCCCACCAGCCCCATCTGTGAGCTGGGATGCAGGGAACTGTGCTGACAGCTGGGCAGCAGCCCATGGAAACCCTGCATGGAGAGAGCCCTGCAGGCAACCCCAAAACTTCAATCTGCAGGGACAGACAAGCCAAATCCAGCTGTCTCCTGGCTCTGAGCAAGAATCCCAGGCAAGAGCTGGGGTCAGCTGGGAACCAGAGAGGTTGTCACCCACAGCCCACAGCATCCAAACACCTCCTGTCCATCCACAGCCATGGAGAGAGCTCACAGAAAATGTTCATCCTGCTATCAAAACAAACCAGATCCCAGCTGAGCACAGCCTGCCCACGAGGGCTGTGCCACATGGGATTAAAGCAGCTTGTTTGGACCAACGGGTCCCTTTTTCCTGCTGACACTCATAGGAAGTGTGCACCTCATGCTTGTGATGGAGACCCTGTCTCCTGAGGTGGAATGGGACCATCAGAATGGCATCATTGGAATGGCAGTGTAACCCTCATTATTCTGAGAGATTTATCATCCTTATTTGCATTATAGACATTAAGGATATAGATGGGAACAGGACTTCACCAGCCACAAATCCTGTGGCTTGAAAGCTATGTAGGTTAAAGAGACAATATGAGAAATTACAGGCAGTAAAGCAGTGTCAGAGCAGATTTAACACCCTTTCTTCTCCAGCTGTACCCCACATACACCAGGTACAGTTCTGGTACCAGGAGAGAAAGCAGGACAGTGCTGCACCTACAGGGAAAGGGCCAGTGGTGACACCCAGCACACTGGGCCTCTGGACTAGCATCAAACACTCAATCTCAGTAAAATTTAATTTTTTTTTTACCCGATACCTGTTTCACAGTCAGAGATCGATCAAGTAGAAATACCAGCTGCATGAATTCTGCACCGCAATATTCAAGGGAATTTGTTTTCAGGGGCAAAAAGATGGACAGCAACGCTCCGTGGAGCCGTGTCCCGACGGGAGCCGTGTCCTGCTATTGCCACCTCGTGGGGCCTCGCAGCAATGACCAGGTCACCAACAGAGGGGTGGCACGGGAGGGACCCGGGGCGTTCTCACAGCAGCAGCTCCAGCAGCGCTGGGCTCTCCAAAGGCAGCTACAGCCAGAACCAGAGGTCAGCAATTCCCCCGTTCACCAAATGCTGTGCATGCCCTGCAGAAGAGTCGGGGTTATACAATAGTCCTACCCTTAGGACAAAGGGGACATTGCTATAGAGTCCTGTTCTCTGCTCATCCTTGCAGAGGATCCTTTATCCAAAGGGACAAAAAAAGCTGCAAACACACAACCACTGCCTGACCTCGCTGCCCTTGCAATGGGGAAATGTATGAGACATTCTTTGGTTGCTGAATAATTCCTCCTTTAAATCAGCAAAGGAACTAGGTAGGATTTGCATGGCCTGATAAGATTTAGCACAACCTGATAAGATTTAGCTCCTGCTTCCCACAGATTCTTATGAAATCCTAGGACTTCTGTCTAGTAACAGCTGAGACACTTACCCATAGGTGCAGTAGGAAGGCCTTTTAGCAGCTTTCTCCTGATCTTTGCTGTAGAAAGCAAAGACACAAATCTTCCAGGAGCTCTTCTAGGACTCCTAGGATTTCCAGTCAGCCAGGAAAAGCACAGAACCAGCTCTGAGGTCCACGGGGGAGTCAGGCTCCCCCAGCAACTGGAGGTGAAGTGTGGGGTCGTTGCCACAGCTGCAGGTCTGCTGGGCTCTACTCGTGGCTGCCCTGGCCCAGCCCCAGCCCAGTCTCTTCTTATCCCCTCACTCACATACTGGGAACTTTGTAAAGGAGCTTTTCCCAGATCCTCCTGCTTTGCTCCTGCCCTGGGAACTCTTCGGCCGGGTTCAGTCTGAAGCCGCCAGTGCTCGGGGAAAAGGAGTTGTCCTGGCTGCAAAGTTCATCCCTGAGTCCAGGCAACGCTGGCTGCTGCTGCTCGGAATGCTGATCCTCAGGATACAGAACTACTGTCTTTTCCCTCCTCCTTCTCTTGGGACTTGTTCCTCCTGATATTGTTACTGCTCTGCTTTGTGATTCTTGGTGATGTCAGTTCTGTGTTTAAGCCGTTGCTGTGTCGTCTCAGCCATTTTTGCTCCTGCTTTTCCCTCTGCTCCCTTCTCTCCCCTGGCTCAGCAGCCCTCTCCTGCTGCACCCACATGCTGAGGCAGTTGTGATGGTTCCTATTTCACCTCTTCCTGATAAATTTGGCCTTGGATTGTGGGCTTTGGCTTCAGCAGCCCAGGCATTGCTCAGATCCTGAGCAGGCAGGGGACAGGAAGCAGAGTGCTCACTGGAAGTGGGGATTCTGCCTTGAAAAGGGGAGGGCTGCTTTCCATGGAACATCTTTCAAAGGATACATGCCCGGCTTGGGAAGAGGCAGAGCTGTGCTCAGGTGAGTGCCCTGCAAACAGAAATACTCATTTTCCAGGGAGGATCTTGCCCTGGGCTGTAAGAAGAGGAAACCTGGGGGCTGTGCCCTGCTCCTGATGGCAGAAGAACGCAGCGCCATGCTGTCCTTGCTGTAACTGGTCACACGAGATCCGGGTTTAATTCTCACCAGTATCATAGGAAAAACTCCTGTCACTTTCAGTGGAAATTTAATCACTTATGGCCCTGCTCAACTTTAACTTCTTTTAGACCACCTTCTTTTGTGGTAGGAAAAATATGGACTTTTCACCACCTGAAACAACTGCCTGGGACCTGTTTCTTCCCACCCAGCTCAAAACAGAGCTCCATGGCTACAAGGCCATGCTTCTTGCACTTCAAAGTCACTGTGGAGAGGGTTTATACTTGTTATTCCACTTAATGTTTCTGACTTTGAAATGATTATGGGGTCTCCTCTGAATGCTTTATGGGGTAACAAAACTCAGAAGAATAGGGCTCACTCCAGCTGAGTAAATAGAAGCTATTTTCATAAATCTTGAGACTATTGGAACATCAACAACACTATCCTATGTGAGTTGTTATGACCTTGTGTTTGCAGATTCGTGTGTTAAAGCTCAGGCTTGTGCTTTCAGCCTTGTGTTCTATTATGGTAGAAATTTCAGGTAGCCCCAGAGAGGGTTCTCCAGCCCAATAACCTCTCTGAGCCCCACTTGAAGCTCTCTGTAGCCAGCCTGTGTGGAGATCACTCTGCTTTGATCACCTTCTTTTCCTTGCAAGGAGCCCATCAAACTGCCAGGGAACCAGGAACAATCATTTCCAGCTATTTTGAGTGAAATTAGCTCCCAGGTACATTCGTGGTTCATGTGCTGGTCCACACCAAAGGTTCCCAGCCTGGGGGCAGCCAACAGCCCTGGACCTGCTCTGGAGCTCTCACACCTGGGCTGCATCCCTGTGCTCAGCATGGACTGTCATTGCTGGTGATCTGCTGCTCTTCAAACCCACAGCTGGGGGAAGTGCCTGTGGAGATGGTGTTTTTCTTCCAAATTCAGCAACTTTTTTTTTATTCTTCACAGTTTGCAAGTTGTTTGTAGCCAAAACTCACACAGCCCTGCTCGGTTTGCTTTCCATCTACTTTATTCTTACTCATAAGTTTGAAAAAAATCAGCTAATAAAACCAAAGTGTTCTGCTACAGTTCATTATTTGGGCTGAAACACCTTCCCTTCTGTTTGATTGCCCATGGGAAGAGAGGGTAAGTCAGAACCCCTGCAATCTTCCCAACCAAGGAGGCAGAAATGGAAAGAGGAAATACAGAGCAGTTTGTCAGTTGATACAGGTGAGCACAGCTCCCCTTTTTCTGTAAAGCTTTCCTGCTTTTGCCAGCTGAAGATCCATATCTGAGAGGCCTCACAGGTGCTTGTGATGAGCCACTGATAATCCCACAAGAACCTGCTGGGCAGTAGCACCTCAGTCCCAACACACAGAACTCGCTAAACAACCCCAATGTGCACCTCAAACCCCAGCTGGGTAGAGATACAAACAGGTGCAACATTCCTGGTGTACTCAGGAGCACTCACAAGTGCTTTAATCAAAGCATAAACCTTGAATAATACAAAGGATAGGTAATGCCCCCATTAATTTTGTTTCCTCTCCATTTGTTAATTGTTCAGAAAAACAGAAATTCATTTACAGACACTGCTATTAGGTCTTGTGAAGGCTGTGGGTCATCCAGTTTTTACTAGGAAAAAGTTTTACTGGAAAAACTTGTAAGAGCAAGGAATTTTTTCCTGAACTAATGATGCTCCCATTGAAAAGCTTAGAGAAAATGGAAAACACAGAGGACAGCACTGCAAGGCAGAGAAAAATAAAGAAACCCTTACCTAGACATCTGTTTTTAAAAAATATTTATTTGTAGTGTTTATTTCAACTGACCAAAGTCAAGTGATGTTAAGAACAGAAGAAGATAATTATACCAAATAACATGAATCGACAAAGTGAGTTCTGTGGAGTAAAGGAGATCTGTAAACCCAATCCAGAGCAGGCTGGTAAATCTAAATATGACACAAGTATGAAGGAAGCAGAGTACACATGGACAGGAATACCTGAACTAAATCCAGAGAAATTAAACAGAACAGAAGAGTTTCCCCTGAGTCTTATGGATTAAGATTTGATTTTCAGTCTAGAGGTCTATCAGAAATATTTTGGCACAGTCAAAGTGACACAGCAAAGCTAGATGCACAGTGTCAACTCACTGAACCAGGACACACCTTATGAAATGGTAAAAAGAAAATGTTAGAGTCTATCTGTGCTCCCATACACACCTACAGTTGTTCTGCACCTGCATTTTTAGACTCTTTGCACAACAAGATTATAAAAACATTGAATCTTCCTTGCATTGCATTGAATAGACTGAAAATCTTAAAGCACCATGACATAAATTTATTTAGCAGAAATTGTGCCCCCATGACCTCAGCTTCTTGTTTCCGACCATCAGTAAAAAAGAGGGAAATTAAATGAACATAACTCCAGGAATGACCAATCTGATGATAACAGGGGACACTCTGACAGCCCATTCCCCTTTCTTTCTGTGCTGTGGGTATTTATTACCAGGACCTAGTGGTTAACATTCAGTTTTTAGGTCTAATCCTCTTGGTTGCCCATGACAGTAACCCCTGGAAACTCCATGGCCTGCCTGCCTTCCACCTCCTCCCACTGCAATGTTACTTGGTTTCTTACTGTGCCTGGACTTAATCTTTACCTTCAGGATGTTACTTTCTTCCATATTCTTCTATACTTACCCAAAATTTGCCTCAAAGTTTTATATCTGAGTGTATTTATCTACCTTTTGTTCTTCCTTTAAGATCTCAGTTGCACATCAGCTTAGAACAACAGTTCTTGCAATTAGGTTGGATAACTGCAATCCAAAATTTTTCCTAGGCAAGACTCCAAAAGAGTTAATTGGCTTCAGTGGGAGACTTGTCCTGAGTAGGAAAGGCAAGTTTTGGCCTCAAGGAGACTATAAAATCCCGTTTAAAAATCAGTAGTTGTTCAGAGGCTCATTCCTGTGACAACATCATTCTTTGCGTTTCCTTTCCTAAATTCCTTTCCTAGTCATAAGAGGAAAGCTTCTGGCACCAAAATCAAATGATAATACCCTGGCCACCTCCCAAAACCCCGTAGAATCTCGAAGAAAGCACCGTTGTCTCTCCCAAGGCAGTGTAAATCCTCCAAGACGCCGGATTTCCACGTTTTGTTAGGAAAGTGTTTTTCATGCAGGCAATAAACGGCCCCGATAAGAACTGTGCCCCTGCCAAACTCTCTAGTTGCTTTACGTGTTGCCATCAGAGCTTACACTCCTCACAGTCCCCCCTGCAGTATTTAAGGTGTTGTTCTCATCTGTGCAGGAAGGGCACTGGTGGCCAAAGGCTGCTGAGGGGGTTCTGCCTCCTCAGCCCAAGTGGCACCAGTGAACTACAAGCACTGGGACAGGGGTCTTTTTTCCACCATCACACATCTCCCTTCCTTCTCAGAAGCTGTAAGCCATGCTCCTTCCTCAGTGTAATTCTCTTTTGGGTCCAAAATAAAAGCTGACACTGTAAAAAAAGCCTCTGTAACAAAGCCTTCCTACAGCTTCTTGTAACTGCATAAACTCCACTTCTTTCTTCATATCTGAGATCCCAAACATTTCCCATTCTTTCAATGCTGCAGTCACTGAATTACATCCCACTTGCCAGGGAAACCTTGGGAAAACAAGTCAGTCCTGTAAAGCTTCCTGTAGGTCCCCAATTCCTGCTAGAGCAGCCAGAGGGGAATGGAGCCGTTCTGAGCTGAACACTCTGCACTGGGGCTGCTCTAGGAGTGGTCCCCTGGCCTCTATCAAGCTACTGGATTTAGCTCCCCAGATGATCTCAGCTACTGTAGAACCACAAGCAGAGCCTCTTGCCTCCCAAACTTATGACACAAATCCTTTATGACCCTGTGAGCTAATGCAGAGGGAAATGGGACTGGCACCACCCTGTTTACAAGGCCTGGGCTCTCCATGGAGAAAATGCTGCTGCAGCCCCACTTGTGTTAGAACAGAAGTGCAAGTTTAGGACAGAGGCACTTTGGGTAAGAGGAGCTGTTGCTCACTGGTTACAGCATAGACAACAGCACGTGGCTGAAGTCACATGCATCCAGGTTTGGGTCTAGCTGATGTGATTCCCTATTTTATAAAAGAGCAGAGATGGAAATACAGATCTTGGTATCAAATGAACCCACAGCAGTGACAGTGTGAGATCCTGTGCCAGTCCCGTGCTCCCCAGTGCCCAGGTACCTGCAGTGAACACCCCAGAACCACAAATCAGAACTTGGTGGCCTCACTCCAGAGAAGGCAATATCTAAAGCTGTGGGACAAGGTCATGAAAAGGAAATGGATGAGATTTTGTTTTAACTTTCTGATCTGAAGATGAGCAAGGAGCAAAGAGTGTTTGGCAGTTCTGAAAGGTAAGTGCACAAGAACCAGTGAAAAAAGCCAATTTCCATTTCCCCTCTTCTCTCCTCTCAGCACCTTCTGTTCTAACACTGGGCCAAAATGACTGAAAGACATTTGAGAAGCCTGGAGCTCAATGGAGAATTGGGGCTGAGTTTTGCTGCTTTAACAGTGACTTCCTTGACACAGTATTTCAGCTATCTATCACTTCAGAGAAAGGCTATATTTCTACACTGAAGCCAACCCTTCACAGACAAGTAATTTGAATTCCTCCAAGTTCACTTCCTCTAGCCTCCAGGAAATGAAGTATAACTCAGAAAAATACTCATTTTGATGAGGGTTTAAACTGAAAAATAAAGATTAAATGCCAGTCACTGTACAGCACTGTCAAATTTTTCCCACATTGAGTAATTCTGGTTCCTAATGGAGTTCACACTACCTACCTACCACAAAACATCTGTGATTTAAATTGTTTGATGAAATATATCTTATATCAGATTGAAAAACATTAGAATCAACGGGACACTAAATTACTTGACTCTCTTGAGCTTTGCCCTTGTAGAGCACTGTCAGTCAGCGTGTCCAAACATCTTTCCACACACTCCACAATGATTCCGAAAGTGGGTCATTAACACATTTTGTCATGTTATGCAATTTCTCCCTCCCCTCTAAACTGGGCTTTTTTCCAGGTCCAGTAGCCAACAATAAATCAATCACAGTCTCTTACAAGCCTTTTGACTTAAATCCTGTCCTGTAGGCTGGGCTAAAACCAGAGCAGGAATCACTGCAGGTTGTGAGGCAGGACAGGGCTAGTGGTGACTGCTGCTTAGGAGGTGTTTGCCTGACCCACTGCCGTTCTTGTTGCCACTCTTTGTGGACTCCTCTTCAGTGTCTGTAACAGAATCTTCCTCCTCTTCATCACTCCGATCATCTTTCAAGTCCTAGGGAGAAGAAAGCACTGAGAACATATTCTACTGCCCCCAGAAACACACCCTGCCCCCAAAATGGAGGCTGACATCCAAGGAGAGATCAGTTAACAGCACTTTAATTTTGCAGAACCAAATGTTCTTTAGACAAAACTGCTTCTGTGACCTTGGCCCAGCCACTTGACCTCTTCTTGTTCATTTCTGCTTCTCACTGTAAAGTGTGATTATTAATCCCTGGGCGCTGTGGGATTAATTAACAGCTGTGAAGTGCAGGGAAGATGAAAAAAATATTGTTTAAAAGCTAAATATGATGAATACACTCACCCAAACACAGGAGCTGAGAGGCTGCCTGCTTCTGACAGGTGTAAACTAAACAGTGATGAGTTGTGCCAGCATCTCCTGGCACCAACTTTGCTCAAAGACATTTGCTGACCCTAAAATGCTCTTTCCTGCTCAGTGGTGTACACAGCACATCAACACTGGCACAGGGGAGGCTGTGTCTGTACAGCTGTTGTGCATCTTGGCTTTATCATCCTGTTAAGGGAGCTGCCTGGGAGGAGAATGGCTGCTCCATGAGCAGGGATGGATGGGGAGCCTGCCCTCGGGAAAATCCCTCTCCAGCTCCATAGGGACAGCTCCAAGCACTTGGCAATCATGCTTCATCCCAGACAATCAAAAATGGAAAGAGCGAATGTTTCCACCACACAAAAAAGAGTCATCACATCTACCTCGTGTGTCAGGGAGAGTTGAGACCATGCTGTGCTGTTTGCCATGGCACATAAAATACACCATTAGTCTCCTATTTCTCAACTCCTGCCATAACCTAAGGCCCTACAAATGTGCTCAGAAGTTTGTTTCAAACAATCGAGGCTTCAGCATTAAACCCAAACACCCCAATTTTCCCTTCAGTGCAACAAGCTCACAATGGCAGCAGCTGCCTGGAAGACTTTCCACACCAGTGGGTGACCTGCTCCACAGACTCAGGGCAGGATGCTCCAGTTAGAGATGCTGTTCATCCAGAAAACACTTTCTTCTTCCCAACTCCTGAGAACAGGCACCACTTTTTGTACTGCCGGATGCTGGGGTTTCTCCTCATGACAGAGCTCTGCCTCCAAAGCTGTGCTGGAGCTGGCAGGAATGTCAGCACAGACAATCTGTCTGCACAGCCACACTGGGAGCACTCCATCATGGACAAATCTGCTCTCATGTCATCCATCTGGACCTCAGCTACACAGGCAGAGGCTGCTCCTTCTCCCTGTGATGTGCCAAGGTCAGAACAGTGGTGCAGGGAGGAGAAACCAGGGCTGTTCCTGCCCCTCCTGTATCTGCTCTTGGAATGAACTAACAATTCCACTTCCTTAGCGTGCTGCTCTGAGGTCTTTCTTAAGCACTAAATTCATACAGAGAAAATAAATAACAGCCCAGTAATAACTCATCCAATTGCAATCTCATATCCCTTCATATATTACACTCCTAGTAAAAGGTATAGGGCTAGAAAGCAAATTAAAGCCTGAGCTCTGGCTCATCACAAACTGTAAACTTCCTGGAGATTTTCTTTTGCTTTTTCCCTAACAACTTACAAAGGGTATCAAAACAAACAAATCTTACTGTAAATACTGTAAAATAAACTTGGCATGCCATCAGTTAGAGAAAAGGCAAGACAGCCTTTCCCACACAATTTATGAGGTTCTGGCTCTTTCAGATCACCTCACTCCCTTCTGGTATTTTTGCCATTTGTATTTGCAGTAAAAGACAAATGCTGAGGGGGTGGGGAGAAGATTGTTGCTTTTCTGCCACCAGAAATGTTTCAGAAAGAAAAGCAAACTAATCCTAAGCAGTGTCTGATGCCAAATCCACTGCACTCCCTGGAAGTGCTCTCATGTCCCTGAGGCTGCACTGTGGGCAGTGATGGGGAGCAGCACTTCAGGACTCATTGGGAATGATGTTCAGGGAAGTTTGTGGTATTTCATTTGGAGTCCCTCCTTGTGCTGCACACAAGTTGCTGGTGCTCAAGCATGTCCTTAAGAACAGCTGGCAAACTGCTCTGCTTTGAATGATAGCCAGTATGTGATATTGATTCCTGTTTCCTATAGGAATGAGCTGGCATTTCCAGCATGGAACTGGAAACTCAGAGTTGGCTTCCCAGTTTTAATGCTGTCAAGATGGATGCTCTGATTAAAGGCACTATACATAGTAATTAAAAAACATGTCGTGTTTTTTCCAGCCCACTGTAAATCCCTGCCTTTGAGAGAACATCTTACAGATTTCAAAGCAGCAGAATTAAATTTCTTCATATTCTGAAGTAATCACTGCAAAATTTCTTAATTCTGGGAAAAAGTGTTACTTCTGAAATCTGATATAAATCAAGAAAAAGTGCTGCTAAATTAAATCTAATTTTTATTGTATTTTGTAATAATGAACTTGCTTCCTGGCCAAGTGCTTCTAAAAATTCCTGTGTTAGGAGAGTCTGGCCATTTTTGTCTGGCTTGTTTAAGTGACAGAACTTGAAATAGCAATAGCTTCATCTGTAACTGGAAATCCAAACAAACCTGTCTTTGCAAACTGTTTAACAGACCATTATAAATGTATTAAGATATTCTAAGTGAAGTTTGTGCCTCTTAACTTTGACCTTTTAATAATAACAAAAATGGTAACATTTCTAGGATTTTCTCCACTTTAATACCAAGATGTTTTCTCTGAGCCCCTCACATCATATATTATACTCATGTTTTCCAACTCAAAGGCTCTGCTCTGACTGTCCTTGAGCAGCAGCAGATGAATATACTATCAGGAACACAAGAGCTGGCAAACTGTAAATACCACAGCTGAGGCCATCATTAATACTCAATGCTTTAGTTTAATGGCATCAACTGCATTTATTATACTTCAGCTGGTTTTGGGTAACAGACAAAATGGATGTGTACATTTTCTGTTCTGGATGACTAACCAATTTAATCTTTCTAAATGGATGAATGGTTTCAAGGTTTATGAGAAGCAACACTAATGCTATAAAGTCTGCAAGAGAGCCATTTGTAGTGAAGCCAAAGCTACAAACTTTTATAATCTTTTTTCCTTTTGTTTAACCCTTCCACCTGCTGCTCAGTCTGCCTCTTTTAGTTAAATGAACCGTATTTGTTAAGGTAGTTTTGGCTTCTTGCATTTCACTGCTGTTAGAACATGAAATGTTCTGTCATTGAAGTCATTAGCACAACATGGAAGGTAAAGGAGGACCGTCTAAGCGACTTCACCACGGAACAAAAGAGTTCTTGAAGTCAGGAGATGAACAAAATCCATGGGCCACCTCCTAGCCTCTTGTAAGCAGAATGATGCTGCTCAAATCTCTATCTAAACCAACAGAATCCACTCCTAATTGTACAAGCCTGTCTCTCAATAAAGCACTCAGAGATCACTTCCCTCTTGACAAGCCCTTGGCCCTTCACTCTGCTGCAGCTGAGGAGAGCAGCAGCAGGACAAGGCTGAGCTGATGGAAGCGTTGGTTTCCTGTCCCCTGGGCTGGTGACACCATGGGAACCCCACTGCTGAGGTGGGGCTGGGCAGACACCACCCTTCCCTCCTGCCCTTCACTGGCCAAGTGGCATCTTTGTGCAGGGCACACCGAGGTCACACTGCAGCCACGGCAGGGCAGCTCAAGTGGAAAGTGTAAGAGCAGAGGGAAGGACAGTGCCAGGCAGTATAAAAAAGGCAGAAATATATATAATAAAAATATATTGTAGCAACGTGGACCGATCCTCCAAACAGAGAGGAAACCTTAGCAACGTGCCTCTGCTTTCCCAGAAGGGGAAGGGCCCTTGCTAGCAAATGTCAGCTCCCTGTGAGGGTGGGGAGGCACAGTGGCCCAGAGCAGCTGTGGATGGATCTCTGCAAGTGCCCAAAGCCAGGCTGGACACGGCTTGGAGCAGCCTGGGACACTGGAAAGTGTCTCTGCCCACGGCAGGGGCTGGGATGGGATTTAAGGTCCTTTCCAACCCAAACCATGCCATGATTCCACGATTCCAACTGTGCCCATGTGGGTGGTGGGAGATGTCCCAGGCCTAACTCCCCTGGTGGGATCAACACTGACTCCAGGCTTCTCAACAACATGAGAAAATTTCAATTTGGCCCTGACTGGACAAGACTAGAACCAATTAATGTTTTGAGCTAAGCATAGTTTACACCCACACAGTTAACTGGATTTCTCCTACCAAGTACTGATGTATCAAAAAAATTCAGAGGTGATTCCAGAATTTTTTTTTTCTGATCTGCTGAAATTTAGATTTTTTGACTTTCAAATACTTATTCTTAACATTTAGTTGGAATTTTCTGACTCTTATATGGATCTTCTATTAAAATCAGAACCTTATACCCTAATTCTACCTTAAAAATATTTTCATTTAAACATCCACAAACACATTGACTAGATCTTGATTTTTCAATGTAAAGACAGTAAATTCCACAGCACCTGCACATATGGAAACAGCTTGAAGTACAAAGATGAAAGCTATTAGTCAGGTCAGCAACCACTGCCTCAAATAAAAGAGATAATAAACAAGAGAGATTATAAAAAGTCAGTCCAAGTAGATAGAAGGGGGTACTTTTCTAACAAATAAAACTATAAAGTTGATGAATCTCTGAGCTCAACATGCTGAATTCAACATCAATAATTTAACTCAGCTGACATATGACTTAATAAGTCTTTACTTTCCTATTGAGACTAAGCAATATACATTTGGATTCAAGCAAACTCTTCTGTATTTCCAGCCTGGAAGATTTTATTGGAAAATATATTTCCCTTTTCAGCTCATACACACTAGGCAACATAAATAATGTTTATCTTCTACAGAAGATGCACAGTTGGACTCTGCTTTCTGCAGTTTTTAAATGAAGATGCAGACTTTCTGAGTTAATTGTATTGGACATCTTGTGGCAAAAAGTCCTCTTATTTAATCTATCTCTTCTATGTAATACCCATTCCCCAAGCTTTCCACTGACAGTTTGCAGAGAGAACACAAAGAAGACTTGTAAAAAACAAATTAAAAGTTCTCCTAATTCCACAATTATTATTATTATTATAAACCTAGATGTTGCTACTAGAACACGTCCCTAATTTTGACTGACGGAATAAATTTAACCCCAAGGAAACCTCACTGGTGGTGTCACTCAGCAGAGCACACCTGGAGCCGGGGCTCCAATGGCCTGAGTGCTCTGGAGAACGAAGTCATTGTTTACAGCTAATCAGGGTCTCGGTGCTTCCAGCCCAGTGTGCAGGCTGAGCTATTGAAATGCAGAGTGAACCTCGCACCGCGCCCGCGGGGCTTTACGAGAATGTCCAAAGCCCAGGAGGTACCGAGTGAGTCATAATGTCCCACTGCTTTTTGAATTATTCCAATTTTAAATCCACAGTTGGCAAAGAAACAAAGAACAATATAATAGGCATTTGATGCTGTTCTCTATAGTGAACTTTTTTTTACCCTAGGACAGAACTTGCTTTAAGCCAGGGAGTTCAGTGGTATGAACTTTTATCAGAACATGCACTTTTACTCCTTAGAAATGCTGTTTTGGCTACAAAACAGCTGATCAGACACTCGTGCTGTTCTCAGGGAGGTATGATGCTGCACTCAATGTTTTGAAACAACACAGCTGCTAAAGAGTATTCCTGCAGAAGCCTTGCAGCACTGTGGACTGAGACCACAATGCACAGGTATGGGACAGGCACTTCTGTCCAGCAGGGACATTTCTCTGCAGCCTTAGGGACCATTCCATCTAAACTTTACACCCATACTTAAACATCAATCTCATTTTCAGTCACAACTAATTGTTTTTTTTAATATTCATATCTCAATACCTAAAACAATTTCCATACAGACCTTGTAACCACTCTGATATCAATGATGGAATCATTTCAGTAGCACCCAGTGAACAAAGTTTTATGCAGTTTCCTTACTAAAGCCAAATGATACAGAGATGGGGACCCCAGAAATTGTGATAGGCACAGGCTCAGTTATACAACACAAATCCCACCCTGGGGCTGCTTCCCAGCCATCCCTGCCTGCTCAGGCTGCCTTCTGTGCTTCCTGCTGAGGGAACCTGCAGAACCTGATCAAAACTCACCACAACTGTGTTACAGAGGACAAACTGCTCCTCTAAAGGATTTCTTCCCTTCTTGCCATGTAATTATGATTATGGAGCACACCTAGGTCCTCCTAGGGAAACATTTGCTTTAAATACAAGACAGAACAACTTTCTTCCTCAATTGATATTAACCTATCATTAACTAGCTTTATTGCAATCTTTTTAAAAATCGATTCACCAGATTGCAGTACAGTAACTCCCTCTGAAAATATAAGAATTATTCACCTCATAGCACAGTCACAATTCAAACCTCTGCAGAATATATTAAAAATAGTAAATGAAGGCATCAAAAGTTCTGTAAAGGCTTAGGGTTCACTCTGTGAATTGATTTTTTGGCAATTGAAAAAATAAATACATATGCACACTATTACACATACATAATCTTTATATAGGTGTATATATAAAACTAGCAAGAAATGGAACATTTCATAAAGATCCTGCTAGAAAATTAAAAGATACAAGCAGTTAAAATGAGAAGCCAGAAAATCTGTCAGCAAATGCCCTTCAGTGAACAGCAAGGTAAAGCAATTAATTGTAGAGCAAAAACTTTACCAACATTTATCTTTCCTCTAAATTAGGAACTTGCACATCAAAAGAACCATTTGGATGGGGAATTTACTAGAAGTGGCGTTGCCTTGTGCCAGGGAACACGCAGAGAGGGGTGGGGGTGCTTGTTTGGCCAGATCCATTGCTGGTGAAAATTGGCACAATCCCATTGAGCCGTGCTCATTCCTACCAGCTGAGAGCCTGGCCCCCATCAGCCCTGGGGAATGGCCAGGCCAGGAAGCCTCAGGATTGCATGGAGGCTTGGGTTTTTATTCTCAGAGGCACTGGTCATCTGCAGCTCCTACTGAAGTCAAACTCAATGCCTTTGGAAAGAGCAGATTTTATTGCAGCTCATCCGAGCTGTTTATGGCTCAGCCAACAGAGACAGGCAAAGAGAGCATCCACACCCCCAGTCTGCTGGACTCTGGCCCAGGGGCTGAGGCTGCTCCTGCACAGTCCTGTGTGTGCACAGCAGGGCTGTGGAAGGGTACTTTGCCCCAGTGCTCCCACCCCAGCATGCCTTCACCACCTATCTAACAATTAAATACTCACAATTTATTTTCTGTGGTTTTTCATTAGTTCATTCCTCCACAATGGTCATAACAGCCTTTAACCCAGGTTTTCAAAGCTTTACCTGATTTTTATACAATGTTCAAATGAAAAATGTTGTGGAATTATGGGTATTCTAAGCAGAGTTTATTAAAAAAAATTTAAAAAAATCCAGCAAAGAACATTGTTGCTGTATTGAAACCTGAGAAGTATATGTTAATGTGTGGTATAAGACACAATCCACTAAGCATATATAACACATCTCCCTGCAAGTCACTGCTCAGCTGTTGACCCCATTCAGAATCTGGAGTAAACAAAGATTTACACAGAAATCTGCTTTTTAACTCCCAGTGCCAGGACAACTGGTTGAGGCCCCAGAGACCAAGGAGTGCTCTTGGACTGGCACAGTGGGGAAGAGCTGGTGGCTTTTCCTCTTTCACAGGCTCTGCTGGGCTGCACACTTTGGCAATACCCATGGCTGGGGGCAGCCTTGACTCCACATCCCTGGAAGGGCAGGGATCCAGGGCTCCTCAGCTTCTCTGCTCCTTGCCTGTCACTGTAAATATCAACCAGCAAACCTCAAACTCCTCTCTGCTCCTTCTGTCTGCCTCCCACCCTCCTCCCTCGGATCAATTTGGCAGCATCAAGTGAGACATGTAGCCAGGCTTTGGGTTTAACTAGATTGCTGGAGCAGAGTGGGAAATATGCAGATGAAAGAAAGTCATAACAGGAAGTAATTTCCCTTTACTAGGGCAAGAGCCTCCACGCTGCTGACCTGGCTGGCTAGCTCCCATCTCCAGGCTATTAAACAACTCATGTCCCCAGGGCAATCGTTTTAACCAACTGGGAAGGCTCCCAGATTGACTGGTTTTCATGTCTAAGAGGGAAAGCTTTCAGTTGGCCTATTTTGTTCCCCTAGTAAGCCATCCTCATGAGAAAATCTGCTATAAATATTCATCTGTTGAGAACCAACAAATTGAACTTCTTCACAACCTGTTTTCCTTTAAAATGGAGAAAAAGAAACCCCTACTAATCTAGTTCAACCTGTCTTATGTTTGTGCCAATCCTCCACTGAGAGAACTCAAACTCCAAAGTAGAAGTGGCCCCTTCCCAGTCTAGAAGGGAACAACAAAATATCCAGGAAAAGCTTTTCTACAACTTCCCAGTTCCAGTCATGGAAATGTAACTCACTAGATTTTCATTATCCTCTATTGCTGCTTTTAAAATTTGGAATTAAAGCAAATGTACCTCTAGGTCTGTTTCACCAGCTCCCCAACAGCCACTGGGCAGCACAGGTCTGACAAAACACATAAGTAAAAGAAAACAAAATATTACATGCCTCTAGGTTAGGAAATAAACCCTGTCCTCTGTTTAACTCCTGTAGTATGGCATTTTTCTGAAGGAAATAACTTCTCACTGAATGTGCTAATTCTCTTTAAATTTCAATTTGATGCAAGCAGATGAAGCACAAAAAAAGTAAGAGGAAAAATGCTGCAGTAGAAAAATGATGACTGGGAACAGCAGAAGTATCATAACAAGCACTTCACAGCTCTCATTTCAACTCAAAATAGTATTTTCTTATCATTTTCAGTTTCCCCTACTCTGTTTTTAGTCATTCTTTGAACACTAAACTCTCACTGTTGCCTTGGGAATTTGCACCAAATAAGGAATGAACAAACCATGGACAAGGATAAGCCCAACCAGTCTTTAAAAAGCTTCCCAAAAAACAAAAGACCAAAGGAATATTGAACATAGACAGGGTTTTGAAGAGTGACAAGTTCAAAATCCTGATCTGCAGCAGTGCAGGATCTTTTCTGCTTCAGGAAGAGGAAAGAACCACAGTGAATCCAAGAAAACTGCAGCTGATGACTCCTAAATAACAGCAGCCATTAGTGAGCAGCTCACTGCCTTCCTTGAAGGTGGTCTGATGGTGGCAAAACCATTACAAGAGCAGGAAAACCTATTCCTGGACACATGACAGTCTGTGAGAAACCTGCCATTACCCTCCACTGATGGACTTTGCATCAGCCCTGAAGTATCTGAGACATGTGGACATCATGCCCATTTCCTACAACTTACACATATTTTTCAAGACTTAAAGCACCATAGTCTCAAAACCTTAACTCAGTGTGTAATGGGTTTAACATATATTTTACATCTTAATTTGCCATAATAATGTGGCTATAAGCTGCTGTCATTCACTCCCTTTTTCTGACCTTGGAAATAAAATGTTTAATCTCCACGGGATTTTCCTGGCGAGATGTTTTAAATCAGTGCATATGTACATACTTCTCTATATGCTTTTTCAATTTTCCTAAAATATTCTCATATGTGCAGACATGATGACTAGACATGTTTCAGTGGTGCTTGAAACTTGATACAAGGGGGTAATTTAACCATGTAATTGAACAATATTACAGAAACACACTGAGTTTCCTAGCAACAAAAGGCCTTGGACATCAAGATGGCAGCCAGCAGCTAACATTGCAATTGCCTGACCTAACTTGAAAAGAAATTACACTGAAGAATGTCCTCCTTCCTCTCAAAGTAGAACTGGTACATGGCTACAGGTCTGACCTTGAAGGGCTTTTCTCACAGGCCTTACTCACACACAAGGTCACAAATGTCACATGAGAAAGGACATTTAGGGAACATTTCTATTTTCCAGAGGTAAGAATAATGGATTTGAAAAAGGTTCTGTAGCCTCAAGTTTACCCCTATGGAAAACAAAAAGCTTCTTAATGTGAAGCAGCTAAGCATAGCTGAGCTTGTGGATGAGCAACTCCCCCCTGCCAGGGCATTTCCAGAGCACCAAGGGAAAGGTGGCACAAGTCCCCTGAGCCTGGAGGCCACCAGTGCTGCCCTGTGCCACCAGTCCCTGTGCCAGAGAGTCCCATGGCTGGGAAAACAGGACACACAGGGATGGCAGAAGATCATCTCCCTTCTTTCCTTTTCCCTCATTTTTAGCCATCTCTTGCTGTAGTATTTGGGAGGAGCAAAAACACAAGATTTTTAGTCCAAGTTCTTTTTTGCTGAAGCAAGTGAGTTGGCTGAGCAGTTATCTCAGAGGGCTGAGGAGAACTGTCCCCTCCATTGGTGCAGGGGGGAGGTGACAGCTGAGATGAGCTTCTGACCAGCCACTCTCAGTCAAAAGTTGTCTTCTCCTCAGGGGGAAGAAGCCATCAACTCAAAGTTGCAGTGACCCCAAAACTCCACGATCAAGGCACAGAGGACACAGAAAAAATTCCTTACACCCTTCTATGCTCAGAGCTTCCTTCAGTTAAACAACAACAGAAGCCTCTATTCCCAATTACACCATGACTTCATTTTTCCATCTGAAGCAGCTAACTGTTGCTTCAAGAAAAATATCAAAAATTGCTAAGTTTTCATTCAGAAAACAGGCACTCTTGGGCAGAGAAACAAACCCCTTCTAACACCAGGATGATGGTCTGCTGGTATTTCCCTAAAATAGCAGCAGCTATTTGTGTGCAGCATGTCTATAACAAAGATGTTGGTATAAAAACGCTGCCTTGCCAACACCATTCTTTTCAACGTTGCCTTTCCAGCTCTGGAGGCACTGGCTGCTTTCACAGCCAAGTTTGCCACTGCTATGGAAAACAGGCTGCACATGCAAGCCAGCTGAAGTCATCCAGACTGAAAAGGGCCCAGGCTGCTGCTGCTACCACTGTAAAAATGTTATTTGGAAACCGTCTTCTCAGAGAGCTGTATAAGGAATCAAAAATCCGTGGTAGGGATACAGGCTTGGTGCTTTCCCATTTTTTAGCAGTGACGAACACAACAAAGCTCTTATCTCAAAATAAAACATTTTTGCCCCTTACAAAGGCACATAAGCAGGCAGGGCAGAGTGGCCTTATATAGCTGGCCTGGCAGTGTCCTGTTCACCACTGCATCTGAGCACCTTCTGGCACTGTGCTCCCAGAACCTCAACCAGCGTGCATGGAGAGCTCTGCCACACCTTCCTCTTCCTCAGCTGGGGGACAGAGGGATGTCTCTCCATTCATGAGAGAGGTTGTGCACAGGGAACAAGAACAGCATGGAGACAAGGCCAAAATCACAAAAGAAAACAAAAGTAAAGCACTTTAAACCTCAATAAGTAAGGCCAGAAATAATGTAGTAATTAGTCAAACAGAGGTAAATGACACAAGAAACACAAGATTCTCAGTGTCTAAGGGAACACAGAAGCTTGTTTTAGAGCAACACAAACCATTTCCTCCACAGATTTGTCCCTTCTGTGCTGCTGTTTGCTGTCTTACAAGGGCTGAGTTTGTAACTTCTAGGGCAGATGTTGGGTCTCCCTATGATACCCAGCTGTCTGTTTGCATAAGACTTGGAGTCCAAAAATCCAATAATTACACGATGGTTCCTGTTAGCACTCAAACAACAATTAAATACAGAGAGAAAGGAACATTTCTATTTCCTTAAGATGCTTCACAGCATAAACTGCTTCAGATCAAAGGTCAATTTAATTAAGTTTTTGTTTCTTGAGCCTCAGAAAAAAAACCCCATTTTTCAACAGCACAATTTAAATCTCATCTGAACTAGAAAAATACACCTGTCAATAATTGTGCCAAATCTTAGAGACATTCTCCAAAGTCCTTCTTTTAAATGCTTTTTGCTAAATATTTTATCTATCCTGCATCCCACTGCACATTTCATGGCAAGAGTCCTTATGAAAATGTCACTACTTCAGGCAATCAGATAAGACATAAATGGCAGCAGGTTTTTTTCAGAGTTTTTTCTATATGAGTTTTCTCTACAAGGTAAAAGCAGATTAGGCTGCACTGTTTCTGTGCTCCAGCTGAATATGACAGCATTTCATTGAGCCATAATATAATACCAGATATGCTTCATTTGCTTTTTGTGATCCAAAACCAGTGCTCAAGTTTAGGTGACCTCTGATTTAGGCAAATCTGAAGAAGTTTAAATGCTGCAGAAAAATTGTAGTCAAAGCTCTCATCATTCACTTCTTTTTTGGAAAGTTGCTCCAAAGCCCAGTGACAAAAGATTGCTTTCATTCAGAACACAAGAATTCCTGAAGAGTTCTGGACCATCTTAGGGCTTCAGTTTTTGAGATAGCTCATTTCTCATTTACTATTGGTACAAAACATCAAATACAGGCAAAAACCCCCATTCTAGCTGAAATCTTTATATTCCAGCCAAGTCATTGGGTGTGACAATGAGAGGTGCAAAGCACATTTGAACATCTCTGTGCTTTGTAGATCCCTAGGAGAAATGCTGACTTGAAAGGTCAGGAAAACAATAAAATTCCAAGTAAACCAATTGGAGGTGTTAGCATCTAATTGTTTGATACTTCACATCTTTCTGAAGAAAGAAAATTTCTTACCTTTAAGAAAACGAACCTTTTCAAAATCTTGAAAATTAAGTAACCCCAATATAAATGCAGGCCTTGGAGGATTAATAGCATCCCATTGAATAAAAAATATGCTATGACAGGAGTCGTGGAGTAGTAGGTAGGCTGATAGAGTGTGGCACGAAGAATCCTAAAAAAATAAAAATTGTTATGGTGCAAGATTCTTCCTTATGCTATTAACACTAATTTCTAATCTCATATTCCAAGCTGATTAATATTAAAAAGCTCTGCAAATACAGTAGATTAAATAACAAGCCCTGCCTTAACTAGATTGTGCATCTCTGTTGAAATATAGACTTCAGAAGATGAGAAACTCGAGTCTGGCATGAAAGTATTCTAAGTGAGGTTAGAAAAAGTCCCTGTTTTTCAGATCTTCATCTCTGTGTGGTCTAGATACCATGCAACTCAGAGCTTGCCTATACTTTGTTTAGTGTAAATTCTCTCTAATCTGAAATCCACACTGCAGAGAAAATCCTACAGGCTTTGCAGCAGGGCTTTTTGTTAATTAACATATGTTTTGTCCATCTTCAGACTTCACTACTTTTATATTATTTGGGGCTTTTTGAGTCCCTTTAATCTCATCAGGTTTCGCTTCCAAGCTCAAGAACTGAAGAACAAGAAACTCACTGAAGCAAAATGATTGCAGATCACTTGTATAGTTAATTAAAAAAAACAACAATAGAGTAAAAGACATCAGCATTTCTGAAAGAAAATACTACAGGAAATTAAAGCCTTATGTTGATCAATGTTCAGAACTATTAATTTAACCAGCTTGAGTCTCTAAGGGCTTGTCCATGTGCAGGGAGGGGCAAATTAGAGCTGTGAATGTGAAACATATTAAACACTTTTAAAAAGATAAACATGTTAAGCACCCATGTGGATACTCCAAAGCAGATTAAATCATAGCACTCCAAAGGCATGCAAGTATTTAGCAAGTTAAGATTTATTTGTGCTGACTTAATAAATTAATTGGTTCACCTAAACTTCTTTGAGTGCTCATGTGAGTGAGGTGAGGCACTACTCAAGGACTGGGGAGCAGAGAGAATGCTCTAAAAAAACAAACTACAGTCATGTACTCTGACTTTGCAGCTACAGCAGAAAGGGTGGAATGAAAGGGAAAAGGATTTCTCTTAGTTAAGGAACTCAGTCCCCTTAAAAATGCAGGGGCTTGTAGCATTTAACTACTATTTACAAAAGTTACATAACACATAAAAGCTTTTATTTAGGTTCAAGAGGCTCATTTAAAATTATTTTTATGTAATAATTTTAAAGAATGTCCATTTTCTCACTAGCAGAATTTTCAAGTCCAGTCCATTCCTTTCCTTTTTCCATCACAACCAACACTAAACTTTCAGGGGGAGTGGGAATGAAGTAAAAGCCTGGGACTGGATTAAATATTGCTTACCAGAAGGGCAACAGGATCATCCTGGTGATGAAGAATGCAATAGAAAAGATGATAAACAGCATGTTGCAGGTTTTCTCCCAGCGAGCATAATTAAACATTTTGGCTGCCTGCAGTGGATAAAAACCCCCAAACATATTATAAATATTCTCTGAAATAAATTCTGTGTTTTCATAAATAAAGACTCATCTTCCACCTAAGCAGGAAGAGTATTTCCTCCCAGTTTGACATCTAAAGCAATCATTTTACTGATACCTAATAAAGCAGCATCAGACCAGATTCTTTGTTTATATTTCTCCTTTTATCTTGAAGGAAAGGACTCTGGATCAAAGGCCTAAAGAACAGCTCTCAGATCAGAATATAAAGTGTCATGGAAACACAAAGTGCTCTTTAGAACAGAGGTAATTCCTCATTTTTCTACCAGATTCCAAACAGACTGAATTCCAAGAGAAGCTGCTGGCTACACCTGCACATTCAGGATTAGGAGTGACCCCTTAAATGCAGGTGTTCTGGGACATGCCTGTTACTGACCCTGCTCTGGGCCTAATTCAGCTCCTGTCTTCTCCTTTATGAGAGCAGAAGATCTCAGTGCTGGTTTCTGTCCCACTAATAAAGGTTGTAAGTGCTGCTTCTCTCTTAAATGAACTGTCCAGCTCCCCATGCTCCATTAGGAACCACCCTGGGCAAAGTTTTCAAGTGTGAGCAAAGCTGCAGGTGCCAAGCCTAAGTTTTAAACAGCAGCTTGATTAAATTCTTTTTTTTTTTCCTCCTTTTGAGTGGCAGGGCTGGATTAAGTTGTTCTGGTACTCAACTCCAGTTTCTATCCAAGTGCTGTCCTACTAGTAGCTGTCAACTCAGCTGTTTTTAAGGCCACACAGTTAATTTGACCTAGGAGCAGTTCAGGATTAAAAGTAACCCA
Organism: Sturnus vulgaris; assembly: GCF_052056855.1. Lineage (NCBI taxonomy): Eukaryota > Metazoa > Chordata > Aves > Passeriformes > Sturnidae > Sturnus > Sturnus vulgaris. The sequence goes on from NC_142255.1 coordinate 17,680,359, forward strand.
GCAAGAAAACCTGTTTAATCTGGACCAATCCCAAGTGCACAGCCCCACAATTTGTTGTTCTGGTACAATAAAATAGAGTATCAGGGACAGAAAAGGACAGTGACAGATAACAGCCTACAAGGGCTGCTTAAACTAGCACTGCCACCAAAAGAGGTGATGAAACTCTGCTTTCAGATCTGGTGTTATAAACTCAGGGTAATTCTAGTGAAGGAAACACTGTGTTTGTCTTCCAAAAAACCCAGAAGCAACTCTGGTCACAGTGCTCTGTGGAGAGTAGGACACTTCTTAAACTCTTGGACTAATATTTAGTGCAGGGAAAAATCCTTTCCCTTCAGTCCAGGAGAAGAAACTTTTCTTCTGCCAGAAGATGCCTGATACAGGTTGGACTGGATGTCAGAGGGCTTTTCCAGCCTCAGTGATTCTGTGATGCTGTGGACAACCTGGTCTAATTTTATCAGTGAAACAAGAATAACCCAGGGAGGCAGCTTTATTCCAATCCCTGTTCTGCACTGAGGAATTTCTCTTCTGCTCCTTTTTCATAATGGATTCTCTAACAAAGTATCAAGTATCAACTTAAATTATCTGGAAGCTTTTTTTATCTTACATGTTACAAATCTGCAAAGCTGTGTCCCTGTGGGGATTGGAAGAGATCTTATGAAACTCGTGGCAAAAACATTAAAATGTCACTGACGCCAAAACCAAAAAACTCAGCACAGGGGGGAAAAAAAACCCAAAAAAACTGGATAGCAGGGTTACCTCGAGCCAGAAATCTGCAGTGTCGTGCACGAAGATCACCAGAGTTCCAAGCCGCACGTAATTGCCACACCAAGAGCCGCTCATCAACCCGATGGCTGCCAGGTGATGAACGACGTGAGCCGTAAAATCCTGGGAGGGCCAGAAGGAAATAGAGGAAAATCCGGTGAAGCACAGCCCCCGAGGGTCGCTGCCGTGTCCCCCCGAGCGCTGCCCGGGCAGCGGGGGCTCAGGGATGTGTGCGGGATGCCAGGCACAGACTGATGCTGCCCTCAAGTGGCTGCACCAAATCCCGGCTCCAGGCCCTGCTTTTCCTTAAAAAAAAAAAAATCCAAAACACCACATTTTCCTCGCTCACGGGAGCAGAGGTTCAAGCTACAAACACCACAAGCACTTGCCTTTCGTTTGATATCAATCCCAAGGGTAAATATGAGAGACCAGTAAAACCCGATCTCGGCCATGTAGTACCAGTACTGGGATGGCAGCAGGGTCTGTGATGAAGAAAAACACAGTTAATTCTGAGAATAGGAAAAAGTGTCAAGTGAGATTACTTCTTTTTTCCTTTCCTGACTTCTGCTCCTCTGGTGAGTCTTGCTTCAAAAATTAAGCTAAATTAAATTCCTGTCCTGGAAATTAAGAAGGATACTCAGAGCCAAGTATTTTAACTTTTGCTCAGCCCAAACTCTCAATTCCCACAGTTCCTCCCCCACCTCTGGATTTTAACATGCTTTTTATCTGTTTCTGTCACAAAACTACATGCAGAGTCCTTCTGCATTTAATTACAAACAACTGCAAACCAACCCCCTCTTTTTTGGTGAACAATTAACATAATAAACTGAAATGCCAGTTATTTATGCTAAAATCCTATGGATCTGCCTAGGGGAGAGCAGAGCTTGGCTGCTCCCTTGGGTCAGTACTTTTCCCAGGTGTGTACCAGGAGCTGGGAAAACTCAGCTGGGGGCAGGATTATTTGTATTCCTGGCCCCTGCCTAGGACAGGAATAAGAAGGCAGTGGGATGGGGCAGAGTTATTAAAATAAGAGTGCCTTGAAGCACCACGGGGCCTGGAGCAGTGCAGGGGTTCTGCACTGAATCTGGGAACACTGATAGCATCTCCAGTGAGTAACTGGTGTCCCGGGGTGGGTGGAAATGGCAGTGGTCTGCCTGGAGGGGGAAGTTGCAGCACAGGCAGATCCCAAGGAAGTGCTGCAACAGTCAGCAGCACTTCCCAAAAAAAGGCAGGAGGCTTTGGTGCCACACCTCTTTAGGTGGTGCCCGTGTGGAGGGAAAAGGCTGCTGTGGATTACCCCTTCCATTGGGGAAATACCTGGAGGCCACTGGCCCGATGCCAAAAAGCTCACCTGAAATGGATAACCAACCCACGTCTGCCATATGTCGTAAAACCAGGGTTTCTGGGGGAGACACATCAGTCACACACTGCTCAGCTCAGCAACAATTACCATCTTAACTCAAAATCTTCATTACTTCAAATCCCTCTAAGTGGAGCAGGCAAAGAAGCTGTAATCTTGATAACTGTTCTCCACCAATTTCTAAAGGGAACTTACATCTCAGATTTATTATATTGTTCCCAGCTTTTTGGCTTCTTTTCAGGACACCTGAAACGTTCCAGTTCACAATTTCATCATCCAAAGCAGTGGGTGTGTGTTTTATTACTGCAATTACTCAAGATATGTTGCCACAGTGATTAATTTGCTGTGTTTACCAGTCACACACACCAGCGGTTGAGGGTGATAAACAGTGTTTGGGGAGAAGGGCCAGATGAGCAGAGACACGCCGGGATCTGTTCCGCTGCTCGGGGGAAGCATTAATGACACCCCAGGCAGGGCTCAGGGAGTTACAAGCACCACTCTCTCTGCTATTCCCAACTTCTGACTCAGCAGCAACACCTCAATAAATAGCTGTGACCCCCAAAAACGCTGCCAAAAAAGCTTTATGGCCTCCTCTGAGGAAAGCACGGCCATGTGATGCATTTGTAGGTGTTAACAAGGCATGTTGTAAAACCATCTGCGTGACTTCTTCAAGCTTGCCTTAAAAATACTGATTACTCATAAATTCCTTTATCATAAAAGGTCAAAAGTTAACTTAAAAATTAAATCTCAGTGCATATTGCAGCCCATCATTCAGATGACATACACCAAAGATCTGAACCCACAGAGCCACTGAAAGCACAGAGACTGTCAATGGGATTCAAGAAAATCTAGAAATTATTTTGTTAAAAACAGAGTATTAATCTTCCAAAAAGTTAACTTACATCATACAGAAATATAAATCCAACAATGGAGGATGTCAGATAGAATGAAAATCGCCAGCTGCAGAATTGAAATGAAAAAATAGAAACAAACCATTACATTTTGTAAAGAGATTGTCCTGAGCCAGAATTACTGCAAATCATTGTATATCACAGAATTCACATAAATGTGGCCTCACACTCAGTGTTAAAGATTTACACATATTAACTGTATCTGAATTATTAATATTTAAATATTTAAGGCTTAACTGCTAAATTAGGAAATTCTTTTACATTATCACAATACAGATATTTTGTCATTATAGCAGTAATTTTCCAGCCAGGCTTGAACTGATCAAGAGAATGACCACAGCAAGTGTAATAAATCCCTTAAAAATTAATGTTTGAGAACACAAACCTTTTCCTGGGTTCATTCACTTCATCTCTCTCAATATCAATTGCTGATAACAGGGGAAACTTATGAATTATTAGCATCTACTGGGTTAGTTTACATCTTGCTACAAGGTCTCAACTATAACCTCATCTTTGTCCAGATGTGCCAGAATTCAGCCTGATCTGAGTTTTTTGTGGATTAAATGGATATCCAGCAAGGCAGATAAACTTTCCAGGTTTGCACCATCAGCCTGCTAAGTCAGCAAAGGGAAAAAGCTCTTGAGCATCTCAGTGCACTGCGCTGTCGCTTTTGGGTGTCAGAGCAGGACGCTGTGACTTGGAGCCAGCAATCGGCTCCCAGTGACTCTGCAGCCTGTGTGGGAGGTATTGTCCCTGGGGCTGGGTGTGGCTGCAGCCTCAGCCCAAGCATTCCCACTCCCACCACTACAGATGATGGAAAATTCCTTCCTTTCCACTCTTCCCCTCGGCAGGAACGAGCCTGACCTTTCCCATAAGCACCTCTGCAAGAGCAGCAGGAAAACACAGCAGGACTTGACATGCAAAGAAAGGTTGTGACCACAGGGACAGGCACACGGCCTCAGACCTGGTGAGAACCTGTTCTGGAACAAGACATACCCCAGAGGAGAGCAGCAAGCAGCTCCCAGAAAACCTAAAACCACTGAAAAGGAGAAAGAACCACAAGAACCCTGGACCAATGGATTGAGAGATGCATGAAAGGAGATTGTGGTCTTGGGAAAGCATTAATGAAGTGCCAAATGAGAGAAGAGCAGGAGAACCTGTTTGGTAAAAACAGCCCCTCCTTTCTGAGCCCCACATCCCCTGGAGGCTGATATGCCAGGAGAAAGAATGAGATGTTCAAAGTCTGAGACAGTTTTTATGAGAAAAACAACAAACAAAAGATAAGGATGTGGAATGGTGGAGGTGAGACAAAATGTCTCATACCTGAGAAAGAAGTCAGGAAAATAATTATAAAATTGCCAGGTGATACACATGTGATAAACAACTGTTTTTCTTCTCAACTTTAAACTATCTGTCCTCAGAAGATTTGAAAATAGCACTACACAATAAGCACTGCATGGACAGGAAAAGCACAAAGGTACATGGTGGAAATTTAGAGAGTAAATGGAAGGGGAGAGTGGAAACCACAGGTAATACCTGGCTCAGAGTTAACAAAGAGATGCTGGAGAACACAACACTGGCATGGCACAGACTTTACACAGGGGCTGCTTCTGCCCTTAAGTCTCTCATTCCAAACCAGGAGGTGTGAGCAGTCCAGTGGATATGGCAGAACTGATTCTGTGTTGATTGTAAAGTGCAAGTTTTCTTTTTCAAAGTGGTTTTCTGAATGGGATTCAAAGCACAGAGCACCTACAAGACCGTGCCATTAATCCCCAGCCCTACAAATATATATTGAATATATTTGGCAATAAACAGCTTCAATGAACTCATTCTGTGTGCGAGACTGCCAGAGCACTCCCTCATTTTGCATTTAGCTGAGCTTCTTTATGAATTTGGTGAATAAAACCTGAAGTAAAACTCATTCAAATTCACCAAATTTTACTCAAGTGCCTTTTAAACTCTGATCCTGGCCACCAGAGAGAGCACTGAACAACAGCTATGCAAGAGGATTTTCTGGTTTAACTTCAGGAATCTTTTCTCTTGAACTGAATGGAACAAAAAAAGAAGTTAGTGAGGGAAGTTAAAGGCTGGTAAGTCTTACAAGGCAGTGAGGGTTTCATGCAAAGGGCTTTCCAAACCCCAGCATTGCTTAACTGGGAGCACTAATAGCATAAGTATGGTTTAGATCTGGCTCATCAGATTTTCCCTGTGATTCAGAAAAGAGATCCTGGAGATTGCAGGCTTTCATAAAATTTCATAACACTGACTACTAGAGTGGAATAACTCTGTTCCTCGTTTTTTTGCCTAGAGAATTATATTCAATTAAATTCACTGACAAAGAGCAGAGCAAGGTTCACAAAATTGCACAAGAGAAACCTGTTTGATTCATTCTCACTCAAGCTGCCAAGCAAGTTGGAATTTCAGTCTTTAGCTGTGTGTTACTAGAGACAAGCATGCACGGCAGGCAGGTCTTTTAGCAGTAGCAAAAAATCTTATTGTCACTTGTGAAACCAAATAAACTGATCCCCAAAACAACAGCAGACATAAACCATGTCAGGAGAGTTTACTCAGCTCAGACTTCAAAGAGACACCTCTGTCTATCATCTGGATTTATGTCTGATAGAGGACACCACTAAATCATCATCACATTGATTAACACTGAAAATAATCTTGATAAAGTACTCGACTTGGAGCTCTGTGCTGTACTTTTAACCCTCATTCTTTAAGCTGATCTAGAGTAACAGAGGTTCAATATTACAATCAAGTGAATTTTTGGCAATGCTAATGAAAAGCCAAATACACAGAGCATTTGAAAGTGCTTTACACTGGTACAGTTAGTGTCAGTACAAAAAAGGGATGAGCTGTGCCCATTTGGGGATTTGCAATTTGTATGAGATTTTAGATCACACTTGAAGTGTTTAGGTATGAGGAAGTTCTCACACATAAGTGAAAAATCATATGCAAGGGGTTTTGAAACTTCTTACATATTCATTACTATCACTCAAAGCTGCTCACTGGCCCACTCTCAGCAGTGAGTTTGAGTTCCTGTTTCACACAGTATCCCATGATCAAGCTGTGGCACCTGTCCTTTAGTCTGGATGCCACAATTCCTGCTCTTGAACTGACTTTAATACACATGACAGCATCCCAAAATGACAGTGTGGGTACAAACATAAACCAGGGTAAGCATTGTTGTTCCCTTATGATTACTGGCAGACAGGAAAATATTTCCCTATTCTCTGCATGTTTTCATCTTTTTTGTGTAATTATGGATTTGTAAGCTCGTGGTACAAAGTGTAAGACTGCAAAATATTTTAAGTTGGTTTTTTTTTCAGGAGAAACAGTTAACCTTAACTTTTAACCATCATTTGGAGAATGCTGCTAAACCCTTTCAACTTGTTTGTGCATTCAGAAACCAAAACCCTCATAAGGTAGACCCAGCCTTCTGGAAAAGGGGGACCTCAATCATTTTTTTCCAAAAGATTAAAGCAGTAATAACCAAAAACATTGTCTTTCCTTACAAAGCTTCCTTGAATTTCTGGAGCACTGTTGGGATCTCAAGGTTCCTCCGTCTCCTGAACCATTTCTCCACCAAGTGGACGGTGCAGTTGCACTTTTTGGCAAGGCCTTTGATATCTGACTGCAAGAAATGGAACAGTGTTAGCATCAAAGTCACTTTCATTTATTTTGTAGTTCACAGAGCAGCTTCCCACAGTTGTAAGGTCTTCATTTAAAAATACTACCAGTATTAAATATACACGGGGGGGCATCTTTGAGTAATGCTCACAGAAACCTTGGATTTTTATTTATACAAATAAAGCAGGCACAAAATTAACAGACCCATAAACTGTTCTATGGTCTTTCTGGTCACCCCTGAGAGTTTCAGAGATGCAATTTTTACTGTTAGATGAGAGCTTAGGCTGGAGAGGGAAGTGCCATGTATGAACACATGTGGACACAGCACCTATTATCTTACCCAATCATAAATATTAATAATTTGTTTATATGCAAGTCTCACAGATGAGAAGTGGCATGGAATTAAAGTGACCCGAGCTCTGCTCTCAAATCCAAAGCAAGTCAATGTCTCCTCCTGAGCAAGGTCCAGACTGCTCCCCTCCAACACCAGAACTAAACGAGGGGTGGAGCAGAGCCTAGAACTGCACCTGGCCATTGGGGTGCCACACCTGGCCATTGGGGTCTCTGCATCCTCTGTGCTCCCAAGGTGACCAGGCCAGCAGGGGCCCAGCACAAGGCAGTGAGACTCCTGCATTTCAGGCTGTTCAGTGCCCCACATGCAGCAGCCTGGAGCTTCCTCCCTCTCCTCCATCCCCAGGTGCAGAAGGTGTGGGATGTCCTCCCCGGGGCTGCCTCAGGAGCAAGGGCAGTGTTTGGCTCATCCCTGGGGAAGTTCTTTCCTCCCAAGGGCAGTATGCAAATAGTGGGTGGCAGCAGTGCTGCCTCCACCGAGGTGAGGCCAGTCCAGGTAGTCTCCTGCCCTCAGGGAAACCTCTGGAATGTGAGAAAAGGCACCTGGGCTGCCAGGGAGGGCTGGAGTGCAAAGCAGCCGCTGTGTCCAGCCCACCCTGCTGGCTCTGAGCTTGCCACGCAGGAATAGTGACTCTGTTTCCACACAACAGAGCCCACATGCCTCAGCTGCCAGCCAGGCTTTCCCAGGCACACTTCCCCAAGCTGGATACCTAAAGGAGGCAGCCTAAATCCTTCCCAAGCTCTGAGGAGTCTAAAAAATGCTGTGCTTCCTTTCAGAAATCAAATGTCCAACTGCACTCAAGCAGAAGGAAGGGATGAAACTGGGACTGGGATACTTGCCCAAGGAGAGAAGAGCTCGTGTGTGAACACCCATACATCTACTCCTGATGTTATCAGGCAAAAGGCACAATAAAAGCAGAGTTAGGGATAGAATGCCAAGTTCCACTCTCAATAATTGTCAAAATCACTCATTACTAGAAAGCACATATTTCTTTTCAAAACCAGTGTAGGAAAACTGCAATTGTTTGGGAACTGTAGTCAGGTAAGGGAACTTCATGAGGCTGCACTCACAGCAAAGTGCCTGTCTCCCATCGAAAATCAAGTTGCCTCATTTTAGGAAGTGATAAGCATTGGCTAGTCTTTTCTTTCTTGTTCAATTTTAAAAACAAACAGCATCATAATAGAAGGATTGCTTTTCTTTCTCACATAAGCCAGGATTAAGTATGCAGCAACATAACGGATCAAAAGGTTTCCATGCCAGCATTCCAATATTACTGCCTGCAATAAATACTGTCCTGCTTTCCAACAACAGACATCAGCTGAAGTTTTCTCAGGCTGAATGAGTTAAAGATGGAACAGTCATCTTCACTGGAAATATTAACAATCTAACCTAGAACAGCATGCCAGAAAATAAAACATCTCAAACGTATTCTGTTTCAGATGCCATATACCCTTGTCAGCAGAACAACAACAAAAACCCAAATAAATTAAGTCATCTGTAAATCAGCTGGAACTCATCCCATGATGTCATTGCTGAGAGCTGATTGAAACAGTAAGAATGAGATTTTCAAAAAGCAAAACGAGTTTGGAAGAATGAGAATCCTTACTTGGGATGGATGTCTTGAGCACTCCCGGAAATAACTCTCTAACACGGGATTAGGCTGTGGCTTCACACGTCTTACATTCTTTATACCCAAGGCTTTTGCTAGAGGTATAGCAACATATCTGAAAAGACACAGCATGAAAAGCTTTACAAATACAACACAGTTACAAGACTTTGGCTGTTCTCATGCCAGGATATGAAGAAAACAAATCTGATGCAATTTAATCTCCCATAGAATGTGTCAGTGCACTGAGAAAATGGGATCCCAAGTTTATCAGGAGTTTCACAACAAAGAAGACCCAAGGAATGCAGATTGTGGACACGAAATGCTGTTAAACTCGAGGAAATATCCAGGCTTTTGTGGCCATCAGAGGAGTGCTGGAGTTGAGTGAAGGGAGACTGGATGCTCTCTCCATGTGAGCTCAGGGATTCCTACTGGGCCATTTCCTCCCAGTGGCAAAGTCACTTGGCACCTTCTTCACTGGGCCACCACCACCCACGCTGGATCCAGCCTGTGGCACACAGCCAGTCCCTGAGCCTGATGGATTCTCTTTCCCTTCCCTTTTCCAACCCAAATGGCTGCAGAGTGTGCCAAAGGTTTCACCCTCTTGCTTGGGCAGGATGTTCAGAAAAGTCCCCTCCCTCCTGCTATCAGCCATTGATTCCTCATTACTCATAGCAGTGGTCAGCTTTCCTCAGACTCACTGCAGCCAGATGTGTGGGCTAATTACCCTCAGCAGTCCTTTCCAACAGCACTGCAGAGAGACACATTTGGGCAAGAGTGTGTTTGGGAGACACTGGGAATGGTTATGAACATATGATCCAAATTACTTTTGATTTCCAGCATGAATGATCTTATCTGCTTCTGGTTTAAGTCTGTCCAACTTACAACATTCCAAATTTCCTCATTCTGTCCTGAAATAATTATAAAAACCCACTAATCACATTTTTAGAGGAAAAAGAAAAGAAAGTAAAGCAAAAAAGGTACAAATAAATAAGTCAAAACACTGCAAATCTTAACGTGTTTGTAACTTTCTTCTCCGGAGCCAACCTCTGCCTGTCCCCTAAGATTCCAGCTGCAGAAGCAATCCATTTCTTGGTGCCAAAGTGAGGGGGGGAAAAAATGAACCAGCTTTACTAGATCTGCATAAAATGTTCACATGAAACTTTGAGATCCCTCCAGTCTGCTTAGCTTGGCCACAGAGAGACACCTGGGATCTCTCAGCCTCACACGAATGTTCTGGTACAGGACCAAATGAGAGGTTTGAGAGGACTAATCTCTCTATCCTTCCACTGAAAGAGAAAAAGGAAACCCAAATCGTTTAGAATTAATTATGAAAAGAGTGAAAAGTGATAATCATTAATTTTTCTCCAGTGAAAAGAGATAATCAGAAGTATCCAAATGCTGTTCTAGTAAAGCTGGATAGAAATATTTCCCTTCTGGATTGGACCATAGCCACACATACCTAATAAGGAAAATATTTCCCAATTTTTCACCTCCTATGTTATCTGTACTAGATCTTCCCAGTAAGCCACCAACTAATCCTCCTTTATATAACATAACATTGATCTACAGATATCTCATTTTCAGCATTAATGAGGACTAACATTAACATCAAATTGCATTTGTGTTTCTTACCTTTCACTGAAGAATCTGATGATGAGCAACACAAAAGCATATGGGATTGTGACATACAACTGATGTGGTTTGGGAAAGACAAGTCCATCACGGTCCACAAAATCTGCCCATGTGCAGTTGATGGGCATCCAGATGTTCTCCCACCAGAACCAGCTGTTGAGTGTCTTTAGTATGTATGCCATGCTGAGTAAATAAAGAGAATTTCATTTATTCTATTATTAAAGAGAAAATGCATGAAAAGAATCCATATTGAGCCTTGTTGTGTAGAGCCTGTAAAGTCAGTGTTCTCGGGGGGGAAAAACAAATCATACAGGAAATTAAAACCATCTTGGTTTAGAGCAAGGAGATGGGATTATAACTCATCAGAAGATAAAATAATAAAGCCAAATTTTGATCTGATATAAAGCAATACAGGGCCTTTGAAATCTGCACAGGGAGGTACCTGCTGCCTCCTTTCAGTCACTCACACTGCACTGCTTAGTACCTGCTCAAATCTCCTGCAACACTCATGTATTATCCATCATATTAACACTAATGAGAACTGATCTTCCTGAGGCTGTCTTGATAAATCAAATATAAGTGGGAGGAAGAGTGGAAAAGAGATGAGAAAGTCCAGGGAGTGCCTCAATTCCATAGTAATGAGGACATTTCACTGATGAATTACTGCTGTTTAATATGCTAATGGAAATATACCCTGAATTTACAAAAACCTGTGCATAGGAACAAGTGGGAAAAAAATATAATGCATAGCAAGCTTTTTCTGGGAACTGGGGGAAATAATGTGATTTAACTGTGACCAAGGCCTAGATCAGGAACAAATGTCTAAAATCAGTCCTGGGAAAAAAAAAAAAAAAAAAAAAAGAAAATCACTTTGACTAAAGTATTTCATTCTTGTAAAAGCCTCCTTTTTAACTTTTGCAGTCTACATTATATATTTAGAAATTGCTATTCTCTCTCATTTATTTGTAAGGACTTTACATGTCCATTACATTTACATGTAAACTTTACATGTTTACAAGTACAAACATATATATATATATATATACCATATATACCATATATATATATATATACCAAAAAAATATTCTAACACTGAAGAAAAATAGAAGTTACTATAACATTTTCCATAAGGCTGAAACACAATTTTTCCATGATTTCTAGGAATAGTAAACTTGAATTATTTTTTCCATGCTAAAATTTTCTGTAAACCAGGAAAAACATGAGGAAATCACTGATTTCATTGAAACATAGCCTTGATGAGGAAACAGTTGAGTTGGGAGGATGATTTCAACCAAATCTTTCTCTCATCAGAAGATCTCCCAGCAATGTCTCCGTACAGGATCATGAGATAAGATCAAACCATGCCAAGGTCAGGCAGCCCTTCTGCCCTTTCCATGTTCCATGTCTGAGCAGGGGACACAGGATTTTAGTTGTGCCTGCACCTGGCTTGGGACACCATGCCCAGAGCATCCCACCAGCACTCCAAACCCGGACACAGCTTTAATTAACACTGGAGCCCAGGTTAATTAACAGCCAAACAACCATTGCTGGTCCACACTGGGCTGTTTCCACTAAGCTTGGAGCAGGTTTGTGAAACAGTGACCTGCACCCACCAAACAGAGCTGGTTAACAGCACTGCAGATCCATTTACTGGCCAAGCACAGTAGTCAGAATTGAACTATTAATAACCCAGCCATTTAATCTTTTTTAAATGCAGGAAGGGGACAGTAAAAACCTCCTGAATGAATCGTGTGTATATAAGCAAATGCAAAAATAAAGGAGGGAGAAATCACAATTGTTCCCGCACTGAGACTTTATATGCCAAGTTTCAGCCTAGAGCAATGTTTTACTGCAGAATTATAAACTCCTGGAAGTGGGGGATTTATACAGGGGCTGCTAACACACCCTAAACAGCAGCTTGCAGGCGCCATCCTAATGAAGCAGGGCTTTGAAACATGACATTTTGGGTCAGACAGAAAGGCTTGCAGACAATAGAGGACAGCCTTGTTACACAGTTCTGCTTCCTAATATATCTATATTTTTTTAACTAGACTGTGCACTGCAAGCTATCACAAACTGCAATAAAAACAGACCAATCTGTTATAGCACAGTGGAAGGAGCACTCACAGTTGCCTTGTGGTGAGATGGGCTGGGACTGAACATGCACCCCAAATGTTTAAATCTTAGAAAAGCCCAGTGGTGCATATTTTCTTATTGGATTCCTGGGATCTCACTAATTGATGGCTTTCTTCCACACATGGATGCCTCACCATATGATTACCTCTTTAACTAGTTAATATAGCACTATTAAACTAAGCTCATAAGTACATGCTTAATCTTAAAATGTAAGGGATTTGAGGTCTGATCCAGAGTTCACATATTTCAGGGGAAATATTTCCTCACAGACACTGAACAGATTCATCAAAAGTGGGTTCCCTGAAACTCTTCTTTTTGCATTCCCTATATTTGTACCAGGACTGACCTGGCCCATGGGAGTTAGACCATCCCTGATGAACATTGCCCAAGTGATTCTGACAAAACCAATGATGAGAGTCCAAATCTGTCTGCAGCATATTCTTATATTTCATCACCCTTAAATTGGATATTTTTGCTGCAGCAAATCAGGCCATTCCCTGGGAAATCTTGAAGATTTCCATCCTCATAACAGCAGCAGTGAAATAGTTGGGTTGCTTTCCTACCTCCCTTCAGCTCCCATGATGAGGTTCCTGGAGCACGTGGGAGGTGAAGAATTCCTTACAAACACCGACCTGAGCAGGAGCAGGGGGCAGCCCTGGCCACCAGTCCCAGTGCTGGGAGCAGCCTGAAGATACTGGATTTCTGAAGTGGATGGTTTGTTACCTGCACAAACTGTCACAAGTTTTCTCCTCTGCAAACACTGCTTTCAAAGAACGGGCAGCAGATGCAAAGGTCCAGCTTGACCTGATTGGGAACCAGCTCTAGCCAGAAACTTTAAATCCTACCCAGCCTAAACCTGCTATTGCAGAGTGCTGAGCTCAGAGCTTCTCCTCACAGCCTGTGGCAGTACCAAGCAAGCAGGAGTGAGAAATTCAACAGTGAGTGACTCATTCTGCCCAGCCTAGGGTGAAAAACCTCTGCCTCTTCCCAGATCCCTATCCACAGACCAGCACTGCCAGGAGCATTGCATTGAAAAAAAATGGATTCGTTCCTCTGGAAGGGGCCAAAAGTCAATCAAAAAGAAAGATATTTTAAAAAAAACGGAAGTTCCTCTGCATCTCAGGGATTAAATACTCCCAGTAAAGAAATCAAATCACCTCCCTGCCATGGAAGGATCACCTCTGTAGCTTAATCTAGTTTTAATGGGCTAGTGCAAAACTGGAAAATCAGGAATGATTACTTCAGGAACTGCATCCTTTATAATTAAGGAAAGCCCACACAGTTGGGAAGTACCAATGTGAAGTTTCCTTCAAAGCTCTGTTTCTTGGATTGTGGATATATTCAATAAAAAAAAAAAAAAAAAAAAAAAAAGCACTAATATTTTTAATGATATTAAGCAAAGAAAAAAAGAAAAAGGGTAAATCTGAGGTTGACAAAACCTATGTGGCTGCATTTTGCAAAACAAATTCAGGAGCTGCTTTGAAGTGGAATTTCTGGCTGCTGCAGTCTGAGGAATTAATAAAAGGAAACTGAGCCAAAGCTTTGATTGTATTCTCTGCACAAAAGCTTTTGCTTGCAAAAACTGCATGTCCAAAGCCAGGACTAAGAGAAGGAGATATCCAGGTTTGCAGGATGTATTAGGAGGATTTCCTATCCCTATTTACTGAATAAATTACAAGACCCAATGGATCAACAACACAAACATGCAAGTGAATGTAAACTTAATTCTCCTAAGCCTCCCTTTAGTCTCCTCAGTGAGGCTCCAGAGGTGTAACAGGGACTGAAATCAACAAAAAGCAAGAAGAACACAATTCTCCTATTCCTCTCATCATTTGGCAGAACTGGTAAATCTGGTGCAGTGACTGTTGGGAAAAATCAAGCCTCAGATATCAAAACAGATAAAGCTGTTCCAGGCTGTTCATCCTCAGCATGAAATAGAAATGGTTTAAAAGAGCAAGTAAAGATCAGATTCACCATATCACAAGCTTTGGTTTTGCTTAACACTCAGCAATATTTCCAGGAGTTAACACACAAGTTTGAGCTGCAGATTTGTGTTCAACTACAAACAGATTTTTTTTATTTTTGACATTGTATGAAGTATCCCAACTACATCTACCACCATGAAAAACCTGAGCAGAGATGGGTCCTGCACATTGAACTGTGGTTTGTGGAGGAAGGGACTGAAGGAAGGATTTTTTGGTGCTGCCACCTCTTTGCATCCTGTCTTATCTTTTGTGCAAGTGGGAGAACATAATTCCAGTTGAATTCTCCACAACCTGAGGCAGGGGTGACTGACACCTCTCCCAGCCCACACGCACCAGCAGTGGCAGCACGGAATAAAGAAGCTGCTGGACTCAGTTTCTTACAACTAAACCCTGAAATACTGAATTCAAACAGCTGAATTAAGATTGCTGTGAGACCTTTAACTTCACATTTACTCCCTGGATTCTACAAAACTCAACTGTAAACACTTTAAGTGCCTCGTTACAGGGCAATTACAGCATTTTACTTCTTTTACTGTTCTTTCACATTACCTTGTAACTTGGGTACTATATTGAGCAGGCAAAAATAGCACTTTGAATGAATCTCAATTAAGGTGAGTTTTTATTTTTCCCTGTTCTCTGGGAGGAAAAAAAAACCCACAAAAAAGTGAAATAGACTAATTTGAAATAATTCATTTTCTGGGTGAAAGTCACCATGCTCTCTCTACTTAAAGGTAAATAATTTTTGAGCAGTTAAAATGGTTTTAGGTGATGGCAGGCTGCCAAGGAAAGTGAAATACAGTTATCTCACTGTACAGTTACAGTGCAAACTATGTCCACTTTTAAGCTTTAAAAATCTATAACATGAACAGAGTGGAATAAAGAACTATGAAACAACTCAAGTAACTGCAATAATTTTGAGATAAGAAGTTGTTGGAAAAAACCTTAACCCTATCCAAGCTAGAGGTTCTTAATAGATTATTAATTCACAAAAAGTTTGAACAAACCTAAAAGAACACTTATAGCTTTGAGAACTTAGTAACACTTATGAGAATGTAAAGAAACATTATTACATTATGAGACTTTTCTTCAAATTTTTACTACTGGGGAAAGATGTAAAAAGGATTAATTTTTGTAGCTTACTAAAACATAGTTTGAAATACAAACTTGAAATCTAACTTAAAATGCTAAGCCACATAATGGAGATTTTACCAGAGCTGTGTCACTTATTTAAGGTGAGAGTGAAGGGCTGAGAATTGAGCAGCACAGGGTACACAGAGGTCAGGACAAGCAGTGGGAGCACAGAGGCAGCAGAACAGTGAGAACCAGAGAGGAGACCTGAGGCTCTTGGCTTCTCCATCTTCAGTGAATGACTCAAGGTTTTAAATTAGCCCTTGGAAGGCAGGAAAGGGACAGGATTGGTGCATTTGCACTCTGGAGAACTCTGTTTGCAGCTCCCTGAAACAGAATCTTCAGCCCTGGTGTGCACCAGGGGCTCACACTTGGCCATCTGTCAATGATCTCCACTGCACCCTGAGCCAGCAGCTGATCCCAGCCTGCTGTGCATCCCCACTGCCAGCTCTCTCCTGGTTATCCCTCCTGGGCAGTTCAACCTGCCCAGACATTCCCCACCCACAAAGACAACTGGAGGAGGAGCCACAACAGAACTGGTCTTTCATTATTTCAGGCACTCTGACATCCTTTTCATGTCCTAACAAATGCAAGGGAAATTTTCAGCTAAATGTGAGGCACCACTGCCTCTTCATCAGCAGTGGCACCCAGCTGAAAGGCTGAGCTAGGAAGGTAGTGAAAAATAGAGATATATTGCAACAATATGATTTGGGTTCTCCCATCTGAATGTTGTGACATTACTATGAAATAACCCTTTCTGGCAGCTTGTTCAGGTGTGTTATTTATAGCACAGGCTTCTTCAGAGCTTCAAAAGATAAGTCTTTTTAAAAAACCACCAAACCTCTGTTAAACTGAATTCCTTAAAGGACTTTTTTTTTCCTTAGCATTTTACATTTAAAAAAAAAATTACAAGTAGCTTTTTCAAGCTACTCAAATGCAATGGTTTTCCTCTTATATAAATCACGTCTATATCAATAGTTAACATTCATTCCTGTTGAGAAAATTTCCTCCCTTCCAGATCAGAAAGAAGTGCTCTTACAAGCACTTAACAGGATAATGGTACAAGAAGTAGAAGGGCAAAGTTACTATTGTAACCTGTATTGTCTTTTTTCTTTCAATAGAAAGCAGTTCTCATAGGTTGGAATACTTAATGGCAAAATATGAAATCGCATTAATGTAATTCCATTCTTTACCTGAAGATTACTCCTAAGAGTTACTCTGCTCTTCCCTTATAAAACAAGGTTAGAGACCAGCACATGCTGACGATTCAGAACACAGGCTGATGTAAGGAGATGGGGAAAAACCCAACAAAATGTACCAGGGCAGGGAAAAAGGGCAGAAAAAAGAAATCTTACCTTTCTGATGTTGCAGTCAGAGACCATAAGCACATTAGCAAGGAAGACGCATCACACTCACTACTCTGACCGAGGTAAACACGCCCTATCTCCAGAACCCTTTCAAATTCTTCTGAGACCCACCCAGCAAAGCTGCACTTCTAGATTTCTGACTGAAGGCAATCCTGATGTCATCCACATCCCTCCGTGAAACTCGGCAGCAGTAGTGCCAGTGCCTTCCCTGCTCCTTTCAACACAGCAGATGAAGAAATGTTTGAAGTCACGTGGGTTTTGTTGCACTATGAGAATTTGTCTCACCGTATATTGCTACACACACACACACACACACAGAGGAGGATGCTGAGCCTGCTGAGGGCGCAGGAAAGGGAGCACCACAAACATCACTTCACTCTGCCAGGTTCTAGATAAAGTGTGGGTATTTGAGTAAAGTTAGAGGAAGGTTTCTACTCCTGTTGACCACTCTCAGCAGTATTCCAGCTGAATGTTTTACACCAAGTGTTCCAGTTCCTCAGATCTAAAATGGAATTTCTCAAATTCCTACAGCACAAGAAAGCACACACTGAGCATGTCTTTGGTTAGAGATACCACAGAAACAGGTCAGTTTTACTTAACCTGATTGTTTAATTTCTTTTCTAATTCCATGACTAAGGAATCAAGCTGAAAGTCATTCCTCAGCAGCTCTCCCCAGTTTCAAATAACAGCCTTCAGAAACGTTGGCATTACTTTGCATTCTGGTGGACACATTAATGTTGTTGAAAAGGGAGAAGAGAACCTCACAGAGGAGCCAGGAGCAGAGAACCTTTTATTAGCCTTTTCTTCCTGCTTGCAGTCAGCAAACAGCAACCCAGGAAATGGGACCAGACTTGTCAGAGTTGAGCCAAAGCTCCATCTCAGCCAGCACTCTGTCAGAAAGAAGCCAGGAACAGATGGCTGTGGAAGAGCACAAGAATGGAAGAAACAAAATAGTCACTGATAAGGCCCCCAGCCATCAGCACTTTGGGGCTCCAAAACTTCTTAAGCCACAGAAGGAGTCTAAGAGAATAACTCTGGAGAGGTTCTCTCCTGCAGGCCTTCCTTCCCACAACTCCTTTTGAGCATATTGAAATTTCCATCTGAATCTATAAGCCTGCTATGAAAGAAGATGTGACCCAATATTTGGAACGTCCTCATGTATTTCCCCTCCTGAGAAAAGCGTGGGTTTCTTCAATACAGCATTTCTTTAACTTTAGCTATTCTATCTTGCAGCTATTGCAAGTGTTTGGTCCTTCCATAAAACTGGGAGCAGTATTCAATAACCTGATGCACCAGAGAAACATTAAACATGAAAGGATATTTCAGAAAAGATTATGGCTTGGCTGCTGCTTTAAATGATCTCCAAACTTTCCCACATCTGAACGAGCCACTGCTGTGAACCAAGCAGAAGATTTAGGAACTCTCTGCCAATTAGGAAAGCCTAGAGCAAGCTGATTCATCAGCACTTGGCCAATACTGGGCCAGGAATGGAAGAGGTAATTGGCAGCAGCATCTTTCTTATGCCTAAAACCACAATTTCTTCACTGTTATGGTAAATTGCAAAAAAAGAAGTTTGTTTGACTGGAGCAAATGTGGGACTGCTACAAAAAAAGCCCACCACATGTTTTTATATCCTTTTTGAGCTGGATTTATTAGGCTGGCACCACCTACATAGGATACTATTACAAGATTAAAGATATTCCGTGGTAAATAACAAGCTAATCATACCCCCTTGATTAAAGTACCCACTGACCTTACAATTATCTCTGCACCTCCATACTGTTTAGCCTTCAGGAGTCTTAAATTTGAATGCTGCAAAAAAATAAAATCAAACCAAAATATACCTTAGTCTTCAGGTCTCACTAAGCAAAGAAATTTAAAAGTAAGTGTTACTATTACTCATTTGCAGCATAGTATCTACTTCTTCATTGGACAATTAAATATAACTAAATATAACTAGATAATGGAGATATGTATTTGACTCAATTATTTTACGTATCACCAGGAATTATATACAGGTTCTTAGTAAAAAAAGTATTACAAAGAAATAAAAAGTCACTTCTTTCTGAAAATGTAAAAAAAAAAAAAAAAAAAAATGTCCCTCTTTCTTTTCCAGCCAGCTGAATTAATATAATAAATTACAGTGAATCCACACAGTGGGTGTGAGCTTTCAGCTGAGGTTCCAAGCAGTTACATAAGAGTTTATAGTATTAGTAAACTTTCTCACTAGAGAAAACTCTTCTGGCAAATCTTTGAGACTGTATTAAATCTTAAACTTCTAGAATCAGAACTGTTGTGTGTAGTGGCACCTGCAGAGGGAGAAGAAAAAAAAACAAAACACCAAAACCATCCCAAAACCTCCTAAGGGTTTCTTTTGTTTCCCTTCATTAAAAAAAAGGGAGAAAAAAAATCCTGGAATTAATATGGGGAGCCAAAAATAAATGTTCTAAATATACTGTCTGTTAGTACCTAACCATTTTTGCTGATTATCTCAATGGCAGAGTGTTACTCAAATCTCATCCATATGCATACATGGAGGAAAAATAGGAATCAATTTGATCTAATAATCATTTGGACTCTGAATTCTCTCTTCACCACCAGTGAAATCCATTTCCTTGCCATCAGGAATTCCTTCAAGATTAAAGTAAAAAAACTTTGACATTCCTGTACTTTCTGCTCCTCAAGAAACGATAGAAGCCTGAAAATCAATCATTCCAAGTCACGTGTCATAATATCATAACTCAAAACCTTGCAGTCTGTAGTTGAAAAGCTAAAATCCTTCTTTTCACAGGAATTCACACCTTCTCCTAATATGTCAGCTTTCCCCTACATAAAAGGAATGAAAAAAGTCTCAAAAATCTCTCAAAAAGCTTTTTCCTCAAGATGTTTCTTCCTAGTATAACCTGATTCATAATCCAGATCCTTACAGGGAGAGGGTCACTAAGGAGAGGCTCGTTACTAATTAATTAGTAATGCCATCTGTCATTAATAAAGACTCTACTGCTGATCCACTCTGCCATAGGCTTCAGATACGCCTTAGGAAAAAAGGCTCCAGGAAAAGACATTACCTGGGGACTGCCTCCCAACCAATTTCTCTCACACACTCAACCACTGAGGGCCAGAAGACCACAATTAGGCTCTCTTACAGCCAAGAGCCTGTATTCCATTTAAATACTGAACACACCATGTATCAATAAGCCTCCTGGACAGGAATTAAGAATCATCTCCTACCCAGGGGCACAGAGATGGGATTTGCTGAAGAGATCATCTGCTCACAGGTTGGTTGTGACACATTCCTTATGC
The DNA here is from genome assembly GCF_052056855.1 of Sturnus vulgaris. Classification (NCBI taxonomy): domain Eukaryota; kingdom Metazoa; phylum Chordata; class Aves; order Passeriformes; family Sturnidae; genus Sturnus; species Sturnus vulgaris. Next base: position 17,700,540 of record NC_142255.1, read on the forward strand.
AAAATCCTAATTGTTTTGTCTTTAAATTATTTTTAGTGAGTTTTTCCTTTCCCTCATTTTAGCATCAACTTGTCCATACTTGTCAAAAATCCCTTTTCTCCTAACCAGAAACACCAGAAAAGTAAAATATAACTGCTTGTCTGTATAAAGAACTTCCACCAAGTTTGTTCCAGTACATCTGCAGAGGTAAAATTCACATTCTCCTCTCCACTAAAGCACTGCCAATTCACCCAAACAACTCTTATGTGCTGCCATTATCTGAAAATGCAGGAGACTCATTCACACAATCTCTGGCTGCAACAATAAGAGATTTAACAAGTAATCCAATCAACTCAGGGAGCTTCTAAATCCATTTCCAACAACATAGGAAGAACATAAGATTAAAAAAAAAAAAAAAAAAAAAAAAGCCTTGTTGATCCCTGGAGCTGGAAGCACTGGTTTAACAACAGTAGGAAAATAAACCTCAACAATTTGTAACACTTGCACGTAAGACAATGCTGCAAACATTTTTTGATTACATTACTGGGAGACTCTGGGAGCAATCTTTACCCACCCACAGAAAACCTAAAATATGAACATTTGCTTAATGAAACTGAAAGACAATTCCTTTGATGCTTCACACCCATCAATTCCCACTTCTGCATCAGCTCCTAAATGACAATTACAGAAAGTAGTGGCATCAAGCTGGTCAGTAATTTTAGCTGAGGCAAAGAAACTCTCCTTGGAGGGACCAATGCTCTGTTGAAGGTGACCAAGTACTGGATTCTACCTTGAGGATATAAATAATTTTTTTAAAAATTTGGTTGAGTTTGGTATTTGCTGCTTAATGGGTCTTTGCCTAACTTTCACAGTAGCTGTAATGATGTCAGCAGAAAGGCATGAATTTCTAAAAGAATATAAATATTATCAAGGAAGCCAAGTACTAGAGGTAAATGTCCAGAAAGCATTAATTTCTGTTTCTGTTAAACCTCTGCATGAAAGAGCCATGAAAGGGCTGTAGTGACAAAGTTACTCCAAAATCTGACAAACCCTGGAAGGTGACACTTGAAGATAAAGCTTTTTCCTTTCCAGCAAGGAAAGAAATAAGAATATAGGATTTTGTCATTTGTCTTTTTTACTTAATCAATATACATTTCTTTACAAGACAGACCTCAAATTATTAATAATGTATTAATATTTGGCTGTTACTGCCTCCAAATGTTAAGGGCATTTGTAATGTCTTTGAAGTTCCACTGAAAATATTCATTTTTAACTCTCAAGAACTAGGATAAGATGGGGTAGATACTTGGACAACTCCAATTAGCAGCTACAATTCCTGACAATTTCAGAATATGGACCTGCTAACCTTCCTTACAAGCTTTAAGGAAGCCAAAATTCAGCAGTGCTCACTTTTCACATTGTGTGTACTACTTTTTCCAACAATTCATATTCTTTTCAAATCTCCCCCCTAAAAGGACACTGCTGAATGGCAAAACTCATGTTTTGCAGTACAAGGAAAGTAGGAACCAGAAATAACTAAGGATATTTTAATTCTCCATGCAAGATTTTTACCACAAAATGTATTTTACTCCTTCCATTAGTGCTGTAAGCCAGCTGGTCCATTAAAGAGCATCTCAGTTATCAGCAGTAAACTCATTTACACAATATCCAAGAAGAAAATGACTTAGAAAAGCTTAAATCCCTGAGATGTTTCTCAACCAAGTCCAGGTCCTTGCCTGCTGTGGAGGTAGGGACAGTAGAAGACTGCCTGCCATCCATTCTGACACTCACTGCTGCCTTCTGACAAGGTTTCAGAGGGAACCAGGCAGCCCAGAAGGGCTGAACAAAATAAAGCAAGAATTTACTTTAGGATAACTCTAAGGGAGAATACACAGAGCTAACATTGTTATGACCACAATATTTTCACTCCTACTGACACTGTGATAAATCCCTGATAGTGACTTCAGACACCATCCCAGACTGACTCTGGAAGAAGTACAAACAAAGCTTATCTGACAGTGATAAACCAGGGAACAACCAAGGCTCCCTATTCCCAGCTTTACAAGGCTACTGCAAGTATAGAGGTTCCCAAGGTTGGTTTTTATTCTTGTATTACAGGATTAAAACTTGTACTACGAGTCTTATGAGCAGAATGGAAAGCAGCCATAAAAATATTGGAGAAAATCCAGTTTAAAGAACCACAATTGTGGAACCACCTGGATTCAGATGTAGCTGCAATCAAGTTCTACAAACATTCAGTTAAAAAGTTAAAGAATGTTCTTTTTAATAAGCACATCCTGTAAGCAACTGCTAGTGCTAGCTGCTTACCTCATGAAAGCTTAATTTATTCTATTGATGTTGAAGGTAAACTCCACCAAACAACTGCATTAATGGCAAACTGTGAACACTTCAAGAGGAGTCCTCAGATCCACAGGTCACCTGATTTCTTCTGTGTCTTGATTTGAAATAATACAAGGAAAGTTGGTAGCTATCAATACCAAAGATAAGGCACATGGATCTCCTGGTAATCACTGACCTAATTCCCAAGTTCTAATTTAACATTGGTAACAGGTTCTGCAGCTGAATTAATTTGCTCTAGCACATGAATTAACCAGCTGTGCCTAAAAGCTTTATATAATTTAAAAAACCTTACCAAAACCTAACCAAACCACTTTCTATACTCACCAATTGATTAAAATACAAATTCTTTAGCAAGCTGCTTTTCTTGTGGTTGGTTTCTCAATAGAGCCAAAGAACTCCAATCCACCTTCACAGCTCACCCTCAATTTGTGTGCAATAAAAAAACCCTCATCTAATCAATTTAACTCCATCTCAGGTCATAAATGGTAAAGTAATGGTAAACACATTAAGGTATCTAGTTGCCAGATACAAGCTATATTTATCCACTTTTACAACTAAAACATTCTGAGAATTAAAACAATGGCTTTCTGAGAAGGGAAACATGTGGGAATGATCACTTCTAATAACCAGGTGGGCACACAATCAGCCTCAAGCCTGTAAGAATTAAATACAACTGGACTGCAATTGGATTTGCTGTATCTAAAAAATCTGATTATGGGCTTCTACATTTCTTGCTACATTCTACACACTGTTCTGTCTAAACTCTTTATAAAGGATTTTATAGTTGTAGTAATTGCTGACAAATAAGACTAGAACTTATCCAAAATTATCACACTATTCTACCTTTCCCACTCAGCTTATCATACCAGTGTCAGAGATACTGCTGCAATTTAGGTATTTCCAGCTGGCAAAGTATAGACCAAGAAATGCTGAACAATCCTATGTTCAGTGCAAACAATGGAATTACTCAATTAAAATAAATTAGTCAGCAAAGGATAGATTAGAAAAGGAGTGAGGATAGTGCAAAGGATTTCAGTGAAATATAAGAACCTACCTACTTTGAAAACTGTGAACTTGAGGAACTTTTGCTCAACCACCTTGCCAGTGGCATTTCCTGTGTTTGAACTGAAAAGTTCCCAAGTTGTCTGCAGCTGCATCTCTGAACATGCCCACAGGGATTTTAGTCCTGACAGAAATGAGCAACTCAGCAGCTACAGCATAACTGAGCTCAAAGAGAAGCCAGGCATGTTGCTGCCCTGGACAACTCCAGGGTTAGTTCTTAACTACAGGAACTGCAGGAATGAATGGAAAGGTTTCCATTCCTTGACATTCCCACCTACCCTCTGTACAAAAGCTGTCTTGGTCTCAGGAAGAAACCATGGTACAGCAAAAAAACAATATTCAGATCTCCTTCATGCCAGTGAGGAGGATCACTCCTTCCTACCTAAAATACTGCTGTCACCCTGAAGGAGTAAGACTGAGGTCCAAACCTCCCTGTCTGTGAATTCATACTATTCACTGGAACTGCCAGCTAAAGGATTCAGTTTTCTTCCTCTCCCAATTGCACTGATTCAATAGTTCAGGGCTAAAGACTAAACTGGAAGATGGCTACAGAGATTTGAAGGTCAGCTCGAGACTGCTTAGCTTAGCATCTATTTTAGTTTAACACTTAATTTCTATCCAAAGGGAAGAGAGCACTGACTTATCTCAGTCAGAATAGAGCACTTACCTTCAAGAGAAGATCCTGAAAGGAAAGCTGCTTCCCACAGTTGTGAAGAGGTCTGAGGTTTTTCCAGTGCTCCTGTTGTCAGTACTTTCCCAGTGCCCAAGCCTTGGCACATCATTACAAGCTGCAGCAGCAGCATCAGGTGCTTTCCTGTAAGTGCACACGCTGCCTTGGATCCTGCTCTGAACTCGCTCCCCCAGGCAAACTCTCAGACACTTACTTTTCAGGTTATTCAAATTACATCTAATAAAAGATATAAGTATAATAATTTAACATCTTCAATAGCCGTCTCACTGCACTGGAGTCACTTACTTTCTAATTCTCTGATTTAAATTTATTAAATATACATTCTATATTTGTAGGAAATGCATGATGGATGCAAAAAATTCTGTTGGAATGCCACTTCTACATTACCTAAACTTAGTTAAAGATACAATGTTCAACTAAACTTGTCCATAGGCAATATATGCTTTAATTCACATCCATCTACCTTTTAATTAAAGGAATATAGACATCTGAAGGTCCACTTTGCATCAATGCAGAACACATAGGATAAACAGTAAACTGTCCCCAACTATATTATTTTATTTAGCCCAACTTCCAAGCAGTCAAATGTTGCATTAGCTTTGCCCTGTAGTCCATAAATCAGTACCAATCTGACAATGAACTAAAAAATAGAATGACATTAAGTATAATTCATAACACTTTAAATATATTTTTGAAATGCTTTCACATGAGTTATTTATTATAAAATGTTGAATATCCAACAACTAATCATATACTGTACACTGACATGCACATCATGAATAAACTTAAGATCCTCAGGCCGTGGATCACATCACTGGATGCAATTCCAGATTTTTAGGGTGCTAACCAAATCCATATTTACCCTGCCTGAGGGTAAATACATTGACTGGTGCAACAGGCATGAGCTTTAGAAGTCATTAATCTCATGGAAATGTTCCTTGGTGAACTTGTTAAAAAAAACCCACAAGAACACTTTGGATTATTGTAGATTCATGGATTTACTCATCTTTTCAACATGGCTGAGTAGTTTTAACAATGCAGATGGATTATATGGGAAAAGATTTCTTTTCTGCAACCTAGAAATAGCCTCTTGCAGCTCTTCCAAACACTTGGTTGATTTGTAAAGCATTACTCTTAGGGGAGCCATGGTATCTGAAGATGCCACACAAGCCCAACAGGATGAGGTCCGAGCTCCCTTCGGAGGCGACACTTCAGATGTGCGTGGATTCCGGTCATCATCTCTGCAGCTGTAACCAGTTTCCCTCCTCCTCACCTCACCCTCATTGTTTGAAGGCAATTGCTTTGTGTTTACCAAGCGCTCTTTTCCATCTGATTCCACCTCCGAGTCCTCGGAGCTGTCATAATTAAGCAGGCTTTGAAGAGAGCCAGGCAGGGACGCGCTATCAGTGCGGGTCAGTGAGTCACGCCGGCTCCATTGGGCAGCCTCATTATCACCCTGCCGCGCTGTAAACACCGGCCAGTCGTGAGGAGGAGCCGAAGACATCCCAGTCCGTGGCTCTGCCTCACAAACAGCGTTTTGCAAACTCTCCCCAGGCACGCAGCTTTGCTTTTCTCGGTGGGGTGGCTTGACAGAACAAACTGGGTGGAAACTGCCGTGCCTGGTATCGAAATGGTTACAGACATCTACAAAATGATGCCACTCCCTCCCAAGGAGCTTTAAGTACCTCACCAAGTACTCCAGAAAGCAAGTTTCTGATGAAATCAAAAAATCTAGAAGTACTGTGGAATCAAATGCAATCTTTTCTAGAAAAAATAAAAAGATACAGTGTGGGTTATATCCACCTGCATGCACAAGGAACTTCCAGGATTCCTCCTCTTTTTGGCTTAGATTATCAGCAGCATCACATCGTAACCTGAAAAGTAAGCCAGGAAATGATTTAATGGAAGTTTACAATTTGTTTTTTTTTAAAGCAGCAATATCCAGAAGATGGATTCTTGCTCTTTTTAAAAATTTTGTAAAAAAGTAAGAACAAAAAGAGAAGTTTTTGTATCGGAGTGAGAAAGAATGAAGGGGAAATAATGGGGTCAGGAGACTGGACAGCTAAGGAAGCCAAAGCACTTAAAGCAGGCCTTAAAGGGCACTCCTTAGGAAACCTTCTGCAGTAAACAAAGTTACTTACAACACAAACTGTACTTTAATATAAATATGAAGTCAACTTATTTTAATATTTTTGTTATCCTGAATTCAGACTAATTTTCAGAATGTTACACACCCTGGAAGAGGAGCCTACTTGCAGTTAAGTGTCTAAGAATTGTGTGTATCTAAGGTATTACTTTGCACTGTCTTCCCATTTGAAGCTTGAGGGCCTTGTATAAATCAGGATAATATCTTGTATTGTAATTTAAGCAACAATGAAGCATTGTACATCCACGACAAATCCATGAACATTTTTCAGGTGTTAGCAATATAACCATTTTTATCAAGTAGCTGGAATTCCCATAGGGCTAATCCTTATAAACTTTACCAGAAGTACCTGAATTATTCAGGTTTAATTCTAATATCCTATTCTTGTCAAACCTTCAGTGTTGCAAGGAAGCAATCTTGCTTTTTATCTGTCTAACCACTATTTTAGACATGAAGTCAATTATCCTGAATTACAGGATATGATAAATTATTTAGTAGGAAACTTTCACAACTCCCATTTCCATCCAAAAAAAGACTTAAATTATCAGCTCTTACACCACACATTATTACATCATCCTGAGGTTTGAGGGGTTTTAAATTATTAAAAAATAATTTTCCTTCCAACAAAAGCAACAGTAACCTCACTGAAGTACTATTCTTCATAGTTCTGTCAGAAAAAAAGAAGTACACTGACCTATCAAATTTTAAATAGATGAGTAATAAAGCTTTAGCAGCTTCCCACATGTCATCATCTTGCTCCATGAAAACCAAGGAGAGCCATTCACAGTGATGCACAACTGGGTGAGACTGTGGGGAAGGCTTTACATGACTCCTCCAGAACATCAACAGCTGGGACATGGAACTCTCAAAGTCTCCTGTAAAAAAAAAAAAAATTAACCATGAATTTTGCTATACATTTTCTGTTGCCAAACAACACACACTCTTTATTTTTAAATTAACAGTGCATAACTGTTCTTGATTGCAGTTCTTTCCTTAGCTCAACTGATTTATCACAGCATCAAATTTTATAGATTAGTTCTTGCCGTTTTAGTGCAGTAACTTACTCATAAAAATCACTTTCTATTCATTAGACAGAGAGATTCTCTCCCCAAGTCAAACAATGTGTATCTTCAATACTAATGAGATACTACAGAGTAGTTTTTGATGTAACACACCACACATTCAAGGTTCAGAAAACAGAAAGTTTTCCTGCAATATTGAAATAAGTTTTATTTACTGCATCACTATGTGATTTTCCTTAACATTTGACTTTAAGATTTGTTTTCCCTTCTAGCAAATAAGAACATCAAATTATCTTTGTTATTAATTGTTACTCTTCAGACCAAAAATCTTCCCTATAAATCTGGAAATGACTCTCAAAATTGAAATTAATTAAAGTTAAGCCACTCTAATCCATGTTAATAGCAAGAAGATCAAGCAGCTTCCTGGAAGTTAGCATACTAAAGCATTTAGGTGCTTGTTTTAAGCATTTCCTGTAATGTCACTAAAATAAGGAAGTACCATTCCTTTCAAATTGAAATTCCTCTTGACAGTTGGGGTGTTTGAATCTAATTAAGAAACTCATTTTTAGTGTCATGAATCTAGAAAAGAAAGGAGAATGTTTTTTGTGAGAAAGAATTTTCATAGAGACATCTAAAATGGATATAGCCTACTTTATTTTTCACTTGTTCTTACCCAATCTCAGTCTCCATACATTTTTCAGATGGTGGATCACAAGTAAAATATTCTTTACAAACACTTAATCTTTAAGAATGCAACTGACATCACAAATAGAACATCTTCCAAAAATCTGGAAAAAGTTTCACAAGCTGACTTATGGAAGTTGTAGCTTGCTACCTAGCATTGAAACATAAGATGTAGAATAATATTTACATCTAGAACTTCTACTTAAATGCTTCAACGTATTTAAAGTGCTGTAAAATTTCACTGTTGATTACAAAGAAATAGAAATTACTTTTGGCCACAATCAGTAAATATAGGAATACCCATTCTCACTGGTGTCTGACTAGAGATGCTGCTTCTGAACTGCTTTTCCATTTCTTTTCCAGGAGGATCAGATTCTAGGAAGAAATTCTCCTCTGTGATGCTGGTGAGGCCCTGGCACAGGGTGCCCAGAGAAGCTGTGGCTGCCCCATCCCTGAAGTGTCCAGGCCAGGTTGGGAAGGGCTCAGAGGAACCTGGTCCACTGGAGAGTGTCCCTGCCATGGCAGGGGGCTGGAACTGGATGATCTTTAAGGCCCCTTCCAACCCAAGCCATTCTGTAATTCTGTGTTAAGTCCCACAATTTCCCCGTGCCTTACTTTGGAGCTTCCTTATTTTTATTTACCTTTCTATACCACAGCTGGTTTTGCCTCATTACATTACTTGGCTGACAGTAATGCCTTGTACCTTCAATAAAATAAATGCATAATGGTGCCTGAAGTTCTACCTCCACCTTAGAAAAGAATGTTACCTGCAGTTCCTTACAGTTCCCCACCCTGAACAGAGTAGATGCTTGTGCTATGGCCTTTTTTCTTTTCCAGCTGAAGAAGAGCCTGGTGTTCTCAAGATGGCTTAATGCTCTTAACAGGAAAAGTTTTCAATCCCAAATGCAGCTGTTTCAAGCTCAACATATTGCAGAGCTAAGGATTTGATAAAATGCAAGGAAACAACTAATTAGGCAGGACAGCAACACAGTTTCTTGGGTGGGTCTTCTCCTTTCTGCCTCCCACCACCACTAATTCAGCTCAAAACTATTTACAGTCTTAATGAGCTGCAGCTACAAAATCTGAAAGCTCTAAAACTCTTGCTGCTTAATGAACAAAATTTAAATGGACTGTTACCTTTGATTTCTGCTTCTGTTGCAGAGTTGTGAATCTTGAATTCCAGTGCTTTAAGCACAACCAGACTTAAGGCTCTGAGAACAGTTTGGTCAGAACCACCTTGAGAATCATGTCCAGGAGCAGCTTCACTGCTTCCAAAGTAGTTGGACTTTCCACTGAGTGGGATCTGATTAAGCCAAGTCAAATTTATGACCTGTAGAACAGCATTACTCAGTGCAAGCATATCCTCACACAAAGATGGGGTTCCTAAGACCAGTGATCCACTTCTAGCATCTTCTCTGGACTTGTAAAGGACACATTTTTTAAGGAGCAAAATGAATTTCTTCTTGATCACATAAGGAATTGATGAGCTAATAACACTGAGGACATAAGAAGCTTTCAAAAATAAAATTCTCTGGCACCTGAGCGGTAATTCCAGTTCAATTCTGGAAGCCAAAAGTGCTTCAAGCAGATCTATAAAACTGATCAGATTGTTTGTAGCTTCAGAATAAGGTGAAGTGTAGTGGTGACTGTCAAAATGATGGAGCAGGATGGCATTATAAAATCCCTCAAGCACCGCATCAAGAGGAGCCAACAACTTCTTCAGAAGACCTATGGCAAGGAGAGGCACATTACTGACCTGCAGTGTCGCACACATAAATCAGCAAATAAGAAATAAATCCGCGTGGTCACTTCTTTCAGAACATAAATATGTTCAAACCACTACATTTTAAAAGCACTTTGCCACTCCCTGTATAAGGAAGGGGTGTCCTGGAGCCGAACTATTCCCGAGGAATTCCGGGTGAGTTGCTCCTCCTGGCGGCCCCCGCGTGTCGGTACCGCCGCAGCACCGCCCGTACCTGCCCTGGCTACGGGCGCGTCCTTCAGCGTCTCCTTGAGAATCGCTGCCAGGGTCCACAGGCAATCGGCCACCCGGGCATTCCCGGGAAATCCCAGCAGCGTGTGCAGGCTAAAGCTCAGCCACGGGACATTTAAGGCGTCCTAAGAAAAATAATTCACAAACCAATCACGTATGCTCTCTGTTGTTATGCAAATTGCCTTAAATCATAATGCAAGGATTTAAAATTGTGCATAAAAAGATTCAAATATAGACACAGACAAAACACAGGTAGAAATAATATCTGTCCTGGGCCATTAATTAGGTCTTTAATTACAAACATGGAGCAACATATGCATGCAATAGAAGTTATCTGTATGATCCAAAAAGGGAAAACCAAACTTCCTAATGTCATGTGACCTACCCAAAATCAGATAATTCTGTAGACCAACCAGATCTGAATTCATAATTCCCAGACAACTTGGCAAGAAATGTTGCAAACATAATTATGAAATAAATCTCTGTTCAGGATGCTACTATGGAGACTGCAATACATACTCGCTAAATATATAGCAAATTAAAAAAAAAACCACTCAAGTAATTGGGATATTCAAACAAGAAGATACAGCAAAGCATTTGATTAACTTCCAAGAGGTTATTAATGATTTTTATCTACTGCATCACCCAACAGATACCAGGGAACTGTAAAAATACTGATAGTCTAGATCATGGCTTTTTTTTAATATCTGTATTGCAACCATAAAGAGATTGTAATCTACACTCATTTTACCTTAAATGAGTTCCATAAAATTCCAGATTTTTATATATAAAGACATTCCACACTTCTGTTACACATCAGCTCTCCTTTCCTTCCGTACTCCAGGCTCCTCCTAACACAGTTGACAAAGTTTCTCAGAAAATACAAATACTATAAAGACCTGGGTGTAGAACCTGCAGGAACAGGTTCACTAAGGCATTTTTTGAGCTGTGAAATGATGCCACACTCACCTCTTCCTTCAGCTGGAAATACACAAGAGATGCTAAACTTTGTGAGGCCATGTGAGATAACAGCTGATCATCACAACCGAGCAGGTGAATCTAGAGACAGGTAAAAAAAAAAGGAAAAATATCTGAGGCACATCCCGTTTTATTTTTCCTCCTTTCCTAAAAAAAAACAAAAAAAAAAAAACCAAAAAAACAAAAACAAACAAAAAAAAAAAACCCAAAAAAAAACTCTTCCAGAAGTTACCAATTTTGAGTCAATTTTTGCCTCCTTCAGAAGAAGAACAAAGATTTCACAGTACTTCTGTCTCACGTGGAGTTCAATTTCCTGGGACTCTGCTTTTGTCACCATCATTTTGATCAAGGTGAGCTGGAGCAGCATCACCTCTCGTGGGCAGAACGACGAGCTCATGTTTGCAAAGCTGCTGGATAAATCATCTGTTGCAGGGACAACATCTGACATATCAGTGTCCTGATGGCTCCCAACACCACCAGCAGTAGATGGCAGATGCTTCTGATGACAGGATTCATCTCCTCCTGGTGGCTGCTCAACACCCAGGTTAATTAAAGAGGAATAATGAAGGCTTTCCCTTGCTAGGGGAACGCCTGCCAGGACATCCTTATACACCTGCTGCAGGAGAGTGATCTTCATGATGTGCTCATGCAATATTCCAGAAAATGCTGTATGTCTTCACTGATTATTCACTCTAAAGCAGCTTCCCAGTTACTTTCATCCAGCAAGAGAAACAGAAGCACCACTGGGCATTTCTCTTCTAAGTTACCTATAAATAAAACATTTTGTTGTTACTTTGCAAGCAGCTAGAAAATATAAAGTAACAACACATTTTTAGAGGTAATGCTGCCATTATTAAACTTATTTTGAAAATGCAAATTCAGCTGCACAAAACTGTCTCAGTGAGACATTAAAATGAAGAATTACAATCCTGGGAAGAAGTTCACAGTTCCAGTATTAATATTACCAACACCAAAATTCATTTGCTGGAATTAACAAACCCAAAGATAACTATTATTAGGGGCTACTTTGAGGATATGAGAACTTGGATTAAATCTTTCTCTATATTGTGTGGAGTTTACCTTCAACATTAACTACTAGAACTTAAATTCTTTTGGGACAGATGCCTCCAAAAACAGGCGTTAAATTTCAGCTGCAAATTTTCCTCTGAACTGGCAATTTTCATTGCTCCACTGAGGCTGGAACTGGAAACAGCTCTCAAAAAAAGAAAGCCAAAAAAGGACAAGTCTTGACTTTTGCTGCACAAAGGCTGAAGGTGAGCTGACCTCAAGGGCACAGTGATTAAGAAGCGGAAAATTAAAGAATAATTCAAAAACAAAGTGCAAAATTTATTAAGAGCCAAAAAAAACCATTTCAACATATTCAGGAAAGGTTTAAAAAAAAAAATCTTTATCCCCATGTCAATGGAAGAGATCTTTCAATCACAGCACTGGAATATTTGCTACAGCTTAAAATGAAGAGCTATTAAAAATTCAAATCTCTGCATGAAGTGTGATCACCTAAGCCCTGACAATTTTCCATCCAGTATGTAAACGACCAGACAGATACCCCACCTTCTCAGAAAAAATAAAACCTTAGAGAACATCAGGGTTTCTTTTTCACCTACATTAAGAGTGATGCTCATCTGTAATATTTATCTTTTTAGAGCTGTTTTAACATGCTCTCTAACCAGATCTCTTTTAATTAAAACCAACAAACTCGTTATCTGTATCTATGGTGAAGTTAGGAGTAGGACTTAACTTGATTATAGGAATTTTCATTTTTTTTTCATACTTTGCACACTTTTTGTATCCCTAAGTCTGGCATAATCAACCAGGTAGAATTCCAGGCAGAATCCTGCAGCCATCCACCTCTAGCTGGCTTTTATTTAAATACCACATTTCCCCTTTCTTACCAAAGGTAGAAAACAGTTCAGCTTTCCAACCAGTAAAAAACTCTAAAAAACTTCTGTCATCATACCAAACATATTAAATTACTATTTCTTTTAATCAGTATATTAGAAAATGGTGAAATTGTAAGAGTCAGTATATGAGGCATTTTTGTTCTAGCTTATAATCTTTACAAGTTTTAAAAATAACATCAAACATTGAAAATGACACCTTCATTTTTACAACCTGATCTTTTAATTGCAACTGAAGTGTGTATTGACAAAATGGCTTCCCAAAGGCACAAAAGATTAGAGGTAGAGCAAGATGTGCTACCTGACTCATCACTTCTCCCACCATCAGGAAGCATTTCCTTCAGAAAAAAAGCTAAAACTTGAGAGCATGAAGTTGCCTGCAGGAGTGATCTACAATTCCCTCTGGTGTGGTATTTTTAAAGACAGTCAGCAAGGGCTGACCTGAAAACTCCAAACTGTTACAGCATGTTCTTCACCTGATAGGACCAAGAACCCTTCCCCCATCCTTTCCCATATTCCACATTTTGCTGGATGTTAAGAATAAATCTGGTATTTCAGGCAATAAATTTCCTTTTCATTTGCAGAATCTTTTCAGAATTCTACTTGAGGTGGAAATTTATGACCTGAAACATCATAAAATGTCTTCAGAAATCACTCCGAATATTTTAGATAGCTATTGTTCCTATCCTTGAGTTTTATTTCTTCCTAAATGAAGAGCTAATAAAGTAAAATCATTTCAACACATTTACTTCTGTGTTCGAGATCAACTTGAATTATCACCTTACGTGGTAAATGAAGAGATCTCATGCACAAATTCACACGATCCTGCAAGGTGGTCAAGGCAGAAGAGATTCAGAACTTTTCTAGGACATCCACGGTGAGATTTCACCTTCACCACACGATATTGGCTGTGCTTTCCTGGATCCTCCCATAACACATTTATGTTCCACCATTAATTCACAAACTTTACAAAAACATCTGTAAGATGTGTCTCACTCACACATGACAACAGTTCACAAACGTAAAGAAATGCAAAGTGAGGGGGCTTATTTTGAAGGCATTTACTTCAAAGAAGGAGAAAACATCAGACAAGGACTAAATTTGTTTCAGACACAGCACAAGAGTGAAAAGCTCAAAGCTGAAGAGTAAAGAAAAGCAGTGACAAACTCCAACCCTTATTTGTATTATTTATCTGAGTTATTCATGACAGCATCTAAAAACCAATTAAGGCAGCGCCTCACAGAGCCAGACTCCTGCATAAACAACAGGAAACAGTTCTAAAAACCTTATATATAGATGTAAAAGGGAAACTACGCAGAAAGTAAGAAACAAAAAATAGAAGGGGCTTTATATGCTACTTTTATGATTAATAATGCTTTAAAAATCAAAATCAATGTCAAGTGGAGCTGCAAATAGAATGAGAGAAGAAACTCATGCCTCTTCACTTGTATCTCTGAGTTATTTTGTGTCATTACAAGACATTTGTGCTAGTAAAAAAAAAAAAAAAAAAGGAAAGAAAGAAAAGGAAAAAGGACCATCAACAATGTTAGTTCAGTCAAACTAGGAAGAAATTGTTCCCTGCAGGAGTGGTGAGACCTTGGCACAGGGTGCCCAGAGAAGCTGTGGCTGCCCTTGGATCCCTGGAAGTGTCCAAGGCCAGGTTGGACAGGGCTTGGAGTAACCTGGGATAGTGGAAACTGTCCCTGCCCATAGCAGGGGATGGAATGAGATGAGCTTTAAGGCCCTTCTAGAAAAACTATCCAAAAGCCCACCCCGATTTTATTAAAAAATTAAATCTGATAAAGCAAAATAAAACCTCTCTCCATGACTTTTGGGTATGAATCTGAAGGCTCTGGATCTCCTTACCATGAAATGCTTGTAGCATTTAAAAAATAAAATACACTTTGTACTCCTTGTACATGCAGTGATTTCGTAGGCTCATCTCTCAATAAATAAGCTTCTGCTCAGTGCTGAAATACTGTAAACGCCTCTAAATTAGTGTCATTTCCTTCCAGAGTTTGCAAACAACCTGAGCTGTGCAATCCCTGTTAACTGTGACACCTCAGCACGCCGGATGCTTTGGCTGCAATCCTGCCGAGCGCCTTTAGTCACTGCTGGCAGGAGCAGACCGGGACCCGCCTCACCGGCCCCTCACGGCACCTCCCGCTGCCAGCGCTCATGGCAATCCACGCGACACTCGGGGTGACACCGCCAGCACGGAGCCGTGCTCTGCTCTCCAGAGCCCACACAGCCCCATCCTGCCGGACTGAGGGAAGGCAAGGCCTCCAACCCCTCCACGAGCGCGGCTTCCCGACCCGATATCCGCACAGGGCAGAGACCCCCGGCCCCACCCGACGACCCTTCCTTCACCCGCCCATTGCTCCCTCAGCGCCCCCGGGCCCTGCCCTCAGCCCTTCCCGGGCTCCCCCTTCAGCCCCTCCCGAGCCCTGCCCTCAGCCCTTCCTGGGCTCCCCCTTCAGCCCCTCAAGGCCCCGCCCCCGAACAGCTGAACCACGCCTACATCGCCATGGCCCCGCCCCTCATCATCTGGCCCCGCCTGTTTCACTCCAGGCCCCGCCTCTCGCCCCCCCACGACCCGCACGCCTGCGGCCCCGCTTAGTCACCCCGAGCCGCGGAGCGCACGGGCCCGTCCCCGCCCCGCTCCCCGGCGGCCACTGCCAGGCAATGCTCGCCACTCACCCGCCCCCGGAGGACCTCGAGGCCCAAACTCCCCTCCGTCACAGCGCCGGAATCGCCGCCGCCGCCACCCCCTGTCGCAAAGGCACCCCCCACTCCTCCGCAGCTTTACGGCAGCGGGGCGGGGCCGCGGGGCGGGGCCGCCGTCAGCCCGGCGGCCAATGGGGCGCGGCGGCGGCGCGCGGGCGGGGGCGGGCCCGCCGTCAGCCCGGCGGCCAATGGCGGCGCGGCAGCGGCGCGCGGGCGGGGGCGGGGCCGGCGCGGTGGGCGCGGATTGGCCGCGGCGCGGGTCAGTCCCCGCCCGCCGACCCCGCCGCGAGCCGAGGGGGGCGGCCCGGAGCGAAGTGTCCCCGCTCGGCTCGGCCCCCCCGACCCCCCGCCCGCCGCCGCCGCCAGCGCGGGGGGCGGCCGCGCCCGGGGCCCCCGGCCCGCCCCGCTCCGGCACGCGGGTCACGCAGGTAACCCCGGCTGCCCCGGGGTCCCTCGCGGCGCGGGGAGGGGGGGCGCGACCCCATGGCCTCCCCTCGCCCACACCGGGCAGCCCCTCCGGCGGGTGCGGGGTTGTGAGGGGTGCCCCCGCCGCTTTCCCTGGGAAGGGGTGCGCAGCCCTCCGCCGCCCCTGCCCGCTCCCCCGGCGGGCTCCGGGCCGCCCCCGGGGCTGCCCGTGGAGAGGGGTCCCCGTCCCCAGCCCCCGGCGGCGCCCCGGGTGCCTTGGCGGCCGCCGGGCCTTGGAGCTGTGCGCTGGGGCTTGGCCGGCTTTTTGTGTGTGTGTGTGTGTGTGTGCCTGTGTGTGTGTGTGCGGCTGACGGCTCCTGGAGCGTGAACTCCTGCGAGGGAGAGGTTTGGTTTCCCAGCAGCTCAGCTTTCTGGGTTACTTCCTGTCCCATTCTTTAGCACTTATCTTTACTTCCATTCCCTGGAGGAGCTGCCTTGACAGGGCAGCGGTCCTGCCGTTATTATCCCTTCAACTCCTTAGAATCCTGAGAGAGTGTCCTCCTTTTCCAGGAGAGATCCCGATTTTGATGAATAACCCCTTTCCTTCCAGATTTTTGAAATCTCTTCGTATTTAGCCCAGCTATTGCTTTTGTATTAACCAATTATGTTCTTCATTTCTCTCTTATATGCCATTGTGTGGCTCAGTTCTACTTTTATTTTTTTTTTTAGGTTTAAGCTGCCTTAAAGGAGAATTAAAAATAGTGACTCCAAAGAACAAAATAACACAGAAGAGAGAAAACAGCACTCAAAAAGCCCCCAGAAAGGTGATGATTCATTTAGACTCTCAGAGTCATCCTAGACACATGGTTTGGCTGGGATTGGGGCCTCTTGTATTTTTATGGATTTCAATAGGTAGCGTTTGATTTCTTTGCTCTCTTAAAACCTGCTTACTGTTGACATTTTAAAGTTTGAAAGCTCTGAATCCCATTTGAAGTGCAGTTCGTCTTGTAACACTTGATAATTTTCCGAAATTATTCTGCAAATAATATTTTGATTATGAATTGCTACTTAATGGGGTTTTTGTGTCTTCGTCTCAGGGATGTAATTTAAAATTACTTTGCTGTAGATCGTTAAAAGGATCTTTTCTTCAAGTCTTTCCATAAATGTATGGGTTCAGCACTGCTTTTGTTTCTGTTTTGCTTCTAAAATCTTTATTGGGCTAGGCCATGGTAATTGCATTATGTTGGTTTAGTCATATCTCACTCCTGCGTGGGTCACTTTTTTGTGTGTGTGTTGTAATGGAGCTGCAAAAATTGAAATTAATTTAGTTGGATGGTGTCTTCTTACAAGTACTTACTTTTTGGGCTGAGATCACAGAGGAAGATGATGCTGTTGGGTGCTTAAGGGGAAAAAATGAAAGGAGTCATCAAAACCAATGCTGCTGGTAGGAGGGAGGTTCTGTTTCAGGGGGAGAGCTGTTCGTAGGGAGAATTGCGTGTTTTACGTGGTGAGATGAAGAGATGGATCCTAGCAGAGAGAGTGGGGGGGTGAATGATGTCAGTCAGTCTTTTTCTGCATCCTGCTGTCAGCACGCTCCAAAGGATGGAGTTTCTGCGCGCTCTTCTAACGCAGAGTCTGTCTTGAAGCCATTTTAATTTGTTTCAAATGTAGGTGAGTTTGTTTTTTGGCAAAGACCTCCATAGAGGTCCCTTTGGTCTGTGTCGTGTTTTCAGAGATGTCACTGACCGTACCAAAACGTTGTTCATTGTTGGCAATCTGTTGTTTTTGAGCATTAGCCTGCAGGAGAAAGAGCAGTATTTGTTGCCAACGGCCTTGGTCAAGGCTGGATCATTTTTCCAATACAGATGTCTTTAGATTAAAACAAAAAGTAGTTGCTCTGTGTTGAAGATTAAAATAGAAAATCCCTCCGTAACACAAGTGCAACAAATTCTGAGATACGCTTTGGAAGTGCAGGGAAGAATTTTTCCATGTTATTTTCATAACCTACGAGTAATGGCAGAACGTGTGGACATGCCCAGTGTGATTCCAGGAGGGATTTTCCTGCTAATAGGTGAGACAGATGTGCATCAGCACAAACTTACCAGTGCAGTTATGGCACAGCTGTTTCATCTGAATTTAGTTTATTATAACTCCCTTTTCCCAGCACACCCAGTGCCTCTCACATCAGGGCTGTAGCTGCTCCAACAGCACCTCTTGGTGCCGACAATTCATGGGATCTTTGGGATTTATTCACAACAAGAGATCTGAGTTTTCATTTGATTTGTGAAGTTCCTTCCTAGTGTGAAATGCCAGTGCAGCAAAGTTTGATTCAGATGCAGAGACTGGAATGGAGTTCATAGGAATGAGGGAATTAACTTCTGGCAGAAATTTGCACATGGTTGAAACAAGGCACAGAGATCACTGATATGCTGAAGTCCTGTTCCTGATCCCTGGAAGAAATGCAGCATGTTGCAAGTATAGCAGCCCTTTAAAGAACTTTAGTCTTCAGGCTATATGCTCACTTTGGATTTGTTTTTCCTCATTGTGAATTCTCAACCCTTAAAGGAAATGTGCTGTCTGAGGGATGGTTTTGTTTTGTTCCAGCAATGCTTACAGAATGATATTATCACAGTGAAAATCCTCCTTTGTCCACTAAAGACGTCCAACAAAATTTGCCCACTTGGATTCTGTTGGGCTGTATTAAATAGAAATATGTATCAAATGTACTTCTAGAGATTGTTGAAGGACACAAACTCTCTAAGCAGCACTCAATTTATCAGCTGTGAGAATTAGGGCTGAAGTGACTCCTTTAATATGGTTGAATTCACCATTGGTTCCTGCTTTTGCCATTCTATGCAATGTTGGTGTTTGGGTTCTCTAATGATAGTAAGTCACATGAAAACACATAAATCTTAGCAATTAACACTTGCTACAAATTAATTACTTGTAAGGCTGAGCTTCCATCTGACTTTTGCTACTTGAAACTTAGTAATAGCGCTGCTATAAGTTGGAGGAGAATTGATATTTTTTGCTTGGTACACGAGGATCTCCAAGCATGCTGCAGAGCACAAGCTCCCTGCAGTTTGTCAGTGCACATCTTGAGGGAGGAGGTTCTGGCTGTGTGAACCTGCTGCAGCATTCTCTACTGAAAAAAGAGCTGTAAGGCCTTGCTTTAGCATCAGCACTGAGGTCCTGCCTTCAGAAGGAATCGCAGGATTTTATTCATGGGGCTCTGCTATTGAGCTTAAGGTTGCCAGTGTATGGGTGGGGGAGCTGAGGATGGTGAGTAGTTGCTGTGCTTTGTGAAGGTGACGTTTCCCCTCAGGTTTGCAGACCTGAACTTGTTTGAGCTGGGTGATCTCTGATTCTCCATCAGAACTCAGTCACAGTCAGACCTCAGAACCTCTCAGAGATGAACAATTGTAGTAAAATGACACCTCTGTGCTTCAGTTTCACCCACCTGCAGAATGTAACAACACGACAGCTGCTTATTAGTGTGTAACACCACCATCTCTAGTTCTGTGAACACTTGAAGTTGGTGGGGCACTTGTGGATTAACTCTTTTGGTTATTTTAAATTTAGTATGCCCGAGTATGAGCTGGCCTTACGGGAGCTCTCACAAGAAATGTGTAACTTTTAATGACAGCTTGTGGGGAGTGAAGGCTTCTTTCCTTTGAAGCAGCAGTTCCTCTGTGGTGTTTTGGATTCATGCACTGTTAACTCATTGCTTTCAGGCCCAGCAACTCGCATGTGTTGCTTGGTGATTTTCATCTCAGCCGCAGGGACACCTCGCTTGGTGTCTGTCTGGGCTGTAGCTTGGAACATTCAGCAGAAAATATATTCGGGATTACAAGGCTCTGTGAAATTTTGATATTTCACATGTTACTTGCAAACTTCACAATTGTGATGTGAGAATGCAAATGACAACACAATTGTTTGCCCTACTCTCTTGTCTGAAGAGCTCCTGGAATAGGAGCGGGAGTGACAGCTGAAGATGATGGTTGTGTTTGGTTTGTCAAAAATATATTGACCATTTTTAAAATGCCATTTGAGTGAGAACACATTTAGCTTGTTCAAGCTTTGAAATGGGTAGGAGAAGTGAGTTGTGAGACTAATGAAGGCTGATGTGATTATCCTTATTCCACAGGGCTTTTCTTTTTTCTATTGTTTATTTGATTTAAATGTCTCAGAATACTTCAACCACAGGCAACTCAGATCTGCAGTGATTAGGTCTATGCCAGATACTAAATGTCATGTGTAATGGTACACTTCCCTTGCTGTACAGGGTTAGGCTGACAGCAGTGACTTCTGGTCCTTATTCTGCTCTTGGGTGTGTAATCTCAGAGTTTAGGAATCAGGTCTTTCTGTCAGGCCATGTGAATGAGTAAAATACTGAATTTTGAGGTCTTGCTTTTTGTACCAACCTTTAACTTTCTTTAAAGTAAGTGTATATATATGTTGGAATTAATTTTCCACATGATGTTTGCAGTGACTTTAAAGAAGTGACACTTTGATGTGGGAAAGTCTAAGATCTCTTTGACAACATGAGACATTATCAATAGATAATGACGATGTTTGTCTTATTATTTTTATTTAGTGCTGCTTCTACTATAATTATTAGTGTTTTAATCAAACTTTGTTAAGTCATTGAGTGAGGGAACTTTACTCTCACTAAATATGACTTATTTTTATTAAAGTTGCAGATCTTACTCTTGCCATATGCAGCTAATTTTCCTTTGGGGGGAAAAAGCTTGTTACTTTTTTAGTGGAGCAATCTGTTACCTTGTCTGTAGTCTGTGAAGTCAGTGCAATTCTAATTTGCATCAGCTAATAAAAAATGTGTGGGTTTTAAAGTGAAAATCATGCAAAAATTTAAAAAAAAAAGGTGAACGACTGATCATCTATGCAAAAAAACAAGGCTAGAAATGTGATCAAATTAGGTCATGGCAGTGCAGTTTTGTGCAGGGCTGTAAGCATATCTGAAGACCTTGTATGCTTTATCTTGGGAAGCAAAGCTCTTGGAAAATGTGCATAAGAGGGATAAAAAGGTTTTTTTTTTCATCCTCCTCTTTGAGCTCTCATTGCAAAAGCATGATTTTGTGTTGCATTAAGTGGCAGAAATTTCAACTTAATCTAAGAGCTGCAGAGTTCATGGAACTGTTGTGGTGCAAGTCGTTTGCAGAAGAAACGAGTCACAGTTGGGTTTGTGTGATCAGCTGTACAATTAAGTATTTAATGGTTTTATTGTTTGTTATATTATTGCAGTGTTCAAATGAGATAAGGGTGCCTTTCACTAAAAGTTTGCAGCCAAAGGAAATGAAAGGTCAGATAAAGGTGTACAAAGAATTAGTGAAATAACAGTGATGAGTACACGAGAAATGGTCTGGGATTGATGCCATTAACTGCAGGTGACAGGGGGGGATGAGGAGGGATTGGTCTGAAGGAGGAATCTGCACAGGGATTGTGACTGCCATTTGGTAAACCTCGATTCTAAGAGGGTCGTTTTTCCATATGAAGGAAAGGGTAAAGATTTTTGAGCTGGTGTTTTTTTTTGTATTGTAGAGGTGGCTTTACCTGTTTGTGAAATACAGCATGTGCCAGCTTGAGCTGTCACATGAGGGAGAGGAGGACAGGCTGGTGGCTCTGCAAATCCAGCTGAAGGACACAACTCAATGCTCTATGGGCTAAGGTTTTATTCTTTACTTAGGGAAGCAGAGAGGGAATGGAGATTAAAAAAAACCAAAAACCAAACAACAAACCCCATACAAAACCAACAATTTAAAAAAACCCCACAAACAAATAAAAAACTCGCAAAAGTAGTTTGGGAAGAACTAAATGGAGCCGGAATGTTTTTCCTGGCATCTGACTCCCACAGGGAGATGTTGAGCAGTGAGGCAGAAATACCTACTGTAACCTTTGCATCCATTCTTGTTCCATACAGGAGGAGCAGATACACTTAATTATTAGAGAAGGGTGTAGACCATTTCTTCAAGGTTTACTCCAGAGAGGAAGCACATCCCTCATTTCTCTTGTCTTCCATAAAATATTCTCTGTAGACTTTTCCTCATATGGCAGAAGCAAACTCTGCCCACCCCAACCTCTGGAGGACTCTTTGATAATAATAGAAAACACACTTTGTGTCTTTTCTGACAGAGCTGCATTAAAATGTAGCATTCTCACACAAGAATAAAGTAGAAGTAAGTAAACCTCTCGCTTTTATTCTTTACAACTAACAAGAAATACCTTTTTTTAAGGGGTAGCAGGTTGTTTGACACACATGGGCACAGAAGATTATGAACAGTGAAGACAATGAAGAGTGGGACATCCATCAAAGAGTAACAACCTCTCATAAGGTAATTCAGGACCACATTGAGTTTATCCTGTTGTACTTGCAAAATCAATTAAGTAACTGTTGTTGTCTTCCATTTTCATGGCACTATAAAATCATTATAACCAAGAATATATGGGTATATTTTCCCCCCCTGTGCTTCCTTTCGTTTTTTACTTGCATGCAGAAAGCCAATATATAACAACCCAAATGCATGCTGAGTTCTGAATGAGATTGATTACAGTTGCAAAACATAAAATATTAAATGCCAAAGGGCTACTTCCAGTAGTCCTCCTTCTCTTCAGAGATTGATGTCTTAAATGGGGCTTTGCAAACAGGAGTCTTAAATGATCTATGGAGCAGAAGTAAAAATGTTTTCAAAGCTGGTGTGTACCTAAAACTATCCTGAAACCTTTAATGTTATGGTTAAGTATTCTTGTCATTTGAATTTCATTGCTTGCCATAGGGGTGGGATGGAAGAGTGGATATTTACAGAAACCGTGCAAGTGATAAAAGGAGCTGCCTGACTTTGTCTTCTGCTTTGTGTGTTTTAGTACTTATGTACTTTAGTACCAGCTAATTTGAATAAGCTCTGCTAGTCACATGCAACATATGGAGCCAATGCCAATTTTTTATAATGCTGCATTACAAATATACCCAGCAGCTGAGAAGTGTGAGAGAGAGAGCTCTGCTTTTCCTCAACCAACTGTCTTCACAGAGATTTGCAGGGGGAATACTGCTGGCCCCTCAAATGAGAAATCCCATTTCTCTTCACCTCTTTAGTCATCCCATCTCTTTCTGTAGCATTTTGAGCAACTAGCCTGACCTTAATTTTCAGGACCATGTGAGGGCCTGCAAGTATTGGTCCTTTACAAGAAAGGACTGTAAAAATGACATCATAAAGTTTGTTTACATTAAGTTTTGATCAGATACTCTCAATTTGACAAAAAGTTTTCATATCTTGTTTTTGTAGGTATTCAGAATCTAGGGCTAAAGGGGACATAGTCTGAATTAGTATTTTTTAAGGGTTTTGCATGACTCATCATCAGTTAGATTCTACTGTCAGTTTTCACCTGCAAATCCAAAGGAAGATCTTACTCTTGCAGCTGGAATTTCATTACCAGTGCTGTTAGTGGTGTGATGCAGAATGAAGTCAAGCTCACTGTCTTATAGGTGAGACCGTGTTCTGAAGTGCTAATTGGAGTTTAGAAAAGAGCTTAGCAAAAGCTTATTAGAGTCAATAGAAATGCTTCCATTGTCATCAGATTAACCAAGTTTGATTTTTGGAATATGCTGCAAAAGCTGACCTATTGAGTTGGCAGTTGCTGCTTTGCAAATCCTCTTTCCTCTCAGTCTCAGATAATGAAGTTCACACTATAAAACAAAACAAAGCCAATTTCTAAGCCATGTATAACATATGGAGCTAAAAAGTCTTCTTTAATAACCCTATGCTGAAGTAGTGATTGTTGCCATACATGGTAAGCTGAAGCATTTATAAATGTCAAAGACAGGCATTTGCTGTGTGTGATTTCCATATTTGCAGGGTAAGTAGGGTCACTGGAGCACCTGTTAATTATGAGTTTATATCTCTCCAAAAAGCAGATAAATAACTTCTTTACCATGGTCACGAGGGGGTTGTAGAAGAGCAAATACACTCTGTGCCTTTGTCTGCAAAGTTGGCAGTGATTGATGCTTTCACTTTTCTCTTGTCTGTGTGTTATACCTGGATGACAGGAAAACAAGTGTCCAGTGGGATATGGGAAGCTGACTGCAGTTTCTTTTGAATGACCTGTGGATCATGAGGATCTGGAAGTCTTTATGATACCTAAAAGAAGGTTTAGGTGGTGATGTGGGTTGACATCCTAATAAACCGAAAAATTCCTGTAAATTTTAAGTTTTGCTTAAAATTCATTTTCATCATTAGAATTTTTCTTTGTACTTCAATCTTGATTAACTTTGCAGGAGTTTAAATACATTCCTCTTTTTAATCTTCTAGGTCTGTGTTAATACTCATCCATGTTTGAATATTTTCTGAGGCTCCTATTGCTCAGCATTACCTTTCTCATACCCTTCTTTTATTCTTTCTTCTGATATTCCTTTCCATTTTAGGACTATGTGATAGAATACACAATGTATGTGAAAATGCAATCACTTAACTTTGTGTACTGGGGAACAATCCTTAAATACCTGTTCATTTTCTTGCCCCCAACTAGAAGTGCAGATGGTACTTTTCAAAGAGAGCATGGAGTACACAGTACTTGTCCCTTTCCCAATGTGTGCTTGTTTCTAGGCTCTTTTGCAGTGGCTATTTTAGATAACCTTTTGGCCCAGCTCTCATATTCTCTATCAAGGTAATTATAAATTGAATTATTCTGATATATGTTCTCATGGTGTTTGCCAGGACTATAGTAACTACACTTAAATGTATTTTCGAGTCTCATAATCCTTATATTTGATTTTTGGTACATAGAAGTGTGTACTAATTAAAAAGTGCTCAAGCTAGAATACAAACAGTAGACTCTAATTAAAAAAAAAAAAAGTAGGGTGAAAAAGGAAAACAGATAATTAGAGTTTTCAATTTGAACATTAGTGTTACTAATACTCACATGCAGTAGGTCACAGAATTCTATTGGTAAGATATTTTCACTGAAGCTTACAAGGGATGTATTTCTAGAAAAATAAAGAGTATAGTTCAGTTACTGTAGCAGTGCAGTGGTGGTTCCTGTAACAGTTTGGCTCATCCATTCCATTATTTGGATAATCCATTTAACCAGTGTCTCTGGAGGTAGTGATATTAACCACAGTGTGATTTTGAAGTGAATGGTAGGTTCTGGAGGTTTTTCATTTTGCTCATAGCTCAGTTGCTTTAACTATGAACTACTGTTTGATGCTGTCATTTCTGAAGAAAACATTTACTATTTATTATGTGCAAGTGTCCTTTTCTTTTGCAGTTCAGTGATGTCACCATGTACTATGATTTTGCTAATAACAGTGAGATCATTTGAGATTTATCCTCCCTGTAACATCACTTTTCCCAACATACACAGAGAAGTCTTAGCATCGCATTTCACCAATCCTTTCTTCCCTACATACCCCATTTCTGATCCCAATCCTAACTTACTCCTGCTTCCTTCCCATTGCTTGAAGGTGACTCGTGTGAGCTCATGAGGCTCCTGTATAGGCCAGACTCAGCTAGGATGTTACACCACCACTGCAGGAGGAACCCTGAGCTACAGGAAGAGTTGCAGATCCAGGCTGCCGTGGCCGCCGGCGATGTCCACACCGTGCGCAAGATGCTGGAGCAGGGATATTCTCCAAACGGTCGCGATGCCAATGGCTGGACCTTGCTTCATTTCTCTGCAGCGAGAGGCAAGGAGAGATGTGTCCGTGTTTTTCTGGAACATGGAGGTGAGTTGCCCGCAGAGAAAAATCTTTCTACTCACCTGACACCTTTCTATCCCAATTTCCACTGCAGGGCTTTCCAGCACTGATTAGATAGCAAAATACTTCTGGTTATCTTTTGTGAGTATTTTTGATTCTTTTGTTCTTAATGTCTGTTTATTTCTGATGCATACTCTGGATGACATCATAGATTAGTTTTATATCTTAATAACTTTTTTTCCCCCAGCATTGCCTAGGAATTGTTCAAGGAATGAATAAGCATGATGAAAATAGGGCAGAAGGACTCATTATAAAATGAAATGTGCTCACAGCACTCACTACAGGCTTTTCTTCTCTGTTAGGGGGTATTATTAGAGGAAGGCAGATCCTTAAATTGAAATCCTAGGGAAGTTTGTTTCAGAATTCTAAAGCGAGTTAACCAGTTGCATAAAAGACTAAGTTTAATATAGGCTTTAACAGAATCTGCTAAACTTTATGAAAACAGTCTTCTTTGTGCAAAAACTTTAGTGTCAGCTCATCCAGATGAGTTTACAGCTCTCCTACATCCAGCCACAATGAAACTTTATTTCAAGAACGGACTGAGTTTTTTTGATTTAAGTGATACTCATATATGTCATGATTATTATCCCTCAGGTGGTAGTCAGAATTTCTCATTGCTTTATTATCTTCCAAGCCACCTGAAATTCTAGAAAGGGATCATCCTAATCTTCTAAAGTGGTACTGGAGAGGAAATCAGTAGATGTTCTCCACATTCTGATCAGTGCTCTTAAAGAACAGCATCCTCTATTCTAGCACTGTTCTTACCAAATGAATTCCGAGGTTTTCAATCCCAAGGAAACTGAAATGATCTTTCTGATGCTTTGTGTATCTGAGCCATATGGACCCCTTGTGTTTGTCACTGGGTTTGTCAGCTGTATGGCTCATGCTGGAAGTGGAGTGGCATTAACAGGTTGTGGTAGTGGCACAATCAGTGATTTGTTCCTGAAGAGCAGTGGTGAAATACAGCCTGAGCAACTGGACTCTGTGAATGCAGCTACTACACATTGTAACCACATAAAAAGGGCAAACCCTCCTGGCCTTCTTGGAAGGGGAAAAAAAGCTACTAAATTGAACTAATACATAACTTTAAATGCTACTTTTTAGAAGGAATATATGCAGATAATCTCAAGCCTTCACTTTTATAATTCAAAAGTTTAAGGCTTTAAGTCACATACATTGCTTTTAACTTTTTATCTCTGAGTTTAAAGATTATAAAATAACCCAAATCCCTTCTGTATTCCTATGTATTTTCATTGTATAGATTTTCATATTACATAGCTGCTGATGCAGTCGTTTGTTTTTATTTTCGATGTTACTCTTTCCCATACAAAGTATCAGCTGAATGTGATTCCTCCTGAAAATTGCCTGTGATGAAACACCTTTGTCCTGAGGCAGCTTAGAGTTGAATCACCAGGATGAGAAGGTTGAGTAACAAATAGTGTGAGCTTTAGTCATCCACAGCAGCTTCCCTGCAGCTGAGCCTCGCTCCCGAAAATTGGCATTGCCTGGTGCCTCTCCTCGTTTTCCCTCCAAACAGAGGCATAAAAATAATGAGTATTTATCACATCATAATGTCACAAATGAGTTATTAAGCAGCAAATGAATTGACTCTTACAAGCTGAGTTAATCATGCCACCCTCATTAGGGAGAGGTTTGTGCCTACCTTACCTCACATGGTCTCTACTTTCTCCCTCTGGAGTGGATTGTTTTGCTGCTGGTGCTTAATCCCCATGGAGCAAAGGAAGAGATATTGGGGTAAAGGAAAAAATCCTTTTCTCTTTTGAATCTTATGGTAAAATAGAGAGTATTGAACTATGCTCTTTATATGATATGCTATAAATACTATACTATATATGTAGTGGATATATATATACTATACTATGTTGAACTATTACCAATAGGAAATAAATTAACGGTGAGAGGGAGTCTGTGGAGTTCTGAGGGTAAGAGGGGATTGAGATGGGAAGGAAGGGGTGGCTGGTGGTGCTTGTGGCTGTCTCAAGGGGTGATGGAGCTGGGAATATGTTCATGGGAGAAATAGGACTGGGAAAACCACAGTGGGCTGTTGTTGAGGGCAGAGTGCTGTGCCTCAGATCTGAGATGCTGGAAGGGTCCCAGCAGAGCCTGTTAGTGGGATGGAGGGTGAGTTGGGCTAATAAAGGCTGAGAAGGAGTCTGGTCACTGACCTGGAAATACAAAGTAGATTCTTATGGGAGTCATGACCTGTCCGCCTCCTGCTTTTGCTTTTTCTCTTCCATCACTGCTCACCAGCAAAGAAAAGAGCCAGAGGATGGTGTTGTGCATGCAGATTGAGTGATTTGAGTGGAGGTGGTGGAACAGCAGGAAGCTTTTTATTATCTGCTGAGGAAGGAGGCATAGATAGATGGGGAAAACGCAGAAAAAACAGTCCACACTAAAGGATGAAGCCAGCAGAAATACCAACTAGACACAGAGGGGATAGGTTAGATAAATATTATTTAGCAACTTTGAAATGCAGAAGGTTCATCATAACTGTGGAGAAACTTAGTTTTCATAAGAAATAGTGAATTTGACTTTCTTAGTGTACTTGTCTCATCTTATTAAGGTGAAGATTCTGTGAAGTCATCTCTTCCCACCCATAAAAACAATCTGGAGTCACAAATCAACACCAAAACAGGGAGTGTAGTTTTTAGTAATCTTGGATTTCTGTGTAACAAGCCTTTTTTCTCTTCAGTGTACTTTGTAAAATTTTAATATGGTATACAGAGACAGACAATCCAAAACTGGACAAGAAATATGTTTTATTAATTTCCAGCCACCACTATTAATGTTGCAACAAACTAAAATCTTGAAAGTGTCTACTTTGCTGTCCCTTGGTGATACCTTCTCAGTATTAACACAGCAGTTTCTGGTTACTCATATTAAAATGAAGAAATAAGTCACTAAAGCTCCTAGAAATGAAATAGTAAGAGAAAGTAGCCAAGCAGCCGTATTTATTTATTTTTAGTCTTGGCTTCAAGGTATCTAAATTTTAGTAAGGTCAAGCAGAATCCAGGAGGATCTAGAAAATGCCAAATGCTCACCCCCCTCTAAGCTCCTAAAGGGTGTCTGTCTCTGAGCAGTAATGCTTTCCTGGACATCTTCTGTATCAATGTTATCTTAGGAAATTCAAAACAGAAGCTGCATGTAGCCATGCTTCTAAACCTTGTGGTCAGAATTAAGCCCTAGCTGAGGGAAATAAGCTTGAAATAATAGAAGTACTCAATAAAGCCAGAAGCATTGCTTAAGCATTGCTTTCTTGGCTTCCCAAATTACTGTGATAGAATGACCTAAGGAAGGTGTCAAGGAAAAAGGAAACTGTCCCACTGAGCTGTAAATTGAAACTCTGAAATATGGGTCTTTTATTTATGAATCTATATATCCTCTAGATTACAGTATTAGAAAGAGTTTTATTAACAGTGGACTTTAAATAACTAGCTTAGGTGCCCAACTTCCACATGAAATAAAATAATCTCAGTATCATTCATTGGTACAGATTTTTCCATCTCGAGTGAGTTTGATTGCAGTAATTGGTACCCTTGACAAGCTGTTCCAGGTTTCTGCCATTATATTTGGTTTTACATTTAAGAACATTAAAAGTGACCAAGTGCAGTTGTTCATGTTTCTACATTCTGCTCTCTCCACATTAGTGGGAATCTTGGAATCAAAGAACTGTTTGACAGTCAGGATGGAGATGAGATAGAGATCTGCTGGCAAGTACTGGCTTGATCCTTTTCTAGCTAAAACTGCCAGGTAATTTTTACATCTCTGCAGATTCTAAAAGGTAATCTGAGAGTCATTCCCAATCCATTTTTACCTTGCTCATTTTCCAGGCGCAGAGAGCTGCTTTACAGCATGATACCAATACTGAAAATTCTAGAAAAATCAGGCAAAACTCCCACAACAGCTCAAGTTCTTTAGGTACCATCAGCCTTGGGGAGTTACTTTTACTAAGACAGGGATTGAGTAGATGGAATTTGTTTGCAACTTCATGCAGCCTCTGCTCAAAGCTCTTGTGAAATTCGGAAGTTTTCCAGGAGGTGGCAGCAGGACATTGATGGAATAGCAACAGACGTTTTGATCCCGTTAAAATTGTTTCTCTAATCCGCAGGCAGACTGTTGGCTCACTAGAAATCCATAATCTTAATGGGAATTACAGGATATTTTCACGAGGTTTTTCTGAGGGGTTTGTTATGGAAAGGTTGGTTGTTTGTGTTGCTTGGTTGCCCAACTGTGAGGCTTTTTTTCCTATCCTTCTTAAGAACCTTCTCTTACATGACTTAGTAATTTTTTTATTCACTTTCGTGGTCAAAAGGAATGACATTTTGGGAGTAAGGAAGGTGTGGAAAGGTGCTTAAAACTATAGGTAAAAAGCATCCTTATGTTGCAAGGAAGTTGTTGGGTTTGGATTACAGCAATGAGTATAAAAGTGCATATAGGTGCACATGTAAAAGTTGGGTCATATCTGCCTGAATTTGGAAATGGCACTGATTAAAAAGGCTTGTGGCAGTGACCTGCACCTCATTTGGGGTAGAAACGATGCCTTACGTGCCTTATGCAGTATGGGAGAGAGAAGGTTCAACTCAAACATTATTTCTTTTAAAAATCTCTTTTGGTGGAGAAAGACTCTTCCTGCTGCTGTCTCCTTCCCATTTATGTCCGTTTTCCTCCCCAGTTCTGCCCTTCACATTGTAACATCCCTCTGCCTGTTCTCATGCCTGTTACCCACTTTATTTATCACCACACAGAAGTCAGTGTAGAACAGTCTGAGCAGAGTGAAGAAAGAGACCCTGGGAGCAGCATCACTTTGAAATATTATCTTTGTGTGGGTTGTGCTGATTCTTTGCTGCATTTTGGACATGATCACAGTGCAGGTTAGGAATCACCCATTCAGTCACTGGCTGCATTTTCCTGCTGGGCTGTGGGTGCTTCATTCATTCCTTTAGCTCAGGTTAGTGTGACTTTTCAGGGCACTGAAACTTCTGCTTTTCACAGGAGATGAGGAAAGCTGTCAGTAGCAAGGAACTAAACTTTCCTTAATACACCCCTTATTTCTGTGTTTATTTCTATTCTGTGCACTAGAGGCAGTTCTCACATCTTATTTCACATCTGATTTTTCTGTGTAGCCAGGCTGCATTAATTTGTATGTTGGGGTTTTTTTTGTCAGTTCGTTTGTTTCCTTCCTCTCTATCTTCTCTTTCCATTTAGAAATATCCTTAAAGTTGTGGATTATCTTTGCAGCTGTATTCTCTACTCCTTCCTTCCAGTCTTTTCATTTTAGTATAATATCTGTCTTGGTTTTAGCTGGTTATGATCACAGTGGGTTGAGAAGCTTATTCCTGTTTTGTGTTTGCACCTTTGTGTGTTCAGGTGTGTTCAGTCTAGGGTAGCCTGCAATTAATATTGTATTTTGAACTTAACTTAGAGCAGGTCTTCTGGTGCAGATGGTATCTAACTTAGGTTGGGAAAGTTTTCAAAGTTCTGCACTGTAGTTTGTACCTTTTAGTGTCCAACAGCAGCACCCATGAGTGGTGGAAGGAGAAACCTCAGAGCCTGGCTTGTTCTCTAGCTGAGAAATGGCACCTTGCCTTGGGTAATTAATTAGTCATTTGCTAAACAAGTTTGGGTGTCCTGAGGAAATTAGGCAAATTGATTGGATTATTTTAATTTTTAAATTAATAAATCAGTCTGAGTGTTTGTGCTGTGTGAAGGGGAAATAAATCTGTAATTACCTGTACTCTGCACTAACAGTTTATCTGACTAATTTCAGAAGTGGGTTTTTTACATTCTTAAATTTTTGTGAAACTACAAATTCAGAACAGATTCTAAACAAATTCATCATCTATGAAAAGAGATTTTATCAAGATAATCTAAAATAACATATACCCTACATGCTTTGGAAATCCTGCAGACCACAGAGAAACATTTTACCTAATACAGCATTACACCCTAAAAACAATACAATGCTGCCAGACCACAAAACATCCGCAATTTGGGACAGCAGATGTTTCTACACATGCTTCTTTTTAAGACCAAGAACCAACACAAGGGAAAATAAAAAGTTGAACATTGAGAAAGAAATGTAATATTGTAGAGCTGGGGGAAAACTGGATGGACAGAGAGATTTGAGTAATTAGTAATTAATTCCTGAGAGTGCTAGAAAGATGTGGAAAAGTATTTGTCAAATGGAAACATATGTATGTGAAAGAAATTATTTTTTTGTAACTCGTTCTAAAATACAATTTTAACTTTGTCTTAAAAATAGCATGTTCATGAAAGCAAGAATTAGCTTGAAGTACAAAAAATCCTGTCATGCTATGCCTGGAAAGACTAGCAATTACTGTTTGATTTTTTTTTTTTTTTTAATTTTTTCTTTTTAACACCGGATTACCTTAACGCCATCTAATTCTTTTTAAATTTTTATTTTAACTTCAGCTGATCCCACAGTTAAGGACTTAATTGGAGGCTTCACTGCTCTGCATTACGCAGCCATGCATGGCCGGGCGAGGATCGCGCGCCTGATGCTGGAATCCGACTACAGGAGTGACATTATCAATGCCAAGAGCAACGACGGCTGGACTCCCCTGCACGTCGCTGCTCACTACGGCAGAGACTCCTTTGTCAGGCTGCTCCTGGAGTTCAAGGCTGAGGTTGATCCACTCAGTGATAAAGGTACTACACCACTCCAGCTGGCCATTATCCGGGAGAGGTCAAGCTGTGTGAAAATCCTCCTGGACCACAATGCCAACATCGACATTCAGAATGGTTTCCTGTTACGATACGCTGTGATCAAAAGCAATCACTCGTACTGCCGAATGTTCCTCCAGAGAGGGGCCGATACAAACTTGGGGCGCTTGGAAGATGGACAGACACCCTTACACTTGTCTGCTCTTAGAGATGATGTGCTTTGTGCACAAATGTTGTATAATTACGGAGCAGACACTAACACAAGGAACTATGAAGGACAGACCCCACTGGCTGTTTCAATAAGAATTTCTGGAAGTAGCCGACCCTGTCTGGATTTCTTACAAGAAGTGACAAGTATGTATGTAAGAGAAGTTAATCACAGGACACAATGTCCTCTAAAAGCCTTCTTTGAATTTAGCCCCAGAAAAAAAAAAATGCTTCCTCTCTGCCCCTTGACACTATTTAAATGCACTAGAAAATTTCTGGGAAGGTGAAGGGATTGTGATGCTGGGAATCTCTTACATGGCAAAGGTGCTGATGTTAAGTTTACTTCGTTTAAATTAGTTTTGTTTAAACATCTACGGGAAGCATTCATTTTAAGAGTGAGCTGTAAAATCTCGTTTTATTTCTGGCCTTAGCACGTAAGATTTTTGAGTTTGGTTTTGTTGTTTGTTTAGAGGCTTTTTAGTGTCTTTTGTTTTGCTTTTTTATTGCCATGCAAATCCTTGGCGGTTGATGGCTTTTTCATCTGCGCTTACAGCTAGGGCAGAAAAGAGCTTTGGCTGTTTTGTGTTCTCCCACGTTCCCTCCTTCCCTCCCCTAAACCAGACAACAAAATGCCACAGTTCATTCCTGCAATTTGAAGGGGTTTCATGTGCTGTGTAGCTTTGATTTGATTTTGTTGATGTCTTTGAAATACGAGAGGTTTTAACTCATCCTGACTCCTGATATTTAGAAAAAGTATTGGGCTCCTAATACCTGGATCACTTTTGATTACCAGTTTTTGGTGTACTAGATCTACTGAAAGTTTTCCTCTCTCAACATGGAATGATGTTCTAATGTTTCATAATCCTGGTATTGCCTAAAGCATTTAGGAATTGCTGATAAGCATTTAGCAGAGTTTCCCAATTCAAGCATGTTAAGATAGCCTGGTAAATTATCATCCAACTAGAATGATCTCTGTGCCACAGAGGATGGGGTATTTCATATATCCTTTTTTTGTCCTCTGTAACGCCTTTTATTTTTTTTGAATGTGGTAATTTTTTAATGAGGATTAAATAACCTATATGCTCTGTAAAGAAACTGAAAGTCAGTGTGGGCTGGAAGCGAATCAGCTGAGATCTGTTGTCAGTAGACACAAATAAGCATTTGGAATTTCTTTTCTTTTTCTACATGATTTGTAGTGTTGTTTTTGTTCATATCTGAAATTGAAAGAGAATTTCTGGAGAGGTGGAAGTTGATGATAAGAAATACAAGCAGTTAAGCAATTTTGGTTTAATTTGACTGCTGCTTAATGTTCAAACACATTTCTTTCTGGTTTCCTTTTTGGAAGCCTCTCACTATATAGTTGCAGTGTCAGGGATTTTAGGAGATGATATAATATCCAGACTTGCAGTTTTTCAGTCTTAGGATGTATCAGTAAGCATGAAAGCTTAGGCTGCTCCCCTGTTTCCTCAGTGTCTAAAGACCAATGGAAACAGGTACTGTAAATTTCGGCTTGCAGTTTCCATACCTTAAGGGTTTAATGTTAAGTGAGGAGTAAATCCTGCTACCAAAAAAAAAGTAGCTTTAATTTGTGGCCAGTGTAACAGTGTTGGAACTATCCCAGTTTTGTGCTGTGAGAGGGAGAACTGGGAAAGCAGTGCTGACAAAAACACTTCAGCTCCGTGCTTCTGAGCAAAATAATTATCAATGTATGTTTACAATCCACTGTAAACAAACTCTGCTGCCCTTTTTATAAATATCCAAACACTGTCTTCCCTGCTTTTCATGAATAATTACTTTAATAAGATGCTGTATAAGAGATGAAATGGATAAAGAGCAAGCTGGCATTTTGATAGTGGAGTTCCCAGTTAAGTCTCACTGTAAAGGGAATTGTTGAGATCTCGTGCTGTAGCACTTTGGGGAAGAATCTTCTTTATGAGTCTACTGCAATATGTATGTTCTAAGAAAAAAAATTATAAATTTTTTGGACAATTCTTCTATTGGAATTATTCCTGAAACTCTTCTGAGGTAGGCAACAGTGCCTTGTTTTTGGGGCTTAATGGGAATTTCAGTCTATTTGAACTTTATACTAAATGCTTTATATAGAAATCCATAGCTGTAAGTTTTATATCTGCACCTGAAATTTTGACGAGTATATTTGATAGTAAAACAGGAAATAGTTTTTATTTTTACAGTAGATTAACATTTTTAAGGCTAAAGATTAATAGATATAAGTTACCAAAGTTATCAAACCAATCTGTGTCTTCAAGTGAAAGCAGTTGCATGCTGCATACAAATGGGATGCTATTTAGTACTCTACATGTAAGATGTGAGTAACTATTTTTTTTTTTATACTTGGAAAACATATTTGTACAGTTTCAGTTTCTCAGAAAACATCATTTGTGAATTTCTTTTTGTTTTGGTAGGTATTGTAATCGGTAATAATGGCAGCCTTTAGCCCAGGTCCCCGGTTGGGAATAACAGGCAAGAAACCAAGCTCTCAGAAATACTCAGTATTGGCCCTGAGAGTCTGCAAGAAGATATTGGATTTTGGGGTTTGACCCTGAAGGTCTGATATTCTTCCTGGTTACAGGTAGAGATTCCTTTGCTCCTAGAATAATTCCAAGAGGAAGTTATTCTATAGTTGTCTTTCAGTATTTAAGCACAAAGCTGGAAGTTAGGAACAGAGTTTTTGACCATGAGTCTGCTGTTGACTTGGTGTTCAGACTTGTGTGTTTTTCTTTTTCTCCCTCTCTATTTTTTACAACACAAAAATAAGCAAAGTCTCCCTGGGGAAAAAAAAATATTAAAGATGAAAACTGCTCAATGATTTTATTAATCACCTTCCTTATCCTTCTCTGTGTTTACTTTCCTATTTCAAAAAACATTTATTGGCAGCCACCATAGTACTTAAGATCATTTGATAAAGAATTGGTTTGGAGCAGTGTAAATGTTTCAATTTTCACATGGTCTGAACCTGCCT
This sequence comes from Sturnus vulgaris, assembly GCF_052056855.1. NCBI lineage: Eukaryota > Metazoa > Chordata > Aves > Passeriformes > Sturnidae > Sturnus > Sturnus vulgaris. The sequence continues at coordinate 17,736,168 of NC_142255.1, forward strand.
CTTCAAGAGTGTTAATGTGTTAAGCTTGGAATGCACTAATGAAAATTAAAATAGAGATATATGAAGATAGAGATACATAGACACTTTTATTGGTAGTGTATATATTTATAAAATTAGTGTGCAATCACAGCCCTGGATGAAATTATTTCTTTTGAAGTTGAATGGGATTTGAGAATATTAAGACTTATAATAGGAATGTAGAAGGTAGAAAAAATGCAAGCGTTAGAAAAATAGATAAGGGCTTAAATAAACTTCAAGATACTAGAAATTTCAATTAGGATCTTTAAAGGAAGGAATTTTTTAAAAGCCTGGAAACTTCCCCCTCCCCATAGCCCTCCTTTAATTGAATCTGTTCAGCTCAGGAGCAGGAGAGGCCGTGGGGAGCTGCTGGTCCCTGTGGGTGCAGAGAGCTCAGGAAAGGATGTGCCCAGAGCAGTGTGCTGTGCCTGGTGTGGTATCAAAAGGTATCAGAGAACTCAGTTCAGTTGTGGAACAACATCTAAAGGTCACCCAAGTGAATTTAACTAGGAATGTTTCAGCTGCATTCCTTTTTTTTTTTCATTTTTCAAAGGGCAGATCTTTGGATTTGACTAGATAGTGTAATTTTGTGTTTAAATTTATATAGCACTGTAAATGTGCAGAATAACTGAGATAGAGACAAAAGATGTAGAAGGGTTTCCTGAACAGAACTTCTATCCGTTGGCTAAATCAAGATAACTTTTCACTAGAATTTTTTTTAACTGGAAAAAGATTTTTAAAGTTTCTCTCCATAGAGTTTTAACTTTTATGAATGCAGAAATGTCATAGTGAATTAAGTAGATCTTTACATATTTTATTTCATGGATAGTTGCAAAGGAAATGGTATTTTCATGTTTGTAATAATGTAGAAGATCTTTAATGGAATCTCAGGCTTTACTTGAGTGCTGCTGGAAGTCTTGCAGAGATGATTCAGGTCTGCTTTGTCATCCAGTTACACAGGGAACTGGGCTAAGGGAATTATTGTATAGTTTTCTACTCTACAGTTGACTATATTAAGTAATTGAATCACATTGTGTAGCTATATACAGTTATTTACTTTGAAAGAATTTTTTAAGAGTCATTTTTAAAAAAAATAAAATTGAAGACTATATTTTTATATGTGGCATTTAAGGTACAGCCATGCTCTATTCCCATTTGTACACCTATGCTGTACTCTGCAAAAATAATTTTAAAATAACATAACAATGCATCTTAAGCCTGTCTTGATGTTCAGAGCATATTACTTCCTGTCTCCTAAAAATAGATAAAGATTATGGTGTTGAAATTCTTAGCTGCATTTCCATAGCAATTTCAGTGAGACTGAATTTACAGAGATGTCACAATTTTTTTTTTAAAATACCTTTGCAAGTATATTCAAATCTTAATTTCATTGCTAAATACACCTGTTAAGTATAACATTGAGCCTTACTGACATATTGCTTTTTCATATAGGAATTTTCAGTCCAAAATAGTACATAAATTCTGTGCCAGATAGGCTGAAATTTAATAGACATCTAAAACTCATTGTGGGGGAATTATTTTTCAGAGACCAATGAAAACATATGTCAGGCTCAGACATTCTAGCAGAGGCATACTGAACACAAAATTAAATTAGAACTTTTAAAATAACTTGTGTGATATCCAGTTAAAAAGCTCTGAATGTCCTGTCGAGCTGGAGGGATTTTTTGACTCTCAATGAACACTCTAATTCTACACTCATCCCTGCATGTCTGTTAATATTTTAGACCTGTCGATTTTTGATATTAGCTTTTTCTGACATTTTGAATGCTGGAAAAAACAGATATCCTCTCCAGTTATCCTGCTGTTGTTTTTTTACAGAGTACAAGGCAGTGCATTTCCTAACCTTCAGACCTATTGCTCTGAGCAGCCGAATTCCCGTTGGGCTCAGGCTCAGTCACTTCCTGGGTGATCCCATCCTTTCCCTGTGATCCTGCTTTTGTGCATCCTCCCCAGTGTTTTTTATGCCTGGTGGGTGTGAGTTTCCAGTGGATAAATTCAATTATCTTTTTGATTTCCCCCCTTCCTTAAAAAAGCCAGCAAATTCAGAACTCAGTTTAATTGCTGGCAGTAGCTGCATTCCTTCACTGCTGTGAAATAAGGGATGGATTTAAGGGTTTGCTGCAGAAATAAATACTTTTCCTGATATTCTAGAGGAACTGAGCTGTTGCCAGCATACATCAGCCTGGTTTCAACATACTTTATAAAATGTTTCAGAAGATTTTTATTTTTAAGTTCTCTTTGTAGCTAAAAAGAAATTACCAAATGGTTTCTTGCTACTGTTTTCAGCCTTTCAGAACTCCCAGGAGAGGCAGAGGCTCAGTTTGAGAAATACCACTCTAAGGTTTTTTAGAGAGATGCATTAATATTGTAGAGAAAACTGTGGGCGGCTTCTGAAATATGTCACTGATGTTATTTTTCATTTTTTAAATTTCTTCAGAAACAGCCTGTCCACTTCAAACCAATGACACTAATTGTTTGCTTTAAAAGTACTTTTCTTTTAGTAGTTAGAACAATACATCAGAGGGGATCTTCTTGCAGCCTACAATGTATTAATTTCAGTTATTCCCAAGTTTACTCTTGGGTAACAGAAAGGTCAATTCATGATTTTTGCACTGTGTTTTTACATGTCGTTTTTTGTTCTGTATCTGCAGTGGAGGAAGTGGGTAGGGATTCCCCTTTTCCAGCTTTGCAGTACTGGATGAAAGTCCCCAAAAAAACAGTGGTGTCAGAGGCATCACAAATATGCCTTAATGGTCCTTAAATAGAGACTTACTGAGTAAGTTAGTGTTTTATTTCTTGGGGAGCATTGGCTGCAGAGGGAAGGCACAGGTATAAACACAGAGCAGTTTTTAAAGAGTTCTTTGGCCAGGTAGCAAATCCTAAATGGAAGTTTTGTCTGCCTCTGGGATAGAACAGCAAACTTTCAGATATCATACCAGAAAAATCTTGAAACTGCAAAAAGAAAAAGAATGGAGTTTTGAGTGGAAATTCAGATTAATTGTAATAATTTCTTGCTGTTAAAGCACATTTTTATTTTCCTTTGCTTTACCAGCAAAGGTGGATCTTTTAATAATAATTTAAAAGGCTCATTTCATCATTCAAGTAAAATAATTGTTTAAGTGGGGGGAAGCTCAGAAACTTAATTTGTTACCAGCTGAAGAACTGTTTTAGGAAAATGCTTAAATACTGCATGCTGAAGTCTGCTGCATCTAGATATAAAAAGTCAAAAAGCAATTCCTCTCGATTCTTTCAGCTCATGCTTAATATTTCTTCTGTTTGGAAGAAGCTTTTCTGTCAGTTTTTTTCCTGTAATTAATACTCCTAATTTATTTGATTACTGCTTTAAGCCTTGCAAAACAAATTGAGTGCAGTATGTAATGATTTGGTGAACACATGAGCAAATCCAGAATAAGAGCAGCAAGGTGGCCCTTCAGGGATGTGCTGGATGTTTTTAAGGTGATCGGTAGTTTTATGTGGCTGTTTTGTATGATAGTGGTAATTAGGCCAAGCGTGCCTTTCGTGTTTTGTGAGGTTTTTTTGTTTCTTTTCTCTTTTAATTCTCTTCCAGCTTATTTGCCTAAATAACTTCCCAAACTTGTGATGCAGGATATAACCAAAGTTGCTACTTCCTAATCGTTTTGAAAGAGAACTTTATTCATCATTTAACTTGTCTTACTTTGCCAAGTTACTAATAACATTTTTCATTTGCCAAACTAAGGTTCACTGACATGGGTCTGTAATCCTTTATTTTTTTTCTTTTTCATTCAGATGCAACCAAGAATGAGTAAGTGTTCCAGACACCGTTTCTAATAAATCACAAATGCATTAATAACCCTGGAATTTGCAAGGCGTGACCTAAGACACCAGCAGCCACTAGATGTAGTAACTGGTGCTTAACACTGGAAATGTCCATTGTTAACACATTCCCAGGAAATATTTTTTAGGCTTATCAGGGGAAAATGTCATACATTTGATAATCGGGTCTTTTTGAATTAACTGATGACCAATTTCTTCTGGGTATTTGAAGTTGTCTGTTCCTTTATGTTCTCAAAAACCTCGTAGGATGTTAATTAAAAGGCATTTATTTCTGAAACCAGAAATCAGTGTCTCATAGCTGATTTATTGTGTATTCTGCTACAGAAAATACACAAGGACCTTTTGTCCTTTATTATTTCTAATGCAGCTATTTTCAGTGAATTTCTGAAGCAGTGCATCTTTCCTGAACCCTATTTTAAAGCATCAGAACTATTTCTTTATCACCATTAAGATTGCTTGGTTTCTTACCAAAGTAACTTTCCTTTCCCTGAAGTTTGAACATTCTGCTGTTACCTGAGTTGCCTAAATTCTTTCCTTCTGGTGGAAAAAAAAATTGCCAGGAAGAAACCACTGGTGGACAAAGTAACCATTGGTCTGTGTTCTAAGTCATGGATGAAGGCTTTAACTAAAAATAGATTGACATTTAGATGGTCATAAGTATAATAAAAGTATTTTCAACTTACATAAAGGAAACTCAAATTTTCATGTTTTTTTAATTTCAAACCCAATTTCTTTAAAAGCAGACTGAGACTATTTTCATGCATTACTTCTGCTGGCTTGCCCTGGATAATTTTAGTGCTTAAGATAAATCCCAGTGTCTAAAAATGCCTACCTGTCTGTCAGCCCATTTCTATAGATACCAACAGAAGCACCTACATTGTTCAGGGTGCTGAGTATTTTGAATTTGACAGTCATCAGGTCCCATAACCAAGTCTTGGCTTGGAGGGGGAAAAAAAAAAAAAAGAAAAAGAGGCTTACACAGTTAAGTCGATGATCAAAATATTGATTAGCACAGCTTTGATGTGTTACTGGAATAGCTCCAAAAAAGCTGTAGCAGAATGAGGAAAAAGCACAAAGGCAGGCAGTTTGTTCAGAGGTTTGGAGTGGTTCCCATGTTGGGGGTTATTAGCTGGAGTTTTCAGCTTTGGGGAGAGGTACTGAGCATGAGTGGAGGATGGAGGTTTATATAAAGGTATGTAAAATCATGACTGGCGTGGGAACAATTATTCATTATTTTCCTTGTAACTCAAAGAATGGCAAGCATGCAACAAAGCCATCAGGAAGCAGATCTAAAATAAATAAAATTACTTTGTAGTTTTCCAGCCAACGCCTAATTATATTGTGAAATTTGTTGCCACAGGATGTTTTGGATACTGAAAGTATGAATGGGTTCAAAAAACACTAGACAGATTTACAAAGGGCAAGCTATTCACAGCTATTAAAGACATAGATCTGTGTGCAATCTCTGGGCTAGGAAGGCCCAAAGGCACCAGTGCTGAAAGCAAGAAGGGTTTATTGGGGCAGGATTTCTCAATGTCTGTTGTTCTGCTCTTTTTTTCTTTCTTTCTTCCTTGGGATCCATTGCTGGGTGCATTCAGATACAAGACTTGATTAAATTTTCTGAGATTATTTTGGATAGAGGGACCAAACCCCAACTGTTTCTCCAGGTGTTCGATTTTGAGTAGTTTCCTGGTAAGAATGAGCTTGAAAGAGAATTTATTATTTTGGAAAATCCTTGCCAGGAATGCTGAAGTTTTTGTGATGTCAGTAAAACTTTTCCTCCATGGACAGTGGTTAATTCACATTTTCATCCCTTTCTGTTTGATGAGGATTTGGCTGCATCCAAACCTGAGGCTTTATCTTTTCATTAGAAGGGAAAGAAAACCCCAATCTTTAACTCTGCCACAGGATCCTGGAATAACTTCTATAAATCCTAACTAAGGAAACTTCCTAGTCCTGTTACAGCTGAACTTAGAAGTTTCTGTCTCATTGTTTGAAAGAAAAGCAAGACTGAGGGTTTTTTTCCCCCAAGAATAGGAAAAAAATCCACAAAAAGTTAAATGGAGGAGTTCTGCTATTCTGTAATGCATAAGCATATGTTGCCACCTGGTGGGAACCCTCACATGGGTGAAATCACTTTACAGTGGCATCAGTAAAATTATGTGCTTGTACAAATGTTTTTAGGATTCATCCCTTGATTTCAGTGAGTTCATTAAAAAGGTATTAACTTGTAATTCTCTTGTAATTTTTCCCTTCCCTCTCCCTCTTAGGAAACAGCAAACCCCTGACATTTTGCAGAGTAAATGATGTCTTAAAATACATTTAAAAATGTGATCATTTTATTTTTATGTGTTCCTTTTGTCTTTTCAGGACAGCCCAGAAACTTGCAAGATCTATGCCGAATTAAAATCCGTCAGTGTATAGGCCTTCAAAACCTCAAACTGCTTGATGAACTACCCATTGCCAAGGTCATGAAAGACTACTTAAAACACAAATTTGATGATATCTGATACCCATGAAGAGAGGAACTCTGAGCAAGTTTAGTTCTATTCCAGATACTGAAGAGGCTTGTTGCCTTGCACAAAGTATATCCTATGCAAATTCTGATTTTTCTGTGAAGTCAGAAGGCAGGTATACACTTCCTTGGGTTTTTTATACCACATGCTAGAAGGTCTTAATTTTTGGTTTCTTGGTCCAAGTTTACAAGGTCCAAGCTTTCTATACAATATTGCATTTTCAAAATTGCTGTTGGTTTTCTGTTTGTTTTCACATTATGACTTGCTGGGGAGATGGAAGGCAGCCCCTCGAGGGAAGTGGCTGGTTTGAGTTGGCATGCTGAGCAATGATACAAAAATAGAAAAGTTTGGAAATCAAGGCACCAGTCCTGCAAAAGGATACAGATAAATCTCCAGAGCCCTGTTTGTTAGGACCTCTGGCTCTGCCAGGTGTTTGTTTTTGCAGGACAGAGGGAAGAGGAGATAATCAACTTTTCCTTGGGTACTGGATGAATATAATTGGAAATTGAGAAAAAAAAATGCAGTTACCTTGTTCAATTTGAGGGGTCTATACATTGGTTTTTTGGGGGGTGGGGTTTTGGTATTTTTCTTTTCCTAATTACTGTAGTTGGGATGCCCAGAAAATTCAGGCCCTTTCCCAACATTCCCTGTTGAATGGGCTGTTTGTAAGTCTGTTTTTACCAGTGACAGTACACTACAGAGAGGCTGTCTTAGGGTGACTAAGAGGCAAAGTCTCAGTATTTTTTGCATTAACTTGAGAGGAAACAAATTTAGATTTTTTTGAAGCCAATGTATTCTGTTGCTCATTCAGTGCCTCCTGTGCAATAATCTCTGTATTTTCCCTTGATGTGTGATTCCCCCACTATTCCTTATTTAGGTTCAGTGCATTATTTGTGAGAGCAGGAGCTGCTGCCTCACTGTAGTGTTGATGTGGCATTACAGCAATGATGCAGCAATTGCTGTTCATTATTACTCCCTGAATTTCATGAATGTATTACCTGCTTTATTTCACTTTCAATTGAAATTTTGTCTACGGGTTCTCAGCCAAATTGTGTCCACTTTGAAGAAAAAAAAAAAGTAAATTGTTCAAACCATTTTGTTTAAAAACCAGTGTGAGGGACGGGGGCTGTTTTGATTGCTCTGAAATTCAGGTTTTTTCAGGTTAGAGAGTGGGAAGTGCACATAAGTTACTAAGAAGAAAAGCCCCACTGACATTGAAAGTTCAAATTTTGCAATTAATCTGAAAGCAGAAACTGAGAGGAGTCCTGAATTCTGGCTACTGAATGTGTCTTTCAAACCAGGTATTAAAAGATCTGTTGCAGAGTTTTGTTTCTGATCATAGGAAAAAATTAATTTCTTGATCAAAAGATTGGGCCAAAATGTTCAGTTGTTTCCCTCTCTTTATTTTCAAGGCATTACAGACTCAGCATAAGATTCTTGCCAGTGTTCTCTACTTTTATTTTGGCATCTGCCTGGCTCCAAAAGAGCCCCTCTGATAGTAGGAGTGCTTTTGCACCAACTGAAGTGAGAGATGAAAGGAATGATGATGGATTTTTAAGTTTCACACTGTCACTTTCAGAATACTTAGTATTAAAAATAGGAAAAGCAAGGTAAGGCAGGTAAAGTCATATTATTTAACTCTGTTAGTTCCTTTTAATATTTGATAAGCCTGGACTGCAGCTCCCTGAGAATGAACCTTATCACTGCTAATGGATGCACCGGAACCATGGCAAGCAAGGAGGATTATCTGTCCCTATTGTGCCTGGCATTGCATCAGGTTTCCAAACAATAAGGGATTTTGGAGATTCATGGCTCAGAGGCTTGGGAATGGGGTGTTGAACCTTTTTTATCTCCAGCTTGTACCGGTTCAAGTCCAGCTGCTGGAGCAGTGACCAAAAGTTCACATCTCAGCAGTGTGAGTGAGCAAGTCCAACCTAACACCCTGCACTGGGTTGTAGAGCTTGTAGTGCTTCCTCCTGGTTGTATCTGTGGAGTAGGGACAAGCTGTGGGGTGTGAGCAGGAACTCGAGTATTCTTGGCCCCTGTGGAGGGAAGATCAGCCATTCCAATCTTTGAGCTCTCCAGTGCTGAGACAGGGCAGACTGGCAGGTTTGAACACCAATCTTCCATTTTCTGACAGGAAATCAGAATCTTAAAACTGTTTTCTTTAAAAAAAAAATAAAAATAAAAGAGACTTAGTATTGTTCACTACACTTGTAAGTTGGTCTAAACCAATGTCCTTCCCCAGTGAATTTTTACAGTAATATTTTCTAAGGTAATCTAGAGTATATTTTAGTTGCAATCTATATTGAGGCAAATTATTTGTTCTGTCTGTTGCTGTGACTGAAGAAAATTATGGAAGACTTTGTTGGTAACAAGAATGCTATTTAATGAAGAAATGTGTAATTCCATTATTTATTGTTTGAGGTTTGTTTTTTGGTTATTTCTTTTAAGTAACTGACATCTAAAAGGGAACACATACATGTTTCAGGCCAGTAAAAAGCCTTTCTTTTAAATTAATTTTCATCCTCTCCTCTCCCCAGGGTGGAGGGAAGCTCTCACCCTTTTTTGCAATGCTAAGCCATCTCTTGTAGCTGGTTTCTCACCTTAATTCTTGCAAAGCACCACAGCACACGAGGGTCTGAACCTGCTGATAGTCCTGTGCACTATCTGTGGTGATCCTTGTGCTCAAGTGCAGTTAAAGTAGAATTTTTCATTGATAATCCTACCCAAATTTCAATAAGGGGGAATTTGGTCTTTTTTTTTAATTATTTTCAATATTGTGCACAAATACTTTGAAGGACAAACTGACCTTTGTTTTTCATTTGGACTAGAATGTGGAAGGAGAAGTGCATAATAGAGACTTGTGATGTAGCCTCGTTCCGTTACCTTAAAAATTCACGGTTGAACACTTTTAATAAACCTTAAAAAATTGGCAAACACACCAAAGAATCAATATGAGTAAAAGACTCTGATCATTAACAAACTGCAAACCTCATCCTTTAAAACAAAGCAGAAAGTTTTTGTAAATATTTATGTTTATAAATGTACAGCAGAGTAAGAGTGTTTTTTAGATTATTTAATTACCATATTTCTAAACTATTTACATTATAGACAATACTTGTTAGTTTGAAACGCTTGAGTGGGTTTTTTGTTTTGGTTTGGTTTGTTTTCTTTTATTTTTTTTTTTTTTTAAATTCACAATCACTCATGCTTGGAATAACTCTGGCTTCCTTGGAATAGCGTGGAAAATTCGGTTTTCTGGCTCTGGTTGGCAATCATAGGAGAACACATCTGGACAAACTCTTCAGATAAATACCCAGAGGCAAAAGAAAAGATGTGGCATCTTTACCAGGATGGGCTGGTTTGGAGGAAAAAACCTGCCCACAAGTGCAGCTTCCATGCAATGCTGTGTTACCAATACCATCATGTATTTTGTTCTTCCTTTGCAATGTAAGTTTTTCCTTTGGGTCAGTTTGAATTTAAAAAAAAAAAAAAAAGAAAAAGAAAAAAAGAAAAAAGTTAAACCTGGTTAAAACCTACTTTTGCTTTATGTTCTGTTTATTTCTAATGTAATGTTTTAATAACATAATACCACTTTACACATTTTCTCTCAATGTTTGTCTGTCTCTTCTACTCTTCTTCCCTTCTCCGGGGTACATAATTCTGTAATGCATTTGGGATTCAAAATGCCCCCACAAATGGGAGATGTCTCATGAGTTGTAATGTGATTTTTTTTTTTATTTTTTTTTGCCAGTAAATATGGACAAAAACTTCATAGAATAGTTTGGAGTGGAAAGGACCTTAAAGCTCAGCCAGTGCCACCCCTGCTATGGGCAGGGACACCTTGCACTGTCGCAGATTGCTCCAAGCCCATCCAACCTGGCCTTGGACACTTCCAGGGATCCAGGGGCAGCCACAGCTTCTCTGGGTACCTTTGCCAGGGCCTCCCCACCCTCCCAGTGAAACAAAACTTGCTCTAGAGCTGGGCTTTGGAAGAGGGAACAAACTGGTCCTGAACTATGAGTGGTTGGGTTTTCCCTGCTCAGATTCCAGCACAGCCACTTCAGGACTTTGTGACAGGTTCACCTTTCTTCCTCAAGCAAAAATGACCAAACAGAGGCTGCATTTTTGGGTCTGTTTACTACTAATATAAAAGGGGGGGTTCACATGAATATTCCTGACACACAAATAGAAACTGGAACATTTGGGTTCAGTCATGAGAAAAATGTACAACCAGAAGTTGCAGTAAGGTTTTGGACTCTAAAAAATTTAGAGAGGAAGGAGACTAGATTTCAAGACATTACTGCTAAAGGGTAGTAGGGGAAAAAATGCTGTTCCATTGCTCAGTAGCAAACCGCACAAACATCCCTGGGACAACATTCACTGTTAACCAGCAGTTGTGTTTAGAGCTGCTGCTGATGGTTTCTAACAGACTGGCCAGGCTTTGGCTGGACTTTAGTGAATGCTGGGCTAAAGACTTTGTTCCTGTTTATGTATTGTATTTCCTGTTTGAGTGTTCACTTGTGAAGTTTAAAACAATTAATGGCTAATGTTACTACTTGGATAAACCTGATTTACAAGCTGTTGACAAATGATGTGTTTAGAATATACAATCTTTATATATATATTGGTAGAAGTAGGTGATAGAGAAGTGTACTTATTTCATATGGCAAAACATGGGATTTTTTTACCATAGTGAATAACAAAAAATTAGAACCTTTGGAAGAAAAATTACCAGAGCAAAGAACAGGCTCTTCTGTGTCTTTTCCCAGACAACTGGAGTGAAGCATTTAAATTCTCTTTGCTCAAGTCTCTCCCCTCTGCTTTGATTGGGGCTACCACCACCTCAAAGTTTTTATCCTGTTCTTGGAAACTGGAATAGGCTAAAGTTTGCTTTTTCCTTTATCATGGCACTCTGAGTTGAGTCTTTGCTGTTGGATTCTACTCCTTGACTTATTAGCCAAAGTAAAGATCAGCATGTGATTTAATCCCAGGGCAATAAGAAACAAAGCAGGTATATGCAGTGCTTTTTGAAACCATGCTACCAGGAGTTCTTCAGCCACTGCATTCCCCAGAGAACCACAATGTGCAGCTGGAACAGCAAAAAACTGGGATGGAAAGCTGCACTGACTTTTATTGGGAAGTCTCCAGCTGTCTAGTGAAGAAGTCAGAACTCCAGCTGTTTCCTCCACATCTGGGCTCTCTAGTGCTGCTAGCTGCTGTTTGTGAGGTCCCAGGTAAGTTCTGAATGTTGTCATGTTTGCAAGGAGGATGTTTGACCATCTCCACAGGTGCTTGTAAAGGGTCTGGAAACATTTCTGAGCCTTCTTCAGACTTGCAGGTTTCTCACGTGGTAGAGTTGGAGTACATTTAAAACAAGTGGGTTTGAGAGTGGTGGGTGCTACAGGGTCTGTATTTCCCTCACATTTGACTTGATCTGTTGCAGTGTTTTTATAGACCCCTCAGCATCCATTGAATAGTCTTAAGAGGAGTGAGAAAGGTGAATGAAAAGAAGCTTATAGGCAGTAGGTTATACAAGAGTAAATACTTTCAGGAGAAAATGTAGGTCTGTAAGTAACTGATCTACAGCAAAATCATCTATTCTTTCCTAAAGACCACAAAATTAGCCAATAACTCTTCTGTTCTGACTTGCAAAAATAGAGTTTATTTGCAATCTTAATAGACTCCAAATAGATCATCTCCTGTTCTGTCACAAATAACTGGAAGTTAATGGAAATGGCCTACTAAATTATGTCCTCATTTCTCACTTGGACTATTGTAATTCCACTGAAAGTGATGGTTACTCAACATTTAATCTAGTGTGAAAGAGCAAATAATTGCTTTGGATGGTCAGCTTGCAGTCCTGCTCCTTGTTTTATGGCCTAATGAGGAGAGTATTTTTGGAAGGTATTTGCGAAACACTTTGTGAAGGAGCACTAGGAAGGTTTCTGTAGTTCAAGCCAACTTTATAAGCAACCAGCAGACAATTTTATTTTTCTCCTGAAAACATTGCCTATTTTGCTAGAGTTGCTTAAACTCTGATATTTAGTCCTGAGTTGGTGAGATATTTCAGTTTGATGTTCCATTCCATATCTTGAGAAATTTAACAGGTCTGCTTATTCTCTAATACAGCAGATTGAAGTAGATCTATAATGAAATGTAAACTCATTTTATTTTAAGGACTTAATTAATTTTGAAGCCATTACAGATTAAAGTTTATATACATTAGCATAACAGCAGGTTATGTCCTTTGCTGAGTGTGTGGTTGCTTGCAGTCTGCATTCACAGTGGGTTTAAAATACAAGGTGGTGAGTTTGAATAATATCTCTGGATGCTGTGGATCTGAAACCATCAGATCTGCCCTTGTCCATGGTAAGTCAAAGGTGATGCTGGAAAAAATTGCTGTTTATGTCTTGTCAGTCTTCAAGCCAATACAAATGGGATTTTTAGGTTCTCATCTGTTTCTGTCTGACTATAGCATTTGCATGGAGGGATAGAAATTTAGATTCTGCTTCATCTAATGCTTGATTTCTCAAACCTCAGAGAACCCGACTGCAGGATGTGGATTACTGAAAATCACTTCCAAGCTGTGTCTGTCTCGAGCAGCCCAACTTGAGATCCATCCCCTGGCTCTCTTGGATATTGCTCATCTCATAATGGGTTTTAATATAGCTGCTAGGAAGGAAAACCAAATAATTTTTAGAGAGCAGTCAGTCTGAAAATAAAGTGCCCAGGATGTTTGGTAAGAGGATGAAGTTTAGATGTGTGTGGGATTGTGTGAGGGAGAGAGCAGAAAATGTGCCTTTTGATCTTACAGAAATGTTTGGTATGTGGGTTGTTGGGCTTAGAAGTTTGAACGTCCTTAATATAAAATAATCTGTGTGAGTATTTGAGTCTGTTCCTTTTCAACTTTGTGTGAGTTTTTTAATGGCTAGTGAGCCAGAAAAAAATCACTGTGTTTTCTGATGGTTCAGACACCCTCCTAATGAGTGGAAGACTTGAATTAAAAGTTCCCACTCTGAACCAGGCAAAGCAATTAAGGATGGGGATTTGGACTCACATTCCCACCTTTTAGTGCTGTGATTACAGGTTTGTTAAAATTGTGCCACAGAGAGAGAAAAGAACAAAACTGTTACACAATCTCTGAGGCTGACCCCGAGAGGTCATTCAAAGCAGGTTCCCAGCTGGATGGACTCCAGTCCTGATGTCTCCTGCTCTTGTGAACAAATGACTGAAGCTCATGAGGCTTTTTTGTCCCTACTTATCTGTAATCCACCTGAGAAAATTAACCCAGGCCTCTTCTGCTTCCCTGAGCACCTTACCTGGAGCTCTGGTGTGTTTGTGTTTGGTGCCACGTCCGTGGAGGTGCTCAAAGCCAGGCTGGATGGCTTGGAGCAGCCTGGGATAGTGGAGAGGGGGTGGGATGAGATGAATTCTCAGGTCCCTCCCAACCCAAACCAGTCTGTGATTCTGTGAGCACTCACCTCCTTCCAGCCCTTTGGTATCAGTGCTTTCAGACTTCCTCTTCACAGCTTGTGTTCCACACCTCACTGAGGAGGATGGGGAATGAGACATTGCTTGCTCCAAAGGAGACCATCCTAGCAGGTGGATTGAAAGGTGTCTAAGTGAAAAAATCTAATGTGATGTAAGCTTTTGTGATACTGCTCAGGACTTTGCTTTCTTGGCTAAGGACTCAATACTTTTTTTCATAAAACCAAAATATCTTACCCTGCATTTTCATTCACTTCAATTCCAGTGTTCCTTTCCAGATCACTGATTTATCTTATGTTTTCTTAAGACTCTAACACTTAGCAAAGTTCTTTCACATCACAACCAGTTACTATTTTAATGAATCAAACTGATTAAGGGCACCAAAAAATGTTACAGTGACATATCTGCATTATTAGTACTATATCCTGCAATTCTGCTTTTAATTTGTTCATGTCCAAGTAAATTAAATTAAGGGGCTGTTTTACGAGTCTCATCAGTTGTTTTCAGTCAATAGTAGAAAACACTTTAATGATTCCAAATAAGAGTTCTTTGAAAGGTGTCCAGATAGGGGCAGTTTCAATCTTATCTTATAAAGAGCTTCAGATCATCTTTACTGCAAACTGAATCTTGTGGTTTGTGTTTTCTTCTTCCCGAGCTTGGATACACTGATTATTTTTCTCCTCAAGCCATTTTGCCAGAATTTTTGAAATCTGCCATTTTGAGCAAAGAACTTTTGCTCAGCTTGAATTGCTTTCATGATTCATTGATCTTCCTTCAGTCCTGGTAAGAGAAAACTTTTAATGAGAACAGACTCCTTGTTTTACAGGGCATTTTTAATGCCCCCTGTATTTTGCCCGGATTGTCAATATTTTGTCCAGTATTTTGTTAATTTGTAGTTGTCTTGTCAATAAAGTGGCTTTTTACCAGATATATGGAGCATAACAGTTATTAGTTATATTGGTATACAGCTGAACTTGCTGGCTTTGAGTATTTCCTGTGCTTCATAAATACTTGTATAATCTGTTGTGCAGGCTCAGCTGTTCTTAATTCTAATGTGATTCATATTGTGCTTAGAAATCTGACATTCTTGGCTTGTCAGAAATATTAATATATGTTAGTGCCATATCTATCGAAAATTGACATGTTTTGTGCAGGGCCTTAATTTTCACTTCTTTATATTGCAGCATTCCATATTGAGCAATGCAGCTTTGTTTGCTTTTAAATTTCCCTCTCACCTTCAGCCCTGAGAAACCAGAAATAATTAGATTATATCTTTCTCTTGGCTCACATAGTTTTCACTTGCAGTGAATTATGCCATGCAAAACTATCCCTCCAGTGAGAATTTGGTTGTCATTGTTAAGAGCTACATCTGGACTGTGTAATACTTCGTGTGTTGCACTACAAAGAGTCTCTGCCTGTGGCTCAGTGAGAACTGTACCTCACCAGTGAGTTGGAATAGCTCTTTCCTCTGGCAAAAGTGCCACAATTCACCTCCCCAGGCCTTTCTGCTGTGAATAAGGCTGCTGGACAGACAAAAATGTTGCTTTAAACCTCCAAGATTGAAATGCCCCTAACTCTTAGCAGACCAAAGTATTACAGGAGTGTTGTCCTCCTTGTGGACAAGTCCTGTTTCTTCAGTGAGTGATGGAAGGCCAGACTTCCATCTATTTGAGCCAAATACTTTATCCTGGTAGCTGAATGAAAGTTCAGCTTCAGGAAAGAAGTTTGAATGCACCTTTAAGGTCTGTATGATGGTGAACGAAAAGCCTTTTCTCTTCAGCTCCTTCTGTGTTTAATTACCCAACCACAGAGGAGCTGAAGCTTTTGTTTCCAGGTTGAGTCCTGATTTCAGCTGGGAAGTTATTAATGTTGCTGTCTCTCTGTACAGTCTTTCATCTTGCTGATGATATCATTTTCTTGTATAATCATGGGGGTAGTAAATGATTCCTATTCAGGCTTCCTCTTTAGAATCAGACTTAGGAATTCCCTTGCTCCCCACACTGGTTTTACTGCTGTCACCTCTTATGCCAAGCTCTGTACTGGTACAGACCCACCAGGTCTTCCCTGAGGCTGTTCTGACTCTGGTAAGGCACTATGGACCCTTCTCTGGAGATTCTCTTGGTGCTGAAGTTACAAAGAAGCAGTGCCACTTGCCCAGAGAAGAACACAAAAACTGTGTGGACTTTGATTTGGGGTGTTTGTTTGGGTTCTTGTTCTCCCCTATCTTCTGGGTCAAGAGACCATCAAGTGCTCCAAGCAGAAATGCTCCTGTTGGCAGAAACCTCCGTGATTGGTCTAATTGCATGAAATTCTTCCTTGCATTAGAGCCAAACTCAGCTGGAGAAAACACTCTTATTGAAACAAATCTAGACTGATACTGAATTGAGGTAGCAATTAGGTGCTGTCTTTTTCTGTCCATGCAGAGGAAAATGAATAGCTTGAAGCCTCATGTCTCTTAGAGTTTCCCGTCCTCATCCCTGTCCTCTCCCACCTCCTTTTCCCAAATCTATTACGGAATCAGCAAAGTCAACTATTCTGCATTAAAAAAAAATCTACTTGGAATTGAAACCTTGGCTGCCTGCTTTGTGTACTATTAAGAAATTGAGGGGTTTTATTTTAGTGTGTAAATGAAGTCTGGCTCCACAGCTGGCTGTCCATGTTGGGGGGTGGCATCTGTTCCAAAGGCAGGAGATGAGCTGACACTCGGTGAAGTTCCCCTGACTCATCTGCCTTACCAGAACATACCCCAGCATAGATATGTCATGGGTTTTGAGTAGGATTTATTCTCAGAGTAGCTTCTCACAGCTGCCTCTTATTCCTGCCATGCACAGATGTGAGGTTACAGTAGGGTTCTTCCCCAAAATGATGGATTGTCACCATGATCTTGACTTCTGCTCCCAGGGAAGTTCACGGCCATAAAAAGCACTTTGTTCAAGAGTAGTGGCTGTAACAAATAAGCTCAGCTAAACCCTTGCTTTTTCACTTTTACTGATTTCACTCTCTGCTGTATGATAGGAGTTCATACAGAGAATTAGATTCCAGTGACTTTGTTTAAACCTCCTTATCCTTGTCTAATTAAACTGAATGCTTTAAAGATGATTCATCTCACTTGACACCTTTATATCTAAATGCTCTTTCTTTTAGATGGAAAGTGAAGGAAATGTGCAGACTAGAAATTCAAATGGGTCTTCCTTTCAGTTACTGGAAAAAGGGGGGCTTTGGGGGTTTAGATATTTGCTTAAGCTTTCACTGGTAAGCACTATGCTTTTCCAAGATCTAGTGTAATGATATCCAGCTCCCATAAACACAGTTTCCCATAAAATGTTTCTTAAAGGGAAGAGTTCAAAAGCTGTGATCATAACCCCTGTGTCAGCACAGAGCAGCTTCATCACCACCTGCAGAGAGGCACCAGCATGTTCTGGAGGTTGTGGCTTCACCCTTTGGCCTGACCACATTTTGACAGGTTGGTAGGACTCAGGGCTAGGTACAACCTTCCCCCACTTCTACCCATCTCCCCATGCTTCCATCTTTCTGTTCTTGGGAATTATGGTGTATCCCAGTGAAGAAGTTGGTGGGAAAGGGGAGCAGGACTGCTTGATGTGCCCACCACAGGACAGCTCTGGCCTTGTGACGGATTTTTTTTCAGATATTGTCAGCTCGGTCAATAAGAATGCACTGAAATAAAATTTTTCTGCCATGTAATGAAAGCTTCTTGCAAAGCTACCAGGAATGGCTTGGTTTTGCATAACATTTTGTGTGCTGTGCCTTCCAGAAGGCGTGGTGTGAGTAACAAAGGCAGGGTTGAAAGATGCCATGGGTTCCCTTCCTCCTCATGGCAGGACTTAATGATATAAAGAGCACAGTATTTCATTGATGTTTGTTGCCATTTCTGCTTGTGGGCTTTTCACAATACTGTGGTCAGGAAGATGACAAGATAAAGGATGACTAGTGTAGATCTGCTCCCTCTTGTAAAATAGGAATAATTCCCTTTTTTGATTATATTTCCTCTCCCCTCCCTTGGAAAAGATGACTCAGAAATCCTTGACAAAGGAAATAAGTTCATTTGAATTTCTATGGAACCTTGAAAAGCCGCTTTTATAAAGTCCTGTTGGAGGCTTTCAGCAGTGGCCTTTGACAAGAGCAGGAGGCAAAAGCAAAACTCATGGTCCAGATCCTCCGGTGTCAGTGGGTTGCTCTTGGCTCTTGCTCAGTATTGGAGATGGAAAATGAGACCATTACTCATTCTTGGGGGTTTGCTGTGGGATCCAAATCTTCAATAGCTGTAATAGTAGAAATCTCTACCATACAAGGAAAAATTACTGTTAGCTAATCTCAAAAAAAAAAAAAAAAAAAAAGGCAAGCCAGCACAAATCTACTTTTTTTGTATTTGGAGGTGAGAGAAGAAGGAAGTGGCTGAATGCAATGAGTTATTTCCCTGTGCCTTTACAAAACTTCTAATGTTCTTTTAAGTACGAATTTGTATTCAGCCTTCAGTTTTGATAGTGTGTTCAATGATGATCGTATGCATTCAGAAGAAAGACTTATTTTCTCTTCTTTGAAGCAGAAGTCTCCAGCAGATACAGAGACGAAAATGTGCCTGTTCTCAGTCCTGTATGTGTGTTTCAGGAGCAAAATGGTCACTCTCTGTTCTCAGCATGATGTGAAAACATGCAAGGTGCTGAAAACAAGAGCAGTGATTTTATCACTACATTATGGATGTAGAATAGGTGCATCTGCATGAATAAACTGACATTGCATCAATGGGCTCTTTATGCCAAAAGAAACTCTTGCCCTTGTCAAAAGTTAACGTTTGTGTTGCCATCAGATTTGCAAGTGTTGTTCTGAATTCAGTTATTCAAACTTTGCTCTCCATAATTCATCCTGCTCAGTTGTCACCTATACCAACAGTTTTTTCCAGTTAATGCAACTCAGAAAAATGTGGCAAGTCTTCATTTTTTTCCTTTTGGATTGATTGTCTTGAAACACAAGTTCTAAAGAGCAGCCTAATGTGTCTCTAAAAAGATGTCCACCTGCTTTTGGGCATGAGTATGGAGGTGTTGGACCCAATGTTCAGCAGCAGGGCGGTCTCTGAAGTTTGGAAAAATCTCTCAGAGTTCAGACTGTCAAGTTATTTCAGTAAATCAAGTTTCTCTACACTGAATTAACTATGTTTTTAAAAGCCATTTTTAGAGCCATATTTAGAGAAATAGTACAATGTATGATAAGTCTGGTTTTGTGTTTCTTTTATTTAAACAGTTCTCAAAATAACAGGTGGCAATAGGAAGGCAAATAATGGAAATTATATGAGGCCATTACTTGAGAAATACTTTTTACTTACATCAACATTTGAGTTTATTTCTCCAGGGTTAAAATCTGACAAGTGCTTCTGCACTTTTTTCCTAATTTTATGCCAGTCTGCATCCATGAAACTCAGCACTCAGTCTCTGTAACTTGTTTATCTGGCCCAAACCCTGACATTTCTACTATTAATAATACTTTTATTTCATTAAAAATACAAGGAGCAGGGGGAGATTTTGCAGATAATCCTTGGACAGGGTCACTTCTGGTATTTTTTTGAGGGAGTTGTTTTTGTTAAATAGCCCACAGAGCCCGTCAGAGGCCTGGGAATCGGCGCTGGATCGCTGCTGGCAGCCACTCCTGGGGTCCTTGCCCAGGCAGGGGACAGGGCACGGTGTCACTTGGCCCTGCCAGGGCTGCTCCTTTCTCATGGCTCCCCAAGAAAGCTGAGCCCGAGTTTTCCAGACTAAACATTCGAGTTGTGTAGTGGCCGTTTTAGGGTCAGGAAGGAGAAGAAGCAAACGGGGCTCAGCTTGGGAGTGTTTCTCTGTATCTTCCTGGTTTGTGCTGGAAATGTGCATGTCTGGTAGAGTCTTTAAAGATGCATAATCTCTATAATGAAGCCTGCTCTGAATTAGCAGTTTGTTTTAATATGAACATTTGCATTTTGAATTCTGCCTTGCAGCCTATGTAACTCAGGGCTGTGTGTTTGCAGAAGTTGCCTGAATACTGAGGGTTTTCCCCTCAGACCACCATTCCTTATTGAGGGTTTCTAACACTTTTTTGAATATAAGCACAGTGGTTAATGGATTGTTCTCTGCTTGAGTTCACTTCAGGCAGTTACTTGCATGCACTCTTTTTGTAATAACAGAATTAGAGGGTGTGTTAAAAAGACTTACAAGCAGCAGATGAAGCAATAAACAAGCAAAGAGCATTTGTATGCAAATGCTCCAAGTGCTTTGTCATGTTCTGGGATCTGTTAGCCACCTCTGTGCTTCCAAAACTTCATCCCCATCAGCTCTCTGTGCTGAGGCTTCGTGCCAAAGCCTAGTGAAGTCAGTGGGGCTTCCCACCACCACTGGTGGGCTTTGGACTTGGGTCTGAGAGAGGAAAGAAGCAAATTGTTACCAGCCACTCTGATTTTGCCAGGAGCTTCCCTGTATTAGGAAGGGTTTTCCTGTGCTGGGAATGAAACCAACTCACAAGAAGAATAGCCCAGCTTTGGAAATTTTTGTTGTCGCCTGTATTGGCCATTGACTCGATCTGGTGACCTCAAGAGGTGAAAGCATTGAGCCTGTTCTGCCTGCATGAGACAGCCAGCAGCCCCTCGAGCTGGAACTGGGAGAGATTAGCAGTTTTTGTAGCTTCTGGCAAAAAAAAGAGGACAGGAAGCCTGTTGACCAGCGTGTCAGAGCTCAGTTTTGTTGTATACAGTGTATGAGTATGTCTTGTTCACTGTAAATTTATCCCTGAGGTTTTCAGAGTAGGTGATTTCCATCCTTCTCCCCCATCCCTCATGCCTGCAGTGTCTGGTGTAAGCTGTGAGAGCCCTGAGAAATCCCTCTGTTCCTCAGCTGAGACAAGCTGGAGCCCTTCCATACTCTGTCCCACCAGTGCCGTTATCTTTTTATTACCAGGAATTGCAAGGTGCTGTTGTGCTGCTGGGAATGAGTGAAATCTGTGTTGGTTTTATGTGGCTTTTGAGTCATTCCAATGACTCTAATAAGCTGCTTTGCATTATAGGACAGGCAGATCAGTATCTCAGGAGACCTCCTAAGTTTGGCTCTTTTTCCTTGGGCTTGATAAGCAGGAAGGATAATCCCTAATGGGAGGAGAGGGAAGGAAGGAACAAGGAGACATGTGCAACCTGGAAAACTTGTCTGTGAGCTTGACTTGACTCCATCCAGGGAAGGAAGCTGATGCTAATGGCTCTGCATGAGATAACAAATTATCCTGGAGCATGTGTTTTCTGTATTCATTACAATATGTCTTGGGGGGGTGGAGGAACAGGATGTATAGTGTGTGCTTATTTCTGGAGCCTCAGGAGAGCTACCCAGATGTTGAAAAGAAGTAAGGAAGAGTTGGAGATAAAGGAGAAAGACCTCCAGGGTGGGACTGTAAAAGCTGATCCAGAATAGGAGTCATTGTGTTTTGCTCACAGTCACACCAGCTGGCTTCAAGTGGCAGGGGAGCTTTCCAGAGAAGCTGTGGACAGTAGGAGGATAAAGAAGGAATTTTGTTCAAAAGGGTGAAACAAAAGAAACCTGAGATCTGCAATACACCCAGAAATAATTATTTAGGCAAACTGTCCTGCTGGGTAGCTTGTCCTAATGCAAGCCTTAGGTGTAGCTGGAAATATGGTGATGCTCTGTTTGTTGATAGTTGTTGTGCAGTTGTCTTAAGCAGGATTTTAAAGGAAGCACTCTGGTAATCCCATTGCCTCGTGTGTTGGAGCCGATTGCCTCCCTGCTTGGCTGTCAGGGACTGCAGCAATGACTGATGGAACTCACTACACTTGATCATTGTGTGCTTGCAGTGTATGTTTTTTTAATGAATTATCCCATTCTGGTCCTTCCCCAGGGCTTTCCCAACATTTTCTTTCTGTCCTGTGTAGGCTCTCTGCAAGGACAGCAATAGGGTTGGTGCAGCAGCCCCACTGACCCAGTGTGGTTGCCTGGTGATGCCTCCTTTTGTTCTTACTTCTCTGGTGATATTTTGCTGAATTTTAATTTAATCTCTGCTAGAACCACAGTTCAGGATCTCTTCTGTTGCCTAAGCATGTCGTGCTTTCTTGTCTTAGTCAAAGGGTTTCTATTTCTCTCTACACACACACACTACTGTAGCAAAAACTCTACAAATTAAAAAAAAAAAGAAAAAAAATTCCAGGCTTCCTCACTACTCCCTGTCATTTTATGTACTTGCAAGAATCCAGATGCTCCTGCTATTACTAGGTAAGGAAAGCCCGGAACATCTGGCTTCCTTGTGAGTAATATTGTGGTTTAGTTGTCCTGAATTCAGTGAGTAAACTCTAGTTAGTTATTCCCAAAAAAACATAACCTTGTGAGATAAGGAGTTAGGAGCCCATTTCCTGCTGTCACTGATCTGTTCTCATGTCCTTGCCTTTCTCACAACTGCATTTGCAGAAGTGAGTTGTGCCTTAGCAAAGCCCTTCTTGGCACAAACCTCTTGGATGAATCGATCAATCAAAGAGGTTAGGGGGACCACAACCTTTCCAGAGTCCCAAAGGAGGTCAGTTCTCACTTTTCCTCTGCTCCAGGGAAAACAAAGATATTCTACAGGGGCACATTTTAATGGCTTCGGCAAAATACTTGAAAATGGCAGAATTTTATCCAAACTGTTGTAACTTCTTGTGCCTGTTTGGAGTGAAGTGGGTGGATGAGGAGAGCAAATCAGCAGAGAGCTGTGAAGGCCAGGATGATGGGCAGTGCAGTGCAGCTGACAGATAATGGGATGACATCATCCATTTCCTGGAAAATGAGACGTTTCTGGCCAAATCATTCCAGACCCCAAATGCTTAAGTGAGCTGGAGAGTTCCTGGAATATTTTAAGCAGATATTTCAGTAGTCTAGGTGTAATGTGATTAAGGATGAGTAACAGCAAGATATGAGTCAAGATGAGGATTTCTGGTAACTCTTTTGTAGGCCAGTGAGAATCACAGGCAAGGAGAGAGAGGGAGGCTGAGAGAGATGGCCAAGATGTGAGAAAAATTTAAGTCATTTAACCTTTTTCACTTGAGAGTGGAGAGCTCTAAATAAGATTTATTTTTTTTCCACTCCATAGGAAGACACATGAATTGGAAGTATTGAAACACCCAAAAATTCCATGAGAGAGGTGAAGATTAGGGAACACCAGAGAGCTTCCATGGTTTGGAAGAAGACTGCACTGTTGAGATTTTGGAAAAGGTGATTCTTGCAGCTTGCACAGTGGGGAAGATGATTTCTGGTTACTAATTTCTTACCTTCTGTGGATTTGATGTTTATGTCCAGTTGTAACACTAGGACAGAGACCTCAGAGACAGGCTCAGCCTCAATGCTGGAAGGTGGAAAGAGACTCACTGGGTATTGCAGACAGCTCAAGACCCAGAGGGATTTTATTTTACGTGCCAGTTGTTTGATTGCAAACTTGAAACGAAGCAAATACAGGACAAGGAATTTGTACATGTATTTCCTTGGTGATGAAAATAAGGAAGATGCAGCACAAGGTTTGGTACCTCAGGGTGGGAGGATGGTTCAGCACTGAGATGAGGATGCTCATGAGCAGACACACCTGGATCACTCTTGCTCAAGCAGGTCCTCCCAGAAGGGCAAGCTGGTTTGAGTTCCTCTGCTAAAGAACACACAATATCAACATAAATAAACCTTTGTAACACATCCAACAACTTTCCATCAGAATCTTCAGAACCATAAATATAAGCCAGGGCTGTACATGCCTCATCTAGCTGCTGAAATCCAGATGCTGGTATGTTAAGACAGGACCTGCCTGTCTGGGCTGCTCACAGGTAATTGTGCTTAGGAGGCTCTTTCAAAGACAAAAATGCTCCCACCCACCCTGTGATGTGTGTCGTGCTCACAGCAGTCTGTGCTCAGCATATCTGGCAAATGTGAGCTTGTCCTTTCTCAGTCTTGTAAGATCAGTTGGTCAACAGTGTCTAATTATCTAGATCGTGAGTGTCTAATTATCTTGATATTTATTGACTGTTTCAACTTGGTGTTTACAGGCTGTCTCCTAGGAGGAGACATGGAGTGTGGGTGGATGGGGGTCAGGGAGGGCAGAGAGATGGTTGGGACTGAGTACAAGCCATAATCTGGTTTTTGGGTAATTAATACCTTTGTGAAAATGAAGCTCCGTGATCCATATTGAGTGTCTTGTAAACGTCAAAGGAAATCGGTCCCAAAGGATGGGGAGCTGCCCACAGGAGAATCCCAGTGGAGTATTTAGCCATGAGATCTCAGCTTGGCTGGGGATGGCAGCTACGTGCAACACGCTCTGCTCCTGTTTTTTAATGGAATTTTCTGGGTTCTGCAGGTGTGAATTAAGTGGATCCTTCTAAAGTGTTCAAAGCTTCATTTCAGACCAGCAGCTCTTTGTCAGTCTGAGCAGTTGCCTGGCAGATGGAACCTCCTGGCCCCCTCCAACCTCCTGTGCGTCATCTTCATTATCACTAAATTAGCTGTGTTGTCATGGGGGATCTTAGGAAATGTGGTTTTCTTTTCCTTGAATCCAGAAATATTAAATGACGTGATGTTCTTGTTACACAAGGTGGAGGCAGGAATGGAGGTGGAGCAGAGCAGCACTTTGGAAAGAGTAAGGAGCTGTGGCCAAAGCCTTGAAGAAAGTCAAGATAAATAATGCTTCTATTGCCCTAGAAAAACTAGCAGGTAGGAAATAAGACCTGGAATCATACACTGAATATAAAAATATGTGGAGTTCTGTACACAGCACCTAAATTCCAGGAGAGCACCTTTGGAAACGTCTGTGTTGCTTTCTGAAATACTGTAAAGTAGAAAGCCAGGAACAAGACCACCTGATTAGGGGGCTAATGGATTTTACAATAGAGTTGTTTTGAATTCTTACACAGTATTGAAAAGAACGAAAGAAGTAGTGTTGAGTGGGTTAGTCTGTGCAGATTTCAGACGGTGCAAATTCATGCAAGTAGCAAAATACTTGTGAAAAAGCCCTGTCATGCAGGTGCTCCTGGATCTTTTAAGTTGATTAATAAACAAAAGCAGGTCTAGAAGAGGCAGCAAAGCCTTTTGTGCTGAACAGAACAACACAGAGACTGAATGTCCTCAGAACCTGGAAAAAATGACAGTAGTTTGTGTGATTTCCCATTGGAAGGGAGGAGGGGGTGGCTGTGGGAGTCCCAGGCACCACGTGCAGTGGGTTGGGATCAAGCACAGGGAACATGGACATGCTGTTCTCTCCCTTAGCTTATGTTTTTCAGTCATAATAGACATCTCACTTTGACAGTAGCTGCTTAGAGGAATTTAAGATGAGGACATACATCAGCATATCTGATCCCTCCTGCTAGCTGCTGCTGGTTTGGTGCATCTCCATCCCACAGCCCTCACTGCAGCATCTGCCATTGCTTCATCTGCTCTTTGCAAATCTCTCATAATCTGGGATCTGAAACACCCTAGACAATAAGTTTCACAATGAAATTACTGTTGTGCAGGAAATACACTTTCCTTTTCTGACTGGTTATTTCATTAATTTTGCCCTAATTTGTTGATGTAATGAAAAAGGAGTGAATTGTCTCTTCAGCTTTTCCATTCAATTCGTCTTCATGCTTTATCCCCACTTGTCATTCATGTACACTTTTCTCTGTTGATTTTTTCTATGAATACAGCCTGTTTTTATCACTCTTCTGGTTTTATTACAAACTCTTGAGATGTAGGGAAGGGCAATTCCAGATCTGGATGCCATGCTCAGAGCTCGGGTGAGCTGTGGATTTTGTGAGTTACCTCATATTTACCAGCATGGTTCAAAGGCTGATTAAATTCACAGTGTCATGTTCATAGAATCACACAAGAATTTAGGTTAGAAAAGGCCTTTGAGGTCATCAAGTTCACCCACTGACCCAACCCTGCCAAGGCCACCACTAACCCAATGTCCCCAAGTGCCACATCCACACATCTTTTAAAGCCCTCCAGGGATGGGGACTCCACCACTGGCCTGGCAGCCTGTTCTTGCAACACTCCACAGTTCCAGTTTTGAATGCCCTGAAGGATTTTGCACTGTTGGTAAAATAATTTCTTTTGTATTCACTTTTATGAGCCAGTTATGAATATGGGCCATCCACAGTGTCTCAACCTCACTGAGGATGGGGAATGCCAAGGCTTGAGATTTTCTCACAGTTTGGTAACACATAAATTCTAAAGGAATGGGCTGAGAAATTAAGAGCAATCAGAGTGCAGCAGAGATTTCAGCCTCTGAACAAGCAGATGGAGGGAACAAGGAGGGAATCAGGGATAAAGGAGGAGTTTTCAGCCAGAAATGAGTGGCTCAGTTCTCAGGGAAAGGGGCAGAAACCAGAGTATTAGGTGACAAATACACCTGGCTCTGTTTTTTTTTAGTTTTTCACTCCATCAGATACAGTCAGCCACTGGAGTCACAAGGTTAAGATATTTTCTGTACTCCAGGAGCTCCATCTGCTCCTTCAAGCACTATTGCTGCTGTTCCAGTGGGGTGTTTTGATTTCACTCAGTTAAAGTTTAATGGTTTGGTCATTTCATCTCAAACCCCTCACAGTTCAGCAGCTACAGCAGGACCTCTTCTAAACTTCTATGAGGAAATCCATGCAGACAGAAACAGCTTCCCATAAACAAACTAAATGTACATTGGGGCAGAAATTCATCTTTTGAGATATAAACAAGAAAAGGACGTGTACAGGGAACAAGGAGTGATGCTTGGAATGTAAGTGCCTGGATGTCCAGTCCCCTCTGGATGACCACTTGAGCTGATAGAACAGTGGTAGACAAGAGTCTATGTAAGAGGAGCCTTAAAAACAAAGTGAAGAAACAACTGATTAATCTTTGTCTTGGATAAACATTTTAATGGGAATATTTGTGGGATTTAAGTAGTTCGAAAGTCACAACTTCAGGGATGAAGAAGTCTCCAAAAAGAAAGTAATCATCATAACCCTATTCCAACTCCTAGTAGTAAGAGTAAGACCAGTAGCTGAACACTTCAACACAAAAGAATTTTAGACTTTATAATGGAAAGGAAACAGACTGGGTATTGCACATCTTGAATTTTTCAGCAGCTGGAAAAAAGTGAAGGATCTTCCCTATGCACATGAGCTTGTGGGGTCTTGCCTGTGCCTACGAGAGGGATGCTGTGACACAGGCAGGGCAGAATCAGCTGCTGAAACTTGGATTTGGTTACCCTTGCTGCCAAGCTTTAGGCTTGTTACCTGAGACAGGCTTCTGTTCTTCAGTTAGCTACAAGATTCATTTAGCTCTAATTTTATGTTGCCCGGAGAAGCTGTGGCTGCCCCACCTCTGGAAGTGTCCAAGGCCAGGTTGGACAGGGCTTGGATGGGCCTGGGATAGTGGAAAGTGTCCCTGCCCATGGCAGGGGGTGGAATGAGATGAGTTTTAAGGTCCCTTCCCACACCAACTATTCTGCGATCATGATTTCTTGTTTGTATGGGTTGGGAATGCAGGTATTGCTACCGTGTTGCAAAGGAAACGAAATTTGGAAGAATCCAAAGCAGCCTCTTTAAATGTTTGGTTTGAAAATACAACACAGGATGCAATTTTTACCCAGGGCAGCTGTGTTTGGCTTTGTTTTCAAGTGCGTGCAGCTCCCTGGGCAGCTGCTGCATCAGTGCCGTAGCATTTCACAGGAGGAATGAGTCTGATGTTCATATTCCCTTTACTGTCAGAGGCATTATTTTCACATTTTACAAGGCATGATCTGTGCCTTGTTAGGAGATTTAAAAAGCATTATTCCAGGAAGTTAAGTTACCAAGTTTCTTCATTTCCCACCCCCTCCCTTTCCACAGGGGATGTTCTGCTCCGCTCCCATTACAAGCTCTACCTCCTCTCATGGTGTTTGTAAACACTGCAGACTCTCTGCTTCCTTCTGCCATCCCTTTCCTCCCCAAAATGGACTGTCTGAAATCAGCCCTTGCAGTGAGTGCTGCTCTGGGTTTCTTTTCTCTTTCCTTAGGATGTCTCTTCGTGCCATCCAAAGCTCCATCCAAAAGCACTGGCAGATTACTGTGCTTGCCTGAAGTTCTTCAGTTCTCACTTGTGGGATTTCTGTGACCCTCTGCAGCTTCTCTTTTTTTTCTTTTTTTTCTGTAAAGTGATTTGTCCCTGTATTGCAGCACTCAGGACACCAGCCCTATCCTTACCTTTCTCATTTATTTAATTTAGAAATACTAAACATCATTAATGAGCTCTGTCTTGGGGTTAGGATTTTTCTTTTTTTGTTATTGCTAATGCACTTAGAAAGTTATTTGGAAACTTTCTAGCCAGCAAGGTGTTCTGGCATGTTTGAATTAGACTTTCCTTTGCCTTCTCCAGTGCTGGAGCTCTCATGGGAGCAGAGTTACATCATCCAGCAGGTTCCTTACACAATGTCTTTTATGTACTCCACTGTGTAACAGAGGAAAAATCATGTCATTATCCCTCCAGATATTAAAACCCAGCTCAACTCAAAGGGGAACTATTTGGAAAGCAAACAGCTCCCTTTCTAGTATCATCAGTGGGTGCTTTTTCAATATCCTGTATAATTTAGGGCTGAAAGCACCTGTCTTCTCAGCCAGATCCACAAGGCACTGAGGCGTGACCGGCTGGAGCCCGGGCACTGGAATGCCCTCCTGCTGAGTTATTTCTTTAGCCATAATCAACAGTCACTGTTTATCTGCAATCTGACTTTGCACTGCGTTTTCTGTGGTTCTGGTGAGACTGAAAACCTGCTTTTGAACCAATGGCAGCAGCAATGTGTGTGCATGCAAACTGGCAAAGGGTCACGTCTCTGCTCCCAACCTTCTCTCTAACACCTCCAAGAGGAGAAAAAGGGCTCGATACAAACCAGTAAGGGCTGTATTTCAGTGCAAAAGTTGGTAAAAGAATATGAAACATGAGCTGATTAGCAGAGACTTGAAGTATCTAGTGATTCTCTGCACAATAGTTCCTCATGATGTTACCCTGACAGGCCAACCTTGGTGACAGCCAAGGGGCCATACGTTGCTTGAAATAATTAAGCAAAAATATCTCACACATGGCTTCTCCCTGAGAATGTGGCCTTATCAGGTTTCAATTTTATTTTGTTTTTGTTCTACATTTTGGCTTGTTCTGCTTGAGGTTGGTTGTGGGGGTTGTGACAGGGGGTTGGATGGGAGAGAGAGCAGGGTATGCTTCATTTATTTTGGGGAAATACATATGATTTGCAGATGAACAACTACTGTGATACATTTTTGTTACCATTTCTGATTGTAGCTCTAAATGAAAGTTATATTAATAATAAATGTGGTGTTATGATATATATATAATACCTCAAGTGTTGAGATATTTTGGTGATAGGTATTCTAGAAAGTCTTTTGGTTTTAAGACAAACTTTAACAAACTTGTGTTGGTGCAGAAACTTAAAAGGATTTTTACCCACTGGAATTGTCAGAATTGGTTTAACTAAGCAGGTAACTTTTGGGCAATTTTCAGTGGAGAAGGAGAATAGCTTTGTGCCTTCTTTCTGGTATAAGGCTGGTGGGAATGTTGATGGAAGCCATGCAACCATGACTCAGGGCAGCAAAGCTGCCCAGGTCACCATAGAAATGCTCAGGAATCTCTGATTTAGTTTAAAAATAAATTTTAGAAGGCACAGTATTCTTAAAAAGCTGCATGTGCTTTCTCACAGTACGTGTCTCCTCACATTAGCAACAAGGACAGAGTAACTGGATGATGGATGAAAGAGGATCTCTTTGAATCTTGGTTTGGAACATGAAGAAAAAGAAGCAAATTTTTGTTTATTTTGAGGCTTGGAAAAATGAACTTGTTTGTTACATCCCCACCCAAAGTTTTTTTTTTTTGTTTGTTTGCATAACTTTGCAGAAGGTTGAGTTTGCAGAAAACAGATGCTGACTTCAGTCCCTCAGGTGGTGTTTTGTGAGCAGTCCAAGCTGAGGAAATAGAGATGCTGCCAAAAGGAAGGTTTCGCATCCCCTCTTCATCCCAGCTCTGGGTTGCCACTTGTGCTCTCACGACAGCACCAAAATCTGTGAAGTCATTGGAGGGCTGGTGCCAGGCTTGGTTTTCTGGGACTGGCTGTGCCAGGGCTGGTGCTGGCTGGAGGGAGGATGTGAGGCCAGGAGGTGAAAGGAGGCAGCATTTGGACAAGCTTAAAATGAACAAGGAGCTCCAGCTGTGCTGATGGAAGTGACCTTCAGCACCAGACAACCTCTGGGCTGTATCATAGAAAAACACTCTTTTCTGGCTGTTCTCATTTATTTAAATAGTTGCTCAGTTGCAGAACCACCAGTGCTGGGGTCTGGTGGTGCCACATTTTGAAAGGAAGCTCAGACATCCAGCTCCTTGGAGGGATCTTTTTGGGCAACTACCAGTAGATAACCCTGGCCACACTTTAAAGACTCTGTGGGACAATCAAAGCCTCACTGTGGTGTAAGGGTACATTCAAAGACACAGAAGAAGCTCTACAAACACCTCATCTTGCTGTTTCAGCATCAGGAAAGAATTAATTAGGATTAAAAATTAATAATTTTTTACTCTTCTGGTGTTATTTGAAAGAGGGTTCTTCTTTTGATACCTTGAAAGCCAGCACATGGAATTAATTGAGTTGCATCATTTCATAGTAGCTGTCAAATCCTCTCAGTAGCCTCAAGCTCAGTAGCTGGAGCAGGTCATGGGACACTCGCCACTTGGCCTGCAGCTCATGGATTTTATTGTTCCTGGGAAAGAAGAGGACCAGTTACAGGGAAATCTGGTGGAACAGATGTAATAATGGATCCAGAAGCACTCAGTGCATACAAGTGCTCTGCTTTCTGCTCCAAAACAAAGCAAATGCAAGTATCTCTTAATTTTCTCTTCTATAACTAAAGTTTTGGGTTGTTTAGTTGAATTCTAAACTGTTCTGTCTAGAGGTGTGGAATGATTGCCTTGGAGATTTTGGGAGCTAAAGCCCATTATATATGGGATGTGTCTGGAATGTTGTAGTACACACCTCTGTGTGCACAGGGTTTGGGCATTGAACCCATCATCTCATGGCTGTTTGAATTACCTGGCATCCTTCCTAAATTAACAGAAATCCAAGGATGCTGGGTTACTTCATTTGGTTTTGTTTCATTAACAAGATATCCTGTCTCTGAAGGCTGGAGTTGGAATCTTCCAGTGCTAGGATCAGGACTTCCATTGTGGCAAGCTGACATGGGATTTTGCTGATGCCTTTGAACACCTTCAGCACAGATTTGCTGGAGGTGCCAGTGTCTCCCTGGTCTGCTGGAGAAGCCCCTGGCATGGAGAGACCTGGTTATTCTTTCCATATTGTCCCTTTGCCAGGACACCTGCAGAATGACCCCATGGACCTGATGTCCCTGGGGCCACATGACTGGAACATAAAACATGGAGCATGATGGTTCCAGTGCAGGACTGAGGAGACAATCTGAGTTTTCCCTTAAAATAAACCCAATATCAAATGGGTTTGTTTCTATCCATCTGTTCTCCCAAGATATTTGGACCCACCAAATCAAGTTCAACAATGTGAGAAGGGTTAGGTTCCAATCTGGATCCTCAGCAGATTTCAGTAGAATTGGCAAGTGAGTGAACAAAGGGGACCCAAATGTGGTGTTTCCATCACAGACAAGGTTGGAGGAGCTTGACTTATCCCAGGTTGGTGTCTGGACCTTCACATACCCATCAGCTTGGGAATGCTGGGGATGGTGCACACAGAGCCCTCAGGAAACTGCAGTGACCCAGCCATGAGAACTCCAGGGCAGCAGGAATATGAAATGTAAGGAGTGAAAACTGGGGACACAGGACACAAACTTGAGTGAATGAGTTTCCATCATTCCTGCAGTATGAGCAACTTGGATTCTTTGGTGAAATTCATCCCACCTGAGGCTGTATAAAACTGCTGAGTATTCTACTTAGTTTTCTCCTCCTTTTTTGGTTTTGAGGGGTTGGGGTTTTTTTGTTTTTTGTGGGTGGTTTTTTGGGGGCATTTTTGCTTTTTGAGGAATGGGGTGTGAGATTAGGTTCAAGTGTTGTTAAAGGCTCAAGTACTGAGGGCCCCTGCAGAAAATGAAGTACTCAAGAGGATGGCCATTTTCATTAAGTGGACCTAATCAAGCACAGATAATGGGGAGTTAGACCATCTCTGAAAATCATGATGTGTGTCACATAAAAGAGTTGGAGACTTACTGTTATAAGTTTATTTAAGTGAAGAGAGATTTGGCTTCTTATGGATTTGAATCCTTCTAGGGACTATTGGCATGGAAAATTAAGAGGGATTTTGCTGGGGAGGTGCCTGGAGGCATTGCCTCTGTCTTGATCATATTTATGCACACAAAAAGAACCCAAAACAGGATAGTTAACCTCTCAAACTTCTCCAAGGCATTGAATAGAGGCTTGTGTTTCACTGAGAGAAAGCAGGATGTCATCTGCTAGAAAAGCAATTTCATATTCTTTATCATGGGCTGTGATGCCCTGAATCTCATTTAAGGCTTTGAAGTGCTCCAAACCCTCTTGCATTATCACCAAATCCCCTCCAGTGAACGTGTTCAGGGCAAGGCACATATCTTAAAGGAAATAGCCATGCAAGGAGCCTTCCCTGTGATAGCTGAGACGTTCGTGCAGACATTGCAGAGCGTAATCTAAAACTTCCTTGGCTGCAATTAAGTAAATCCTGTGTCCTACAGCACTGAGATAATATCTCCACAGAAATGCTTTTTAAAAGTTTCCTGTTTCCATTGTGTTCTCAATCCCCATGGGATAATATTCTCATTCACTAAGTCCTGGGCCCTTAAAAAAAATAATAATTAATACAGCTGTGAGTCAATGGGATTCCCCAAGTTTCTTTTTTGGTTTTCTGCTTAAGGAGCATTGCAACACAGGGTTTATTTGAGCAATCTGGGGGGATGCTGGGGCTCTCACAGTTGGCTGAGACCAAGGCCATGAGAAGGAGGCAAGGGAAAATGTGGATTCTCAGGATGCACATCAGACCCTTTTATCCCACACTTTGTCTGCATTGGCAAAGGTTTTTCCTCTCTCTGTCCCATCACTCTGTGTTTTTGGGGAAGTGCTGTCTTGTGATGAGCACACTGGTACCTTGTTCATGTGGAATCATCCCAGCTCTGCTGTGATTCAGTGAATGACTTCACCTACCTCAGTTTCTCCAGCTGTAACAAATGATGACCAACACAAGGGCATAAAAATAAATAACACCACAGTTCCCAAATCTTTTTAACCCACTTTTATGCGTACCCCTGGGTTCTCTACCCAGCTTAGGAGTCAGCAGCTCATCCTTCAGGAGGATTTTGAACTTCTCCAGTGAAAGCTGGTGGACAGTGGAGCCTTTGTGCAGCTGCCTGGTGGCAGATGGTGTCTGGTTCTCCAGAGGAACCCAACCCACAGCTGAATGGTTGTGCTCTGTCTCCCTGATCTGCTGGAGACACTGCTCTGAAGTGAGTCTTAGGAGGAGACTGCTATGTTTCCCAGGGCATTTTGGATCTGCTGCTCCATCCCAGGGAACAGGAGAAGGAGGAGAAAATGGTCCATAAAATTTCCATTACTCTGAAAAGCAGAAACATCTGTTGGAGCCTGCGAGTGAGGTTGGAAGTGGTATTTACCAGCGAGAAGCTGGCATCTCATCTGTTCAGACCCTCTGCAAAATAACTCCTGCTTCCTCCCATGGAAAATAACGGGGAGGAATCTCTGAGTCAGGATCTGCCCCAGGCACTGAAAGGCAGCAAACTCCTCACTCCTAGCCAGGCTGTGTGGATGGACCCACGCTCGTGGTGCATCTGCCCAGGCTCTGAATGAGGTGCATCCCATGAAATCCCAGCTCAGCAATGGGCTGTTTCTAATAACAGCCTTACATAAAGTCAGCTGTTCTGCATCACACGCTCTGCATTTAGGAACTCAGCTCTTTAAAGTAGAGTTTCAGAAAACAAGCTGGATTTTAAAAAAAAATTTTTTTAAAGGAGGGAATTGGAAGAAGTGCAAAGTTCCCAAGTTACCCAGAGATCTATGGTTTCTCCATTCCCAGGTAAAATGTGTGTTAGGGAAAGGGCAATGGCCTGCTTTTTAAGACAGAGCCTTGGGTCATCATGATGCTTTGTGGCTCCACATAGAGCCCATGACTCTTCCATGGCAATTTTGGTGCTAAAATGGCAAACACCTTCTCTGTGATGGCAGAGCTGCCCCAGCAGAAGCTGCTAGAGCAATTAGAGGTCTTCAATGCAGTAAGATCCCTTTTCCTCCTGTTATTCCAGTGGTGTCCTGCTGTCCTGACTGTGTGAGGTTCCCAGAGTTATTCTGGACCCTGATAAATCAGACCTCAAATATGGAGAAATGACCTGCACCTGGGTAAGGCAAATAGCCACCTAAGTTTGAAAAGAATGAGAGGTATGTGTAGGTCTGGGATAGGTTTGGTTTCTCCTGTTCTGTTGCTTCTTGGTTTGGTCCTTCCCCACACTCTAGGTAAGACCAGGTGTGCTCTGCGTGCCCACCAGAGAAGGGTTTTCTTGGAAAAGGGCCAGAGGCTGAACAAATGAAATCCAGAGGCTGGAAGCTGCTCCTCTGGGTATCCTCTCCTGCTAGGTTGGGGTCTGATGGCAAATTTGTCATAAGAAGTAAGGCAGGAAGGCAATTAACATCCTTGGCTTTCATCACAGGATGATTCGCCAGCTGCTCCCTCCAGTCTGTTTTATTGTGAAGCATCTCATTAAAAAAGCAAAAGGGATTTAAAAGGTGGTTTGAAAACCAGAGGTGAGAAAGGTTCTCCTGTGTCACTGGTGTGGTGTTTCATGGCCTCAAGTCACTCCATTTTTTCACGTCCCTGCCTTGCTCCAAGAGCTCAGATGAGCACGTGAATCAGTGTGTGCTGAGCAGAGGCTGTTCCTGCACTGAGACATTGGCTGATTTTGGAATCAAACTAGTTGTGAGCTCTGTGCTTAAACTGAGCTGGTCACCTCTGACATGGGTTGATTTAACAGGTTATTTCCTTGGCTTTGTGCAAATCCTTTTGAGACCTGACTCTGTGAGTGCTGCTGCTGCTTCCCAGCCATGCAGGGCTGTCGGAGGAGGTGGCTGGGTTTGCCCACCCTGGTCCAGGGGGAACAGGGATGCTGAAGGTGCCAGGGACGGAGGCCAAGTCTGTGACTAATCCTGATCCCCCTGCTTGGGGCTGGTGCAATACTTTAAATCTGTTCTTTCTCCCTTCCACCTGTGCTGCACAGCTGGAGAGTGGTTGGAGGGTGCAGTGTTTTGGGGGGTTCTGTGCATCCCTCTGGAGCATCCAGGCCGAGCACTGTCAGATACAACATCCCAGGATAAGCCATTAGAGTGACTGTCCATAGCATTTCTCTCTGTCCTTTTGGTAGGTTTTCTTCTGAGGATAATATATGTGAATGTTGGCTAACAATGCCAAGGACTGCTGGAGCAACTCTTGCAAATGACCCATTTTTTTTGGTGAGATAATCTGCGGGTTATTAAAAAGACATATATTTAAAAATCCTAAAGTCAACAGATTTGCATGAAAAATTGTCTGCTTTGCCTGGCTTACTTGACACTTTGGCTGTCTCAGAACAGATGGGACAACATCCAGCTGTGGGAAAGGAAATACATTTAATGTTCATATTGTGGTCATTGAAATGTGAGGGGCACCAACGAGCTCATGAGGAACCATTGAGAAAATCCCCAAAGCCTATCAAAGCCTAGGTTGCATAATTTTGACATAACAGCACTGCTTGGAGTAGCTGTGCTAAGTCTAATGAATGTCCAGGCTGCTCTGCACTGTCATGAGAGATTAGATTTGATTAAGACCAGTGTGTTTCAAGAAATCATTTGTCCCTGCAGATCCACGCAGGATGTTCTTGTGGGTTTAAAGGAGAACCTCTGAGGAGGCAAAAAGCTGGTTCTTTCTGGAGGGAGAAAGCATGGGAGGCAGACTGGATTGAAAAGACAAAAAGGACCCTCAACTCTCTCTAATTTTCAATAATGTTGCTGGTAAAAGAGAGTTCCTGTGGTGGAATCAATCTCTTGCTGCCCTGGTGGGTAGGAGCTGCTTTGAGTAGCTTTGGCTGTGTGGTGCTTTCTTGGAAGTGTAGAAACTGATGCCAAAAGAATTCATTCTGTGTAAGAAAACTCAAAGGTGAATTTAAAACTTGCTTCATTTGTACCATCCCTCTTCTCTGCCTTCTCTAGGGAGTTTTGGCAATGAGGGCAACATCCAGGCCCATGAGCTGGCCCTGCAGCATGGAGGGACCCTCCCTCACTGCAGCTCCCTCCCAGGCAGGTAGAGTCACTCCCATGCAGTATTTCACAGCTCCCCTCTTCCATTTTTTTTCCCCACTTCTTTTCACTTAGAGATGAGCCTGGATTTACCCCTTCCTGACTCTTGATAAAGTTGATCAATAGACCACCTCAGCCATGTGTAGTGGGCAGAACAAAAGCTCCTGAGTGTTCAGATCCACCTCCAAACTGCACAGCTTGAGCCCATCTCCACATTTAATTACTCCAGACCATTCCCATGTGTCTCTGGGAAAGATGCATCCCCTCATCTCTGTATCTGCTTAAAAATTCTATCAATTGCCATTTTTCTAAATCCTTCTATCAAAGAAATCCTCTCCCCTCCCTCCTAAATCTCTTGCACTTGGAACTTCAGGGAACAGAGCAGATGCAGTTTGATGCCCTCATCCAAACTAATGATTTGTTTCTGGCCGAGAACACGTTACCATCAAGGGGTTTTAATATTCTGCAGAATTTAGTGGAGGCCAATAGAGTAGGAGGGGGGTTAGATGCTCTGCCTTTGCCAAGATGTTTATGCAGCAGGAATGTTATTTATGTAAATCTGGAAGCACTCTTGAAGCGATAGCCTCGCTCTTGCATCTCAGACTTTTTTCATTAAGTCATTGATCTTTCTTCAAAAAAAAAAGAAAATTTTTTTTTAAATAAAAAAATCCCTCTGAAAACCTAAAACTCGAGCATGAAAAGTACTTGGGGAAAAATATTTACTGCATAACTGCTCCAAACTACCCACATTATACAGACCACGGCAATTCCTGAAGAATGCTGGGGTAACAACTGCTGGATTTGGGGTTCCACACATCCGCTGCCCTCTTCTCCAGCTGCCTCCTTTCTCCTTCTGAATGAAGTTATTGCATGTTCCAGCATCTCACTGTCCTCTTTAGGGTGAGCCTGTTTCTCCTAAACAGGCCATGCACACACACTAAATTAAAATATGAAAAATAAGAAGTCCTGATGCCTGCAGTATGTGCACAGGGGATGAGCACCATCCTCATCTCCAAGCTGTTCCTTTCTCACCAGCACAAAGCCCTGCAGAGACCATGTTTCTTACATGAAGCAAAGAGATTCTGGCACAACTCATTTTGTGCTCCTGGCTTTTTTTTTATTTTATTTTATTTTTTAAGATGTGCTCTCCTTGTAAAGTTTTTAACATTTTATAAATGCTGTTCATAGCTTTGTCTGTTAAAACCTAGAACGTAATGGGAAAGTTTATCAGGATGGGTTGAAGGGCCCAAGGTGGACTCCTATGGATGTTTTTTGTTGTAGGGGAAATCAGGCCAAAGGGTCAGAGCAGGGCAGCTTTGCCCCATTGAGTGCTCATTGTATTTATCCATGTAATGTGTATATATCCAAATCTATGGATATCCATAGCCATGAGGAGACAAATGAGGTGGTGGCAGGTAGAGGAGGCCTGGATGTTGCTCAGAGATCAGACTCTGTGAGAAGCTTCACTAATTCAGTCCCAGCTGCCTTCCCTGGACTGACATGGATAAGCAACCAGATTTTAAAAATATCTCCAAAAAAGGCTAGTGGCAATTTCGGATCATTGTATGGATACACTGAGAAAGATCAGCAAAGCTGGAGGTGCTGTGACCTGCTCACTGCACCTTCAAGTACTCAGTGAAATTGCCACTGCACAGGAGACTCTCCCTGGGCAGAATTGTTCTGCACACGGTGGAAGTTAGGAGCTGGAGAGAAGTGGATGCTGTGTTTGGGGTATTTGAATGTGATGATTTCCACCTAAGAACTGTTAACCTGTGTTCTGCAGCCAGCAGGACACTGGTGCTCTGTGTTAATACAGTGTGTGTGAGGAAGCAGCAAGTGTGACAAACAACACATTCCTGAAAACCAATAACGTGAAGCACTCGTGGATAGAAGGGAGGAAGGACTGGAATACCCTGGGAAATAACAGTGATCAATAATGTCAGCTGCTCAGGTCAGAGTGGAGTTTAGTCCACACAACTCTGATTCCTGATTAATTGGGAAACTTTTCTGTGGCATGTAATTCCTGTGACTCAATGCAGATAGTTCACCTCACTTATCTTTTAGGGATTTGCATTATCTGCACCAGCAGCAGAATTGACCACATCTGATCCTCTCAGAACCCCAGCCAACCCAATGGCAAAATATAAACATCTGCATGGAAACCATTTTTGCAGGGCATATATGGTAATGATGGGGATTCAAAGGCAGCAGAAATGCACCTACAGATAGCACTGTGAGCATCCCAGACCACATCTCCTGCCTGTTGCTCATGGATTCTTCCAAGTATAGCACATTTGTGAAGCTCACAGCAGTAGCAAAGGCAGTGAAAAAAACTGTGACAACAAGCCAAGTATTAATGCTTTTATAACCCAGCAACCCAGGCAACAGCAACAGAAGGAGTTGTTTTATAGTCAGCACCTGACTGCAGCAAGGCCATCGACATCCAAGTCTGTCCAAAGCTGAGAGAGCACAGGGAAACATCTTGGATCCCCCATTAATTAACCCTCTGTGTTTTGTGGTTTTGCATCCCAAAGCTTTACTTTCAGCACAGGAGACCAGGAGTGCTGTGGGCTGGACCCATGGAGGTTGGCAGATCACACCAGATGTGCAGCTGCTTTAAGCTCCAGCCATAGAGCTAAAATTAGCTTTTAGTAAAGAATGTTAAAAGCAACCAAGATGCATTTTTTATAGCACTTTTTTTTCTTTTTGTCATGTATTTTGTTGGGTCTTTTTTTTTCTTCTAATAGCAGGTATGAGACCAATTATCTGCATTTTCTCTGAGCAGTTGTTACTGAGGTTTATTAACATCTGGAGTTTGACCTAGACCATCAGTGTGTGGCACTGGTAGCAAACAGGATTATGATGTGGCAAGGGGACATTCTTATGTGCATAAAGAATTCTTGGACTCCTTCCTGCTAGGGATGCTTGGATCCCTCAGAGATGGGTGTGGGGTTTATGAGGAGGGGGAGGAGGGGTTACTTGCTGGTTTTTGAGTCTCGATGGGTAACACCCTACCCGTGGGGCAAATAGCAGGCAAATCAGAACCAGGAAGTGATGTGGCACATGCACATGAAAAATGATGGGTGGGGAATGTTAACCAAACTCAAAAGGAACTTGGGATAGGTGCCAGGTTGTGTTCTGGTTCAAGCCCTTTGCTTGGCTCCTAATTGATCTCAACTCAGTGGCCCACTCAGTAAAACCCATCTGTGTCAGATGCAGCGAGGGGCAGGAAGGAAGTCTCTGGTTGTTTTTGTTTTGAAACCTAATTTGGAGCGGGACGTGCTGGGGACTGTCCCTTGGACAATTGATTGCTCATGGCTCCTGCATTGCTCAGCACCTTCCAGCTCCCTCTCAGGCCCTTCATCTCCGGAGCAGCTCCTGCCATGTGCTCCTGATGTGATGGGAAAGGCTGATCAGCCTTGCCTGGTGAGCTCAGTGCAGTCCAACAGCAAGGAATGGCCCTGGGAGCCAGTGCTCAGCCAGCAGCTCTAGCACTTCACAGGCTTGAAGGGAAATCTGGAAGTGGCTGGGCTTGGAAAATCACTGAGGACACCTGCTGCCCTCGCTGGTCATTAAACTTCATGAAGGATGACAAGTTCGTGTGATGTGCAATTTTCACTCCTGGCCTTCATAGCAGGGTGTCCTTTAGATCCCCAATGGTGCCAGGCTCCTGTGCCAGTTTAGCCATAATTGTGGGAGATCCAGGTTTGAGGGGATGGTGGATGTCAGGGGTATTTATACAATTCTGATTATGAGCCCTGAAATCAATCAGTGCTGGATTGCAGCTTTTACAGCTTCTTCATCTGAAAAATCCTGACATCACCATGGGATAACCAGACCTCAGCAATGATCAAGCCCTGCATCCTCTCCTGAGACACTGGGATTCAGGAGGACTTGGAAGAGATGTAGGAAGAGGATTCCCTGCTTTCATATGAGATCCAGTCCCAGATTTATTGACCTGCCACATCATGTGAAAGGTGCTAAGTGACCACAGCATGAGTCAGGGTTCATCTTTTGAAGATAATTATTCATTAGAATGAAAGACTGTGGATTAAAGAATGTCCTTCAAGAAATGCTGAGTATCTGAGCCCAGGCAAACTATGATTTGATTAAATAATTAAGAAAACATGCCCAGTGTCCTTCAATGAAACATGCAAACCATCTCTAAATGCTCATTTGTTATGTAGAGATTTTGCTGCCTGGATTCTAATTTTTCACAGCTGTAAACAGAAGACAAAGGGTGGTAGAAAAAAAACAGTCCTAAGTAGGAAGGAAGAGGTGTGTGATCAGAAAACCTTTGGCAAGTTAAGAGGATTAAGAAAGGCCCCAATGTTCTGATTTTAAATTCTCTGAGTTGGTCTAACATCATGGATTAGATTTGGGTGGTTAAGAGGAAGAAAATACCTCATTAAAAAGAAGCAATTGGGTTTAACGTTGTTGTAAGACAATGGCTGAAACAGCTCAACTGGAATGGTCTCGCTTGCTTAATTCTGGGGTTTTGTGTGTGTGTGTGTTTTAATGCCCTCCCCCACCTCTTCCCTCCCACCCTAAAACCCTCCTAAACCCCTGCAGGGTTTGCCTTAAGATATATTACTTTCGTTCCTTCTGCCCTCCTGGTATTGCTGTATTTGGGATGTGTTGAGCTCAGTGAAGCCAGGCTGGTGTCAGGAAATCTTTGGAATGGGCACTGTGAATGCTGAAAATTGGCACTGGAAAAATAAGAGTCCAGTCTTATCTTTATCCAATTATTTCAAGTCCACCTCTTTCTTTAAAAAAAACAAAAAAAAAGTTGGATTTTTACACCCTTCCTCTTTGCAAGGTAGTAAACTAGTGGCAATTAAGGAGATGATCACTGCAGTGGGATTAAACTCTGCAGGTGAGGAGGGGACTAAGGGCTGAGCACTGCCATCCCTTTCCCAGCTCTCTGAAAACACCAACCAGCAAAATCGTGGGAAAATCGGAGGAGTGTGTATTCCTGAGGAAAAGTGGAATAAATATGGATCTGAAGGAGCAGGAGCAAGCAAGGTCAGCACAGCTAGAAGGCAGCCAGGAGGCTGCAGGGTAATAAACAGCCAAGCAAAACCCAAACCACCCGTTGTGTCTGTGATCCCCTTTCCTGACAAAT
The DNA here is from genome assembly GCF_052056855.1 of Sturnus vulgaris. Taxonomy (NCBI): domain Eukaryota; kingdom Metazoa; phylum Chordata; class Aves; order Passeriformes; family Sturnidae; genus Sturnus; species Sturnus vulgaris. The sequence goes on from NC_142255.1 coordinate 17,777,453, forward strand.
CACCTGGGAACTGTTTAGTGCTGGTGGAAGGTTCCTGTGACAAGGTTACCCGTGGTTTAAAGCCCTCAGGTGGCTCCTTGAGGAGTGTTTACTTGTTCTTGGAAGCCAGCAGGAGAAGAGTTGAGAGTACCATGGCTTGGGCAGGTGTGAGTCCTGTTGGCATCCTCCCACATGGAGCTCCATCCCAGGAGGAGATCAGTCCAAGAGGATGTCAGAAGGTGCCATAACCCTCCCTGGTTAAGCAGTTTGGGGTTTGAAGGGGATGTTTGTGCTCTTCCCATTGACACACACTGGGCCCTCTTCCCTTGGAGCATTTCTGTGTCACCTTGGCTGCTTCCTCCTCCTCCTGCCCTCCAACCAGGCAGGCTTTTTTCATTTTTACACTAGAGGCAGCTCAGTTCCTCTGAGAGCAGCTCCCTCATCCATAGCATCTTGCCAATGGAAAAAGTGACACTAAAAATAAACTTGTTTCAGAAAGAAGCAAAGGCAGCTTCCAAAAATCCCCAACTAAAGAGGAAAAAAAGAAAGCAAACCACCACCACCCCAGTCTAGACAGCTGCACTAGGTGGAGGCAATAACAACCAAAAGGAATAAATTAAACTGTGGTTAAGGGGAGAATTTGTCTCTCCTGATTGCAAGACAAAAGAAACCCAACTCCTTGTTTGCAGAAAGAGATGTTTGGGAATTTCTCAGGCCAGCTGAGGGCCTATTAGAGTGATGTGAACTGGAAATGGAGCTGAGGGCTCTGGCTGGTTGCACGACCCAGCTCTGGACCACACACAACACGAGGTTTGACGAGGCACTGAGTGGTGGTAGGTGGCAAAAGAAGCCTCTGTTATTGCACTGAGGAGCAGAATGGACTTGGGTGCGTGGCCTCAGCACCATCAGCACAGGTGATGGGAGGAGAACGAGTCCCTCTCCTTCCAGATGTGTCCAGCTGCTTCTCAAAACTGCCCAGCAGCTGTAGCTGCACCAGCAACTGATGGATGTGAGTTGTGGCCGTGGTCTGAAAATCCACAGGGTGATGGATTCCTCCTTTTTATCCTTCCAGCTGTGATCAAACCAAAGGTTGGGTCCTGCCCATGCTCTTTGCTTGTTTAATTTTGGGTTATTCTTGCACAGCTGGCAGAGGTTTGTGCTTTCTGTGTCCCAAACTTTACCTGTATGGACTTGTGCCACACAAATTTTCACTCCTTCACTTCATTTGGAGTGGGCAGGTTTTCATCTTGTCTAAATGCTCATGGAGACTCCAGTGGGAAAGCTTTACCACATTTGTTTATTTTTTAATGTCTAAGGGAGCAACTGAAAACTCACCTAAAGAAGCATCACAGTAAGTTTCTCAGTTCTCTTTCTCCTATTAATGAAATTTGTTGGTGGTTTGTGCATGATCTGTGGTGTAAAATGAAATATTTTTTCCAGAGCGGGCATTAAAACATGGGGGGAAAAAAAATCTAAATGTTTTTGATTTAGGATGTACCTGGGCCCTGGCTGGGCATTGGTTCCCATCCCACATCAGATGTAGCAGGGAGAGGACCTGCAGGGTGTCACACTTCATGTCCTCTGTCTTGGACATGGGCAGGACATAAAAACAGGCCCAGCTCACCTGCCTGTAGTCATTGAGGGTCACTTGGCATTTGATAAAAGCTCCAGTGTTTGCCCCAGTGCCCAGCCTGAATTCCACTTTTCTTATTAAAACTTTTTCCTACATGAAATTCATCCCATAATTTCAGCTGAAACCCAGATTTTTCTTTCCCTTTCCCAGAGCCTTGCACTGCAGAGGGGCTGCATTTCAGTGGAAAACAAACCGTGGCGAGTTTTGGTACAACCAATCAGTAAAATAGCTTAAACATGCTGACAACCAGCTGGAAAAAAGGGTCTGTAGTTGGCTTATTTATTCACTGCCTGGAAGTTTCCTTTTAAAATTGAATTATTGATTAAAAATTTGATTGTTTGGGGTTTTCTTAAGGTAGTAGCTGTTTACAACCAGGCAATAAGATCTCTGCACCTTGGCTCAGCAGGGATTTGGTGTCAAATCAAACCTGTTTGAGAGCCCAGGGGCTGTGGTGGGATCTCCAAGCCCCAGTGAGGGCATTGCTGGCACAAGAGGAAATTGATGCTCGAGGAGGTTTCATGGAGTGTCCCTGATCATGGGCTTGCTTCTGGTGTGTGGTCTGGATTTCTTTGCCTGGGATGTGCTAACACCACAGAAATGGGAAGAGTTGGCTTGGCCTTGTCTTCTTCCTGTGCCAGGCAGGTTTAATCAGCCATGCTGGGGGTTTTGCCTGCTTTGCCAAGGAAATTAGCCTGATATGAGCATGTAATCTCCATCAATCCCTGTTCTTTTTCCCTTGTGAGGCTTCCTGCACCTCCTGCAAAATACCTGCTGCTTTTTGTGAGAGCCATGGGCTGGGGTGAGGTGAGAGGTCCATTTACCATCCCACCAAGGGACCAGCTGTTGCTGCACCCTGGTGTGAGACTCCAGACAGGGAACATAGTGGGTGCTCCAGCAAAAGAAGATTTACTTACGATTTGCTTCTACTTTGGCATAAAGTGACCTGAGATGCACAGCCACAGAAAATCCCTGCTTCAACAAGTGCCACTGCTGACAGGAACACTTGGATTAAGCATTTATGTCTGCCTGGAAGGAGCTAGGCTGCTGAGGGCACACAAGCTCACCTGGACATCACGAGCCAAGCCAAGTTATTTGGTGTAAAGGGGAGCCCAGTGATAATAAATCCACCCTGTGCAAACAGAAACTGAACAGGAGCCATGAGCTTGTTCCTGGCTGCTCTGCAAACACTGAACAGCCCTGGGAGCTGTGGGAGCCTGGCTCAGCCACAGCCTCCACTGTCCCAGCCAGGGGCACCAGGCAGCCCGAGCACTCTGTGGGTGGATAATGATCAGGATGGGTCTGTATGAACAGTGGATTAAAGGCATCGTGCCACTGCTCTCCCACCTGATCTGCTTCCTCCTCCCCAGCCCCTTTTGATGTTTGCTTTCATGGTGATTTCTTACAATGTGAAATTCATCCTGGGTTTAATGGTTTGGGGATGATGTGGTTTTTCAGATGAACAGAACAAGGATGTAAAGCTCTGAAAGATGTCTCTGCTCTTTATCAGTGATTTCTTTCAAGTACAAAATGCTTTTTCTTTCCCTTTTTGTTCTGCAAAGGTGGATTCTTCCCCTGCCCTGTTTACTAATTAAAATTTAGTTGGTAAAGAATAAGCATATTGTCCCTGCCAGGGTTTGATCTATTGTTATTAGGGCTCTGTGTTGTTACAGATGAGATCAAAGAATTTAATTTATGATGGGTGGATAGGTCAAGTTCAGTCGTCTGAAGCGAGTGCAGGGCAGAAAGCACAGTCAGACAATGATGTCTTAAGCAGCAGCCCAGGCAATAAGTTCTTCCTTGTAATACAGCCCCACTTTCTCCAGTTTTGACTCAAGAAAATCAAGCTGTCCTCTGGATATAAATATTTGAGGACAGCTGGATGCAGTATAAGTATAATGCCTTCTCTTGGTATGGTATCAACACCATGGAGGAATCCATGGTTTAAGATAAAAGAAAAATCCCAGGGTCATGACTGTGTGTTTCAGCCATCCCAATTCACAGGTTTGCATTGTGTCTGAGTGCCTGCTGCAACTTCCTGTGATATTTTAAATGTGATTTTTAAGTATCCCTTGAGCTCACAGCAAGAATCTCTAATTAAGACCTAAAGTTGATGCTGCAAAGCCTTAGTCACACCCTAATAACAAAAGGGGAATGGGGTGGGGGGTGAACAAATTTATTGGGTCTGCTTATGGTCTCTAGCTGCAATATTTTCCTTGAAATGTGCTCAAAGAGGAATGGGTTGGATTATTTCCATTTCATCTTTATTTATTGCACATCAGTGTGCAGTGCTGTTATGAAACCAAGCAAGACACCCACCTCTCCCCTATGCCTATGGAAACCATGAGGACTGGCCTGAGATGAGTGACTGGGGAGCAGTTTCTGGGCTCTGTTACTGGGACATGTCTTGAATGCACGGCTCACATAGCTGGATACGTGGGGTGTGCTCTCCCTGTGTTCTGCCCAGCTGGAGCTGGAAGCTGTTTTGGGTGGGAACCACATCTCCTTGTGTCTGTCTGGAGAGTGCTCAGCACTCCACGGGCTGGTGGAAGAGGCAGGACAGCTCTGCTGTGGCTGGAATGGAACAACAGGAGGTTCCCTGTCAGCCCCATCCCTGGGCTTTGCCTCTCCTTCTTCATTCCTCTGCCCCTCCAAGTGCTGTGGTTTCTCTGGGCCAGGCAAGCTCCTGGCAAGGCTGTGAAGCTGAAGCCTTTGCTTAAGAGCCAAATGCAAAATGTCACTGGTTTGAAACAACAAAATCCCTTTCTCTGACCTGCTTCATGGAATATGAGGAAACAATGTCAGGGCTCCACGGATGAGTTTCCATGGGTGAGCACCTCCCTGCCCTGATGTGCTCCTCTCTCGAAGGCTCCATGTTTTCCCTGCTCAAGAAGTTTTAGGTTTTACAAATGTCTCCCCATCTAAAGCCCCCAGGGTGCCTTCTCCCTCACAGGGCTTCTGCTCCAGGTCCCTGTGCCTTGGCTGCTGTTTCTTGTCCAGTTTAGTGATAGTTTGAGCTTGTCATGCATTCTTTTTTCTCTCTGCCCACCCCTGCTCCCAGGCTGCAGCTTCTATTCCTTAATTGTACCTGGCATTGTGGCCACCATCAGGGAACTGATCTGGCATTAAAAAACAAGAGTGGAAGTTTCTCATAAATTGGGATGGGTTTATTTGGTTATTCTGAGGTGAGGGCAGTTCCTCAGGCTGGCTCAGAGTGTGGTCACACACAGAGCAGGGGATGCTCAGGGGGTACCTGGTCCTGGCATCTCAGCTGAGCTCCCACCCACGCCGTGGTCTCAGGAGATTGGCCACAAACCCTGTGTGGTACAGAAACTCTTTCCTCCAGTGCCGAGTCAGAGGAGTGGCAGGGGCATTTCAGCTGGAGCAACACAACTGTAATATATTCACATCCTGGTGACACCCTTGGATCATGATTTGCCCTTTTTTTTGTGACTTTTTCTCTCTTTGACATGGAGAGGTCAAACTCTGTAAGGTGTGACTGCAGCTGCACAACCCCACGCTGCTGCTCAGGTCCAGGGGAGGTTTGGTCAGGGCTGATCTCCTGTTGCTTTCCATTTTCTCATCCATCCCTTCCTTGACTGATATTCCACAGCTGTAACAGGGCAATACTGGAAGAGATGATGCTCCCAGGGCATTTTTTAACACAGTGAGAAGCTGTAAATATGTGATACCTCAGCGTGCCCTTGTAAATCTTGCATCCCACGGGCTGGATCCAAGAAGCTCACACAGGCTGGATCAGCCTCAGGGATGCTCACACACATCGTGTTGCTCATCCAAACCCAAACCCCAGCACTCTTAAAATTTTCTCATTATGGCTCTGACTTCCAGTCAGCTTGGAAGCTTTAAAAGGGGAACTGGTGGGTGGTACAGTGTCTGTCTTAGTGTCTTCCTTGCATTTGCTGCCTCTTCCTTTCTGGAATAAAAGCTTCAGTTTTATTTCTCATGACTTTACAATGCATCATCTTGGAAATCAATCTTCCCCTTCAATTTACTTAATAATGCTGTCAAAAGTCATCAGCTAGAAAGCATTCAGTGGTGAATGCAAGAAAACTTTTCAAATCTCTCCATGATGAGCAAAAGGGACAAAGAAAATCTTTTACAACTTAGTTTCTCTGTCTCAGTAAAATAAAAACAGCCCCCAGAGAGGCATTAGTAACTGTTGAGAAGCAATATTTACATGTAGTAATTTATCTTCATGTTTATAGAAACCACAATTAAATATTATTATTTTTTAAATCTCCAGAAAATTATAATTAGAGATCCATGGCCAAATTTTTTGGGGAGTGAGTTAAAAATTATTTTTCTGAAAAGGCTTTTTAATGTCTAGGGATTTGTGTTTGTTTCTGTTGACTAATCTATAGAGTAAACTGCCCAGGCCCCGAGGTGACTCACGGGCTGTGCAGATGGTGAGATTTGCTCTGGGCTCTCTGTGTTCCTCCAGGAGGAGGAAGAGCTGGTTCCACCTCCTCATCCCCTGCTGCAAAGCCAGAGGGTGTGTGAAAACCCCTCCTGGAGACCCAGCTGCGGGAATCCTGGGTTTTCCAGGCAATTACATTTTTGGGAAGCTTGTGCTCTGACCCAATGTCAATGAAATGGGATTAGCTGGGGGCTTCTGGAGGCTGCCAAGGTGGGAGCCAAGGGGAGGATGTGGCTGAGGGGGAGGGAGCAGCTCTTGGAGGACAAATTAGGTTCTTCTCAGTCTCGCTTCTCACTTAACTGTGCATTGCCCAGAAAGACATGGAGGGGCTTGAGCTTGTCCAGGGAAGGGAACAGAGCTGGGAAGGGGCTGGAGTGGCTGAGGGAGCTGGGAAAGGGCTCAGCCTGGACAAAAGGGAGATCAGGAGGAACCTTGTGGCTCTGCACAACTCCCTGACAGGAGGGGACAGCCAGGGAGGAATCGGGCTCTGCTGCCAGGGAACAGGGACAAGACAAGAGGAAATGGCCTCAACTTTCACCAGGGGAGGTTTAGACTGGATATCAGGGAAATATTCTTCACCAGAAGGGTTGTCCTGCATTGGAACAGGCTGCCCAGGGCAGTGATGGAACCACCTTCCCTGTAGGGATTTAAAAGCTGTATGGATGTGGCACTTGAGGACATGGGTTGGTGGTGGCCTTGGCCATGGTTGTACTTGATAACCTTAAAGAATTTTTCCAACCTTAAAAAGTCTATGATCTTCTCCAACCTAAATGGTTCTCTGATTCTTGTGGGCAGGACAAGGGAAGCTGTGCTCTGTCTCAGTAATAAGCTCTGACTGTCCAGGAAAGCATTTATTTTTGCAAAATTAAAAAGTGGGAGGGGTGGGGAAAATCAATGGATCTGTTTATAGCTGCATAAAAAAGGCAGAAAAGTTAATGCTAACATGTGTTCCTTCATTTTCCCAGAACAAAAACATTTGCAGGATGGTAGTTCAGAGCACAGGTGGTAAGTGATCAATATCTTTATTTATGTTTTTAAGGGATGGCAGTGCATGGAGGAGGTGAATGTGTAGAACCCCCATAAACACTTTATATTCATTGTATTGCAAAGACTTCAGGAGTCCAACTCTGCAAGTCAGGTAAATATGATGGGGTTTATTTTTTTCAGTACACAAGCAGTTTTCAGAGCACTAGACTGGACACAAGACAGCAAAACTCCAGAATTTTGTCCATTTTCCCCAGACTGGTAACAGAGCTGAAGTTTTTTCTAGTCTAAATAGCAGAATCCTCCATTGCCATGTACAAGGTCAGCCCCCATCCAAACCCACGTTATATCAAACCCATCCAAATGCCACCTGAAAATCAGCTTGAGCAGATCTGTCTTGGTCTGTGTGTAGTGAAAAGCTTTGGGAAAAATCGTTCCAAAATGCAAAGGATTTCCTGTTGTTTTTACTGACAATACCTACCCTAGAATGGAGTGAGCTCTGGCGTGGGTCTCTATCTATTCCAGCTGCAGGGTTATGGCACGAGCAGGGAGGCACAGTCCCAGGTGGGAACACTGCAAGGAATGTTTTGATGAGAGCACAGGGGTGGCCTGGCAGTGGGTGATACCACAGAGAGAAGTGTTGGGCCAGGGAAGGGTCTGAATGTTTCAACTGAAAATACATTTAATGTTCTCTGCTTTGGAGAGAATTTCCTAGGGTTTTCATTCATGAGTTAGTTTTTAATGGGAATGAGGGTGGTTACCTCCCTGTGCTGGGCTCAGGCTGATGGGGGACATGGGGTGAGGATCAATCACTGCTGTGGTTGAGGCTTCACCAATAATCTCTGCCTGGAGCTGGGTGAAGTTACAAACACTGCCTGGTCTTCTGAGATGGGCAAATGCTTTATTTTCCCTCTGTTTTATGAATTTCCTTAATGTGTGTTGATGCTATATGTTATTAAAATCGATTACCTCCTTCACTTATTTCCTCTGCTCTGGACTCAATTACTTTGCTGCCTTTTTTTTTTTTTTTTAAAGTAGGTTGAAGCTGATATGAGAGAAATAATATCCAATCTCTATTTCTTAAGATACAGGACCAGTCTATCAGGCTGTTGGCACAAAACAACGTTTGTTTTATTGTTGGGGTAAGTAAATAAGAACAAGAAGTCTTAAGTATTGGCATATGTTGATACTTTGCCAAAAGGGTCTCTAAACAATACATTTTCTATTCATTCCAGAAACCTCATACTCTGTTATTTCTCATTTAATGCTGTTGGCAAATACCCATGTCACCATCTAATTTTGACTGTAGTTCAACTTTTTTAGTGCAAAGCTAATCCTCATTATAGCTGTAAACATGTGTTTCATTTGGCCTCGTGTTCATGTGCTAAAGTGACAAAGGCAATTGAAGGTTTCTGTCAGGAGTGGAGATGTGCAGGTGAGTGTTTTGTTCAATCTGCTTCATCCTTCACACAGTGAAAATCAGCCCAGTTGCTTAATAGGGAAGAATGTTTTTATAAGCCTCTCTGTACTCTCTGTTTCCTGCTCTGCATCTTTTTTCAGATAAATGGGACAGAGCAGGGAGAACAAGAACAAGTGAATATAAATAATCACAAAAGCCATCAGGATCTGGTGTAGCAGCTCTGTGTGTGGCTCCTACATCTTTATTTGCTCTTCAGACACGAATATGTTTTAACTCTTATTTTTCATAGGATGTTTTGGGTTGGAAGGGACCTCAAAGAACATCTTGTTCCAACTCCCTGTCATGGGAAGGGGCATTTCCAGTAAACCAAGTTGCTCCAAGCCCTGTCCTACCTGGCCTTGAAAATTTCCAAGGATGGGGCAGCCACAGTTCTCTGTCCAACGTGGAGAGTGACTTTTCAAATGTGGTTATTTCACCATGTCTCAGTTTTCACGGAGATTTACAAATTTTGTCCTTATCGAGACCCTACTCAAAGTGACTCTGCTCTAAAATAAAGTAAGGGGGTTCACAAACCAGCAGCCCTGAAGTAAAAATTCACTTTCAGGTAATTTTATTTAGTCGTTTTTAATAGGGAAATTCAGCCTGACTTCCCTGCCCCCAGTAGAGCACATGACAAACTGTTTATCAAAATAATCTGATTCATGGAAGCCTGGCAGGGACTGCAAGTGAAGTTGAAGTGCTGTCACCAAACTCCTTAAAATGCAGCATCATAAAAACAGCAGAAAACCCTGAGCCTTCAGACCTGAGTCAAGCAGGGCCAGACCTGGTTTCTCTACAGTTTCTTTCATTAGGATAGAATAGAGTAGGGTGGAGTAGGGTGGAGTAGAATATTTTTAGTTGAATGGGACCTACAATCTACTCCAACTGCATCACCTAGGCCAACAATTCAAATTATTCCACTGAAGCTCCTGGTTGAAATGTAGCTTTGTGTTGGCTCTCTTACTAAGAACTGCCAAGTTAAAGCTCCTGGGAATAGGTGAAACACAGGGAGGAGTTTGGGGGCACAAGGTGAAGGCAGAGTTTTTATTTATTCCTGGCTGTGGTCTGGAGTGGGATGGGTTCTGCTTGGTGGTGGCAAAGGGTTCCCAACCTACAGCAGAAGTGCCCAAATAAGAAATCTCCTGAGGGATTCCCAGTCAGACAGAGCCCATGTGCTTGGGCTGGGGTGAGTAGCACAACTTCAGCAGCTGGCAGCTCGGTCACAGTTTGTCTGTGCTATAAGAAATATAGTTTGCCACAAGATATTTTTCTATATTCAAATGCACACTTGAGCCACAAATGTTTCTCTGTGCTTGCCTAGACCAAGGAGTCACAAATTGTCCTCTTGTATTTAAATAGAGCCCAAATTCAAGCCATACATTCCCAGTCATTATCACCCCATTATCCTTTCTCCTCTTTGCTATTTTTCTCACCAAGCAGTGGTAAACCCCAGGCCCTTTCTCAAACATGTGGTTGATATAAGAGGAGAGGAAAGTTCTTTTCAAATATTAAAATGTTTTTAAATACTGTTTTATAGCAATCATGGTCATCTGCAAGAAATCAGTTTTCAAAGAAGTGTTTGATGGACTGACAATCATGTGAGCCCAGGATGAGATGAAATGGTCCAATTCAAGCTGAATTGGGACTCACTTTTCTGGAGAGCACATGAGTTTAGGGGAGATTGATGAAGCTGAATTTTGAAACTATCAATTTTGTCTTTGAAGCATGTTGGGATCCAGGCTGGCTGTGAGGATCAGAGGGCTGGGAGCTTAAGAGGATGGAAGGAGGTGGCTTCCTTTGGGAGTGGGCAGCAGTGGGGGGAATGATAAAAGGGAATCAGAGAAGTCATCCCCTCTTTCACTGGACTTTTGCTACTTCCACCCTATTTCTGGGACAGGGTGTCCCGTAAAGGGCCAGGAGTTGGACTCTGTGATCCTTGTGGATCCCTTCCAAATCCAGATATTCTATAATTCTATGATTTTGGTGCATTTGTTATTGCTCTCTAATGCACACAGGATGTTTGCTTCCTACATGCTTCAATTTACACTTTTTGCTATGAACTGCATTTTGATGTGTTCATATATCTAGGGAACTTTCAATATTAAGTTTCAATGTGTTAATATGGAAGAAAATCAAGAAAACTCTTTCTTGGGTGGAATTCATCAGGTCCCCAGCTGGGTGATTGTGTTTAGGGTTGCTGTGACAGCACGAGGCTGGTGTGCCCACAGTGGGAGCAACCTCCTGGATTTTCCATCATTTATACTCTTTATGCTGAATATCCAGGCTCAGAAGCAGAAATAACTTGGGGTTGCTTGGATTTTTCTGGTTTTATTTTCTTGAATACCAGTAAGGAACAGCCAAGGCCTTGGTGATCAGGACCCTACAGAGGTGCTGCTTTAAAAATCATTCAGGCTTTTCAGGTGTCCAACTTCCAAACTACTTAGGGCACAAGGGGAAATGTAAACATTGTTCTGTTATTCAGCCTACTACATAAGAGCATTGATTTTGACAAGGCTCCAGGTACCCCCGTGTCCCGTCCTGACTGAGATCAGAGCTGATATCCCTCCCCAGTGACATCCAATCTGGCAGGTTTGTTTTCACTCTAACAATTGGCCACTGTAAATGTTGCTTGTGCTGTTTCGTGCCTGCCCTGCCAGAGCTGCTTCCAGGAGGATTTCACTGCCTTTCTCAGCATTCAAATTTGTAGTAGTTCTTTCTTAAATACAGTCAGGACGTATTTAAATACAAGTTCAGGTGTGTGCTGCATTTACTTAATCTGTGCAAGGAGGGAGGTGATTTCAGATATTCTTTTGAGCTTTGTATCAAAAACCTTTTTTTTTTTAGGCAGGTATATGTCATATTAGGAATTGTAAAACTTTTTGTTATGGAATTGGGCCCCTGTTTGTGGGCCCCAAAGCTGGTGGCAGAGCATGAGATTAATTTCAGGTTATGCCATGGACAGATTTTACACTGGACACAGGGTGGAAAATGGAGCTAATGAAGCTGGAAGTGCTCATTGCAGGAGCTGTGTGAGTATGGAGAGCCTTGGTAGGGGAGAGGCTGATGAGCTCCAGGATTATTACTGAGAGCAAAACTCAAAACTCAGTAATAATGTCTTTGTTCTGCACTGATCTGCAGAGAAAGCAGAGTGGAAGCCTTCCCCTCTGCCTCTGGTGAGCACAATCCATGTTTATACCCAGGAATGGCAAGGCCAGGTCTGGCAAATGCCAATGGTCTGCTTCTGCAACAGCATAACATTTGAAATTCTAATTTAAAGTATTAGATGTATATAAGAATTATAAGCAGTAGTAAATGTGTTCAGACCAGGCAGGAGAGAATTACTCCTGGTCAGCTGGCACAGCTGGATGTAGAGCAGGACCCTGGACTTTGGTGTAGTTTGAATTAAGCTGGATTCCTGTATTATATTATTTTTATAGTCTCTTCCCATCTGATAGAGATCTCTGTTTTCTTTGCTGTTTCATACACTGTTCACAGCTCACTCCACTGCCAGGGAACTGTTGTGCCATGATGGTTCAGGGCTCCCCAGACTAGTGGACATGATGGTCCTCCTCAGTATCTGAAATGAGACAGCTCCTTCCCAAAATCCTATTCTCTCTCTTGCAGAAAGACTTCTCTGCTAGTCCCAAAAGCAGCAGAGAAGTGTTTCCATCTTGAACAGTTTGCTTCTCTTTATTTACCTTTGGCCTCTGGGTCAGGAAATCTTAATAATTTCCTTTTTATTAATTTAATCCATCGTTCCTAGTAATTATCATAAATTAAGCCTGCTGGGGGGAAAAACACAGCCAATAAACCAGAGGAACTGCTGGCTTTATGTGGGTAAGGTCAGTACCTGGAGGATTGTTTCCTGCAGGTCGGTCCCTTGGTCGTCGTGATTAACTTGAGATCAGCAGAGACTTTCCCGTCCACCTTTTAAACGAGGCTCAGACATGCCAGGAATTCTGTTAATGCACAGGGCCCTGTTAAAGGCTTAATCTTGGTGTGAAATGAACTTATCCGTGCCCCTGTGCAGGTACTGAGTATTTCCCAAGAGATGTTTCTCTCTGGTTTGAATGAACTTGACTGGAGACACTGGTGTGTCTTTCCCGATGGCATTCACACCAGTGAGGTGACAGCAGCAGGCACAGATCTACTACTGACACCTTGGGGCTTGGAGCAGGGATGAAAGCAGAGCTTTACCTCCCAACAACAAAGGAAAGCAATAATCTGGATTCGCAGGGGGAAATACATGGCGTCATTTTGCAAAGACCGTTCTTCGGTCCTCCTTAGCAGCTCCTTTGGGATTGGGGCACTCAGAACATGGTGGAGAAAATGGGAATTAAAACAAGCCCATGGGATGAGAGGCTGCCTCCAGGAGCCCACAGAGGCCCCACTAGTAAAGGGTTGCTGGTTTCCTCTTCGAACTGGGCTGAAGCCAGGCATTCCTGAGTGGCACCGGTCCTCCCAGCGCTGGAGAGGAAACATTCCCGTTTGTGAGCTGTGGAAGTGCATGCTTAAGCCAAAGGTTACCAGGCTGAGGTGATATTTTTGCATTCCTACAATGTCTTAGCTTTTTTAAATTAAATTCTTGCAACATGAGGATTTAATCCCTCCTGGTATATATGGCGTGCGTGTGTGTGTGCGTGTGCGCGCGTGTGCATTTTTTTTTCCTACAAAAATTTCATCAGGCAAGTTATTTTTGTTTTTGGAAGTTGGCTCAGATACAGGGTCAGTAACTTTCCACCCAGAGCTTGTGGAAAGGTTTGGGGTTTGAGGCTGAATAGAGGGTCAAGTTTTAGGGTTGTGCTTGAGTCGAAATTGTATCTGGGGTTGAGAGCCACTAGGGATGAAATCTGTTGAATTGTTCTTGAATATTTTTTATTAAAAATAGTGGAAATAAGCAGTTTTCCTTTGCCCAAAAGCAAAGTTCTACCACATTGAAAATGGTCCTAAGAAAATTAGTGGTTTCCAGCATGGAATTGGGTTCGAAATCCAATCCCAGAAGGATAAGTTTGGAGTCACATATTCAACATTAAGCTCCAGCAAAACAAAAAGCATTTTGATTATAGTACTGTGAGGGTGGGGGAGGAACACAGGCTGTGCCCTGATCCTCTAGCAAGGAATTGGAAACTTCTTGGGACCAGAAAGGTGCTGTGGGACACCACAAAGAGCTGCAGGCAGAGCCCAGGCTCTGTGTCCTGGGCTCCAGGAGCAGATATTCCAGCCCAGGGTTACTTAAAGGAGCTCAAAGCTTTGGCTTTGGAGCATGGGCTGTGCCTCTGTTTTCTCTGAGCTCACACACTCTCTGCCCTGCTTCTGTCACCAGATGAAGGTGGTGGATTTATCCTGGGGAGCAAAGAAGTTGTTAATTCAGGTTGTGATCTGGTTCCTTTTTCCCTTCTGCTGAGCTGTTCTGGCAGTTTTGAGATAACCAGGCTGATTAAACCCACCTACAACAATGCCTTGGAGAAAATACCCACAGCTGCTCCTGCTAGGCCAAGGAATCCCCTGCTCTGGGCAAGCACAGGGGACAGCTCTGCACCTGGTTTGAGCCACGGGACAAAGATGAGCCAGGCCAGCAGCAGCAGGACACAGGTGCCAACTGCTCTAAGCCAGGACTCAGATTTTAAGCATCCAACTTCTACTGAGGTGCCCTTAAAAATCTGTCTTGATCATGCTGGAGAGCAACAGAATTGCATTTCTGAGGAGTTTTTTCTCCACTGAACTGCTCAGCCTAAGTCCTGTGCTAATGCCATGGAAGTGTCCGTGTGTGCTCTGCTAAGCCCTGCACAAGGCTGTGTCCTGGATGAAGGTGTTTTGGAGCAGAGATGCTCAGATAAAATGAGGATCATGGTGTTCCATGGTTGCCTTCTGGTGGCTGCAGAGCTGAGGATGTCCCTCAGAGCTGGCACAGCCTCCTCAGGTTTGCTCAGTGAGGGGAAGGGATGTCCTGAGCTCTCCCCTTCCCTTGGCTCAGTGGAGCTGACACAGGGAGGAAAGGCAGGTTCTGCTCAATGAAGATATCTCTGTTTCACCACTGCTTCCTCCTCTGGAAGAAAAATGATTCCTCCAGGTCTTGACATCTGCTGCTGTTTAAAGGATCATCATCATCACCACTCCAGCCCTCCTGGGGCCTCAAGGTATATAAAACCTTATTCTTCCCAAATTTGTGATTGAAAACAGATATTACGTGATGGTGTCCCTTTAAATGCCATGTCAGTGGTGGGTTATTAATTAATGGTTCTGCAGGACAGAAGCTGAGGGTGGCTGGGGAGGGCAGATGGAAGGTTTTAGGTAGATTTTTGCCCCCCTGGGGCAGCTGGGTGGTGACCACCTGTGGACATCCTGCAGGAGGAATCTGCAGTGCTTGCAGCTCTCTGCTGGTGCTGTTATTTGCATTATCCAGGGATCCCCTCGTGACCTTTAGCAGTTTTTATTTGGGCTCTGGTGAAAGACTGAGACAGAGGAAGAATTTCTCAGGTTAGCAGACCCCTCTGCTACTTGTCACCCCCATCCTACACCCACATGCACACCCCTGTGGCTGTGGAACCAAGGGAGCAATGGGAAAGTGCACCTGGAAGTTTCTCAGAGGGCCCAAGCTGTGGAAAAAGCTCATAAAACACCTCCTTGAAGGCTGTCTCTTGTGGGAGGCTGTGTGTAACCTCCATCCTCACCCTCCATCAGGTGGCTTGGACGGGGGGAGGCTGCAGCTACAGACACACTCTGCCTGTAACAGCTCCACACTGGGAGCTCTCACTCTGTATTTGTAGTTTGCAGGTTCAGTGGTGATGGAAATATTTATTGATTCACAGGCTGGGAAGGCCCTGGCACAGGTGGGCCAGAGAAGTTTTGGCTGCCCCATCCCTGGAAGTGTCCAAGGCCAGGCTGGACAGGGCTTGGAGCACCCTGGGATACTGGAAGGTGTCCCTGCCCTTGGCAGGGGTGGAATGAGATGGGCTTTGAGGTCCTGTCCAACCCAAACCATTCTGGGATTCTTCCAATTGCAAGTGCCTGAGAAGTGAAGTAGTGCTCTGAAACCAAAGAAAGGAGTCTATGTGATCACCTTGCTGTTTTGATTACCTCCTTTAGCAATACCTTTTGTTAATTAAAATTTGGATTGTTAGCTCAGTGCAAGATCTGCCCCAGCCTCTCCCCATTCACCCACCACGTCCTTACACCCTCACACACACAGAGCAAATTTCAAGACTTTTCTCATTGCTGAGTTATGGTGCTTGAAGCTGGTTGTTTTGACACATGAGCTTTCACCCTTAGGGATGTTGGGTTCCTTTCTCTTTCCACATCTAAAGTGTTTGTTTTGTGTGGGTTTGCCTTGGGAAGCCAATTCCTTTGAAAGGCACCAGGAGTGGTTCTAAGTGAGGGATGTCCCACGATGGGACTATGCTCTGATGCTCTGTCACCTTTATCTCCCTCCCCAGGCTCTCAGCAAATAACCTTTCAATTGTCAGGGGTGATTAAAGATGTGGCAGCTGGTGCTCTGTATCTCCATGCAGTCAAGTCCTTCAGACTTTCCTCACTCCCACTGGGACAGAATTTTCCAATATTCAGTACCAGTCTCCAGCACTCCCTGAGCAAGCTGAGGGTGCTGAGCACTTGTTTGGATTCAGCCCAGGCTCAGCACATCTCCCTGAGCTCCCTGTTCCCATCCATCTGCTCATGTCCATCCCTGCAGTGCTGGGTGTCCTGTCCCTGGGCTCAGCTGGGAGCGTGTGGTCCTTGCACAGGGCCTGGAGTATTGCTTACATATGGTCTGTTTTCCATGCAGAATGGGTTTTTAAGAAATAAGGGTTTTTAAAATGGACTAAAAAATTTTTACCGGGGCATCTGGTATTGCAAATATTTGAAAACGGTGAAATTTTTTTCTTTCTTGGCAGTAAAAACAACCCAGCTTCTTGCCCATTGCAGTCCAAGAACTATTGAATATGTTTTAAAACAGATCGTTTGGGGGGTTTATATAACTTTTTATGGTTCTGAACAGAAGATACTTTTCTCCTTAGAACTGGTTCAGAATCCTAAATTATGGTTGTTGATTTCTTGGCTTATGGGGAGCTATGTGATTTACACCAGTTAAGAACGTCAGAAAGCTTCAAGAAACCTTTAAAAGAGCAAACCAGAGGAAGATGAGCTTTTGTTTTCTTTCCCAGATATCCATATCCTTGTTGCAGACTATGCCTGGATTCACTCCATTGCTGCTGTGAGACTTTATCCCATCCCCATTCCCCAGGTAGCTGCAGTCAGGCACTGCAGGGAGCAGCCTGGAGGTTCCCTGAGCAATTTGAAGGGATCTGAGGGAATCCAACCCCTGGGATGGGTGAACCCAGATGCTGCAGCTGCTTCAAGCTTTTTCCAGTTGTTTTTTCCTGAGAATGACTATAAGGTCACAAGATCTGGGGATTTTTATGTGTGGCTTTCTGACCTGCTGAATCATGATATTTCTTTTTTTTTTTTTTTCATGTTGCACTCAGATATAGTTTTGACAGAAGCTGAAAGGACCCCCGTGGGCTGGAGGGAGGAATTGGATGCATCTCTTGCATCTCAGCTGAGTGCCTTGACAACTGCCTATGGTACAGACAGGAAAAAAAAAATTAATGTTTTTTTTAAAAAAAATATATTAAAAAGAAGGGGGGGAGGATAAGAATGGGAAAATTATTTTTAAAGATCAGCATTTTATCTGCAATTGATCCCATGCCTGCCTGCTGGAAAACCCTCTGTGTGTCACAGCTCCTTGTGCCCAGGTGGCAAAATATCTTGGGAAACTCCAAATACAGCCGAGATATTTATGCACACAAAACCAGATGGGTTTTCAGCTTATAGTGTGCCTGGTCCTGGTGCTTGCCAGCACGAAGGTGGCAGGAATAAGGATTGAAGAATGGGGCTGGGAATGCCCCTAGCCATGCTCATGGCCAGCACTGCAGTTGCCATGGCTGGGATTTGCTGATCCACAGACCCATCACCCCTCTGAGCCAGGGTGGGATAGCTCAGGGATCTAAAAATGACCAGAAAAGCAGCCCTGTGCAAGGGAGGGAAGGGATGGTGCTGGTGGAGGATCCAGCCTGGCCCCTGGGGTCCCAGCAGCTTTGGCACAGCCACAGCACCAAACCACATCCCTGGGCAGTCCTGCTCTGCAGTCTGGCCTCGTGCCCAGGTTGTGAAAGTGCTTTAAAAGCCAGGTATGTTGTTTTGGCCTTAATGTGTGTCCCATGGCATTAAAAAAAATCTGGAAAAGCGCAGAAGAATGAAGTCCTGAGACATTTGGTTTAATTAGATTTATTCAAGTGCAGCTGGGCTTGTCTCTGCCTGCTGCTGGTGTCAGGGTTTCTGTCACCCTCCCTGGCTTTGCACGTGCAGTTCCACAAACATTACTCACATGTGGATCTATTCAGGGGCACTTTGGTCCTGTACACCACAAGCTGGACACTTAGAGATGTCCATCATTCACTCTGACAAAGCATCCACCACTTCTCCCCCCATCCTTGGTAAACCTTAGCTGGAACACATCTCTCCAGAAGAGAAATTTGCTCCTTGCTTTGAAGACAAAGTGCTGAGGCATCCACTGCATTCCTTCCTGACATGTTCCAGTCGTTGGCTGCCCTCATTCCAAACCAGATGTCTCCTCTCTGATTTGAATGCTGACTTCAGATTGTTGCCATGAGACTTTCTGCCTGTTCCTGGTGGAGGTGAGGAGCTCCAGGTTGTTGGATACCCAGGCTGCCACTGCTACCCAATGAGGCAGAGAGACCAACAGAATCACAAAACTCTTCAAGCAAATTCCTTCACTTTTTTCTCTTGGCTGTGACGGCCACCTAGCAGGAGCAAGGCTTTCATGTGCACAGCCCTGGTCTGGTTTTCCCATTGCTGACTCTTCTCTGAGCCACCTGCTTGGTAAAATGGTGGGGGTTTGTCCTTAGTTCAATTTTGCTCCTCTTATGAAGAGAGAAATCTGTTAGAATGTGTATTGTTCTCCCCCTGATTTTTTTTCTTTAATATTATGCCATGAATATTCTGAAGTTTCATCTTGCCACAATGCTGGTTGACACGAAACTCTTTGGTTTTGGTTGAGCAATGGATGTTCTTTCCATAAAAATTTCCTGGTGAGATGTGAGGAAGGCAAGGGACAGTCTGACTACAGCCCTGGTGAAGCCAGGGGATGACTCCTCATGAGCAAGAAACTTGAGATTTTCTTATCAATATTATACAGGTCAGGCTTGGTTTTGTTTCTCAGCTGCATGTACAAAAAAATGTCTCTTTTCTCTGCAGTGCTGTCCTTCCACCTTCTTTCTCTTTAAATTTGCTCTCAATTTAATTTATTTGCAGCCCTACCTTTAATAGGTGAGGCAGAAACAGAGGCAGAGCGTGAGATTGGTCTGATCCTGCAAAACTCTGCAGCTTTTGCTTTCAGAATTGAATGCTGGGCTTTTCTAAATGGAGGGGGAACCTGGTCTCAGCTCATTTTAAAACAAGACTGGCACCTTCTGAGCACTTTAAAATTGTAGAATCACAGGATCACAGAATAGTTTGGGTTAGGAGAGACCTTAAAGATCATTCAGTTCCAAACCCTCTGCCACAGGCAGGGTCACCTTCCGTTAGACCAGGGTGCCCAAAGATTTAAAGGAAGTAAAGGTGTGTCCATAGAGCCAGTGGAAGTATTTGTGCTCTCTTCCTCCCCATAAGTACATCACAGTAACTCAGAGGAGTAGCACGTGCTCACTTACAGAAGATGTGCTATAGAAGAGTTATCACTCATCAGGGGAGATATGGGCTTAATGCAAAAAAGAGCCTGAGATGGCTCAGCACAGCCCATAGCTGAAACACGCTGTGATACCCCTGGGTAAAGATCAAACTGTAAAGGTCTTACCGACATCTGATTCTCCTCAGTTTTAGTTGGATCCAAATCTAGCAAAAGGGCATTTTTATGTCTGGTCACAATCCAAAA
Organism: Sturnus vulgaris; assembly: GCF_052056855.1. Taxonomy (NCBI): domain Eukaryota; kingdom Metazoa; phylum Chordata; class Aves; order Passeriformes; family Sturnidae; genus Sturnus; species Sturnus vulgaris. The sequence continues at coordinate 17,796,891 of NC_142255.1, forward strand.
AGATATAGCAAAATCACCTGGAGTTACAAATGTGTTGCAGAACCTGTCCCTAATCACATTAAGAGCTCTCAACTGTAAGGCTCGATTGTTTGCCAAATGAAATATTCTCCTCCGGTATTTGCAGAAAGGAATTACAGTCTGTGAGTCATGTTTCTCATTTGGTATTGAAGTACAGTTTCTATTTTACAGACCCAATCCTGAGCTTGGGGAAGGAGTCATTAAAAAGGCTTTGTTTTGTTGGGAAATAAGGGCAAGGTGACAGGGCTCAGACAATGTATTTTGGGTTCTCAGTTTGCAGCTGGGCTTTCAAGCCCTTGGGGTTCCCAGTGTCAGGTTTTCCTCTGTAGTTCTCAGAGAGGTGGTGGGGGCTGTTGGATTTGAGGTTGTGCTGAAATAAACAGAAAGGCCATGTAAACCCAGGGCTCTGGTCTCCAGAGCTTTAGTGGCAGCCCCTAAGGTTGAGAGGCTCTCTGAAGAAATGTCTGGTGGGTCCCCAGTGACCTCTGGACTCTTGATCCAAGCTTGAAGTGCCTCTAGCCCTTCCTTTTGGTCCACTCTGATATTAGCTGGTCAGGAGCCATGGGCTCTGGGCTGGAGCTCACCTGTGGTTTGCACATGAACTCCTGGTCTAGTGGAAGATGTCCCTGCCCATGGCAGAGGGGTTGGAATGAGATGATCTCAACCCAGAACCATCCTGGGACTCAGTATCACCCGTTAACTGAGACAAATTGGGTGACATGGAGCTCTTGCGGTGGGTGGGGGACAGTGAAATCCAGGAAAGGAAAACATTCAAAGCACCAGGTCACTGCTAAGAGGAGAAGCAACAACAGATGGTTGAGAGGGCTCCCAGCTCCCAGCTGTGGAGGATGGACCTTGCACAGACTTTGTCAGTCCCAGAGCTGTGAGAGCTGAGCAGCTCCAGGGGCAGTGGGAGATGCCCTTGGCTCAAACCAGAGCTGCCCATCACACCACACTTAATCACTCTGAAGGAGACTCACCCGGAGCCACCCTGTGTCCCAAGGGAAGGAGAACCCAAACAGCCTTTACATCACCTCATCTTTAAAGCTGGGAGCAGGAGGATTGGGCAAAGCCCTGTAATCCCTTGGGAAGAGGGGAGCTCATCCCCCTGGGCTGCCCAGAGGCCACAGCCTGGCCCCAGCCTGCCCCCTCCTCATCCTCAGGGAGAAAGGAAGCACAGGGCCAGGTCAGCAGTCGTGCCTGGGGGATTTTGGCCTGACTTCTCACAGTGTCTTAATATACCCCAGCTGGCAGCAATAATTGGAGAGTTATTAAATAACTGTCTGCAGTGACATACAATCTGCAGAGCACTGTACCAATTATTTTTCATTTGCTTCCCTCTATCTCAACGTGTCTCTATCTCCCCATCCTACCCCGCTGCCTTTCCCAGGAACAATTTACTGTAGTGATTGGAGGGCAGCGAGATCTTTTCCAACAAAGAAACTACTTTATTTTCTGCCATGGTTAATGCCCCAGTTTAATGAGTCCTTCATATCATTCTCACCACCCTAAATTAAAGGGTAGCCTGTGCAATTAAACTGTTTAGCTTCCAGAATGCCCCTCACAGTTATCTGCAAAATGGGTTGAAATGCAGCTGCTGCTACTATTGCTCATACTAAAACTGGCAAAGGGAAAACCACTTAAATCTCTTTATTTTTAGTAGTGTGCCTTTACTTCCAATTAAACTAATTATTTGCACCATCTTGTTCCTGATTGTTATTCCATGAGATTTTCCCGACCAGGAAATATTTTATGCAATACATTGCTGTACATGCTTAGATCTTCATGTTTGTATCTTTTGGGAATGAGGAGAGACCTGGGATTTGCAGTTCTTAGTCCAGTGTTTATCAATATTAAACCAGAGAAAAGTTAGTTTGCAATGGATTCACTCCAGATTTAAGCTTTGTTAGACATCACTTCCTTTTTTTCCTTTACTTTTTAGATCAGAATTTGATATTTTTCTTTTATTTTTTAAATGTAGAAGTTTAATGAGGGAAAATTCCCCAAAACCCTTCTCCCCAAATATCTTCTTTGCATCCAGAACCTGCTGCTGTATTCCCAAGGGTCACATAACATCCTGCACTAAGAGCGTCCTTGAGAATCTGATGATTCTTTTCATCAGGAGCTGCTTCATCCATCCCTGATATTCACCCCACTCAAGATGAAAAATGGCTGCTTTTTAAGGATTGGAAAGAGGTTTGTCACTGCTTGGGTTGGGAAAAGAGTGGGAAGCCCCCAAAATGTCAAACCATAAGGCTCTGCAGCAACCCAAGGAATTCTACTTGGGATGCCTCTGCAGGGAAGTTTCTTCCTGCCTCAAACCTGTTGAGTTCCAATATTCATTTTAATGATCTCATAAATAATGGGAAGCAAAACAATGCATTCAATAGAAATGAGATTAGAAATAGGAGGGGAAGGAATTACAAATGCAAGAGCCTGTATTTATTCCAAGAAAGATAAATCTCATTTTAAGTGGTCTCCAGTGCAACAGCGTCTTGCTAAGACGAAAACAAAGTAAATCTGGTTTTGTTGATAAATAAAAGTGTGAGGTAGTGGCAGGGAATGTTTTCTAACACTGGTTGGTTGTCATAGTGTCCTGGGACTAACAATACCTGGGTTTTACTCTTGGCCTGGCCACTGTCTCTCTGCAGTAAATCATTTAATACCCTGTGCTGGAGTTGAGGCACAAGCTGGAAAATCCAACTCCAGTGAACAAATGGCATCAGGGTGTGACCCTTGGTAAAGCTGACACTGACAGGATTCTACCTCAGCAGGGTGAAGGAGTTTGGGGGGCATCATGAGTTGAAAGGTGGAATTAGTGGCATTTCAGCAGCCCATGCACAATTTGCTGCAGGTCGTTGTGGGAAAGGCTGGTGGTGGGAGACCTTTTAATCTAGGGCTGGGTCTGGCATGGTGATGCCCCTCTTGTGTGTCACCCATAAAACACCAGCAGTGGTTTGAAAATTCTTTTTTTCCTCTTCTGTGATTTGGTCAGATTTTCTGTTCATATGAGTAGCAGGCAAGAAAAAATAAGTTTGCTTTGCAGAACTCTGAGTCCCTTCTCCACGTGGTCCTGGAGCTGCAGTGAGGCAGGGACCGTAGCCGGGATTGATAAGAGGGTCTGAGCTGCAAACGCCGACTCAGCAGGGAGGTAACACCATCACTGTGTTCTCACCTAATTGAAAACACATTGTCCCTTCGTGCCACACCTGGTGGCTCGGAGGGAAGCGCTGGCATGAGCTGCAGTGGGATGGCTGGGGTGAGGTGTCCCCAAAAGAATGCACAGCCCGGAGCTGGCACACGCCGAGCTGCTCCAAACCCCGCCACGATCGGCGGCCTCGTGGGCTGGAGCTGGAGAGGGGCCGACCCTCCTAGCTGGGAGCTAATGATTCCCTTCAGGATTGCATCATTAGATTCGAACTGAGTCATTATGAGGTGATTTGGGAAAACAAGTTGGAATTCATTTCCAAGGAAACGCGCTGGAGCTGTTGCAAGAGCCGCTGCCGGGTGCCGGGTGGGTGCGCAGAGGCACCTCCAGCACCTCTCTGCCAGGGCCAGGCACTGCTCTGCCCTCCTGCCCGGAGCCAAGGTCCGTGCCCACTGTAGGCTGGGGGGATTCTTCTCTTATTCCACTCACAACTGCTTCCTGATCCTATCTGCCACTGCTCTCCATGTGACACCTGCCGCAAGGATAAACAAAGCCCAGGGCAAGGGGAGACATTAAAATGATGAAATTTGCGTTCGTGAGTTCCCCGGTGCAACCTCAGGAGCAGCCTCAGCCTCTGTCAGCAGTTCCAGCATCTTCTCCCCTGGTGTCCAGCTGCTGGACCTTTGCTCCAGCTGGATGGTTGATGTTTGCCTGCCCTGCCCACTGCCTGCTGCTGCTGGTGCCTCTCCAGGTGGGCACAGCTTTGCACGACCCTGCCATCAGCAGAACCATTTTCAGCAGGTGTAGTGGAGGGGCTGGAAAGGGACTACGGCAAACAGCCAAATGGTTTGTAGCAGGTTCTTGGAAACCCAACAAAACCACACGCTGGTGTCAGTGTTTGGGCTGTAACTCATTCGGTGAAGCCACCACTGAGCCGCGAGAGGATTTCTACCGGCAAAGTGCTCAGGGTGGGGACAGCAACAACCTTGATGAAGGCAGAGAATGTGGTGTGAAGGATAAGTAAAGGTTTGAGAGAGCAGTAGGAGAAAAGGAACTTGGGGAGCAATCCAAGGCTTGATTGTGGGTTGGCACTCAACACTGATGATCATCAATCAGCGGAGATCAATTACTCAGGAAGCTTAAGCACCTACCAGCATCAGCTTGATGACTAAGGAAACAAGGACATGGATAGAGACCGACATGGATGGCCCCTTACTTGCCTCTGCAGAAAGGTGTTATCCTGAAATTACTGCTGGGAGAGGCCAAGCTGTGGCCACTAAGGGTGAGCTGGGATCTTTGTTTATAAAAATGTGAGGCCTGGGCATTTGCTGGTATATTTGAAAATAAAAAAAGCAAATGTTTGCCTAGTGAGGGAGAAAAAATATTTCAGAAATAATATGGGATAATGGAGAAAGTCCTCAAAAATCAAATACAAATACAGTGAGGATAGCAAAGCCCTGGTGAGGTGAGTGAGCTGGTGGGTAGCAAAAACAACTGAGAAGAGACTGCTTAGCATTTCTCATCAGTCATTTTCTAGGGAGCTCCATGCCACAGATGCTTGAAGAGATGATGGATGGCTGATCCCTGGTAAAGCTCTGCCAGCTCGGTGTCACTCACCAGGAATGAGGAGGTTTAAAGGAACAGAGTGAGGTACAGAGTGAAGAAGCAGATTTCAAACACAGCTCTCATTACCACTGCCCCATATGGTGCTTACCATAGGACTGGCAAGAGAAAAGGCTTTGCATGTCCTTACACCTGCCTGTGATGGCAAAGCCACACAGCACAGGTGACAAACTCACCGGACTCAGGGTACTGGGGTGGCAGTCCAGCCTCTGCCCAGTGGCTGCAGGCTCAGGACTGGCTCTACCCGGTGACCCTTCTAACTCAGAGCCACAAAATCAGTTCAGTCTTGTGAATTAGAGGTTGCACCTCAAAGATTGATTTTTTTTTTTTTTCAAACTCCTACCAAAAGCAGCAGGTCTCTGTAGAGTCAGTTGTTTGCCTGAGGGAGAAACTAGGTCAAAACTTGGTAAATTCAGATATAAAGAGCTTTCTATGCTTCCTCAGCAAACAATGTCTTACTGCAAATAACTGCAACTGTGTGCCCTCAGCCTTGTTCTGTCCTGGGTGGTGCTTAAACTGTCAATAATCCTAAGGCTGCTGTCACAGTGCTGCTCAATGGGGTTGACAGATTATATCTCTAAAGTCCCTTTATTGGACCTTGTTCCCAGAAAAGCTTGCAAATTGCTCTGATCTTACCAGACAAAGGCGTTGCTCACTCTCGGAGTCCTTGGATATCCTACACAATAAGGTAGGAATTGGTGAGAATTACCTGAGATAAAATATCCCTTACAACATCAAAGTTCCTGATCTCTTAGCTGTCAGCTGCAGGTATGTGAAAGTCCTGACAGGCTGAAGATAGAAGGAAGAGATAAAGCAAAAAAAGAAGGGAGGGGGACTGGAGAAATTCCCTGCATGAAACGTTATATCATTGGATTTGGCACAAAGATGTCAGCTCAGGGGGTCTGTACGGCCAGCTGGGGTGTGAGCAGGGCATTGGGCTTTCACCTTTTGGGATGAATCAACAGCAGCTGATACCAGGCAGCCAGGGACAGATCCTGATCCTGGCACACCAGTGGATAAGGAGGTGGACTTTAATAATCTTTGTGAGTATCCTCACTCAGGATATTCTATGATAAATGGAGCAGGAGTAACAGAGATCTGCATAAATCATGATCATGCTTCCCCCCCATTTCCCCCATCCCTATACACTCAGCTGTTGCTTGTCTTTTGCCAGTAAAATGGGTGAAGTGGGTCAGATACCAGGGGGAATCCCTGGTGTAACACAGGACATCATCCTTTTGCCATCTTTGTCCTGCACATTTTATAATCATTGACCTCCCTGAGTTGTCACAGGAGCGTGGCAGGAGAGCTGGGGTCAGACTGCACCCGATGCTGCCCAACCTGCACCACTAATTTCCCTGCAAAATCCAGCTCATTGTCAGCAAAGCCACAGGAAGGCCTGAAAAAACAGATTTTCACAAAAACAGAGTCAGAGCTGAGCTGAAACAAGATCTGGCTTGCTTGTCTAAAATCCTGCCCTTTCACGCCACAAAGACTGGACAGATCTCCTCTCTGCCCAGTGCTCCCACACACCTAATCCTCCCTAAAACTGTGCTTTAGAGCAGATCAAATACCTTTAGGTTCTTAGAAAGGACTGGTTTTGGCAAATGCACAAATACTTTTCTCAAATGACATAAATATTGTATGTGATTTGCTGCCTTGCCAAAATGCAAACACACACACATGCTCTCCTAACTAAGCAACATTCTTTAAAAGTTAAGATCATTGCTTAGAAAGAAATATAGAGCATTTTATAAATCCAAATTGATCACGCACTACGTGTGTTGAAAGTATGTACAAAAAATGGAGCCCCAAAACTCCATTAAACCACTTCTGAGACAATACATCACTGCACCTTTATATTGCACCGAGGGGTTTAACAACCCTTCTCCAGGAAAATATTTTACTAGGTAACAAAAAAAAAAAGTTATTGAAAACATATATTTGATACTTTTGGCAATTCATTTTACTACTTGCATTTCCAATTCATTGGTATAGTTCATGAAAAAAAAATATTTTCGCAGTTGGATCATGTTATTATTTCTCTATTTTTTTTTTTTACTTGAAAACCATAATACAGTTTTTTTTCTATGAAACAACAAAGAGACAAAAGCTGCTTGCTTGGTGATCCAGTGGATGTTTGAGGGTCTGCTGGAAGAGTGGAATACACACAAACATGCCTACAGGAAATTATGGCATCTTTCTGCTTTTCTGGATAACCAGCTTCATATCTGAACCAGCTAAAACAAAGCCAGGGAAGAACTAATAGGTTGAATCTTCTAAGGAACAAAAAGAAGGTATCATTTACTAGAATATTAAAATCTTTTTTGAAATTAAATGATTTTGCTTCAGATCACCTGAACTGTCCCAGGCTCTGAGCTGTGTGTTACTCGTCCTCTCCCTGCAGCACTGCTCCTCTCTTGGCTGGTGTGAATGTACCAGCTCAGGTGAAACCCTGGCTTGAACTTGACCTGCCCAGATTCCAGAAGAAGGCAAAGGAATCCCAGGAGAGGAGGAGATAAGCATTACCTAAATCAGACTAACAGCACATCTGCACTGCAAACTCAGCTTGGACTCAGATTCCTTTCCCTACCTAGAGAGTGCCTTTTCACCCAAAGCTGCTGGTGCTTTAGACCATTTGAGCTGGCCATCATGGCACTGTGGGCATGCTCCAGGCTTTTGCTTTCCCTTGGGCTGAAAACACACCCATTTCAAAACAAACCTAAACCCAAGGTGTGACCTTTCTGTGCCTGCCTGCCATCCATCCTCCCTTCTCCTTCCTCACCTGCCTCTTTACTTCACATCTCTTCAAAAGATTTTGGTGGAGATCTTCCATGCAAAAACCTAGGTGGACACATATCCTTGGAAGCACTGGTGACCTGCAGATCTGGACAACCACATTTCTGCTTCTTTAACCAAACTGCTCCTGCACCATGTGTGTGCTCACTTCCTACACCATGCAGGTAAGTCTATAACCTTTGCTTTGAGAGAGATCCTGTGATTAATCACGAGCACGTTGTATCCTTGTTTGTCTGGAGAACAGTGATTTTCCATTTTAATTGCTTCCTGTATGACACATTTTGTTAGATCCCAGCCTCCTGTCAGCTCTTCTTCTCACTGCATTTGTTTCCTGAAGTGTGTGTAATTACAACCATGAAAGTCCATCAACAAAAGCATCATCAGTCTGAAAGATTAACGAATCTCACGCTTTCCCTCTCTCCTCCCCCCCAAATTAGAAAGCCCACTCTGTATTTTCCAGCACACATCTATCATTACACACTCCTGGGTCTCAGGTAAATTAGCAACCTGATTCTTTTCCCTGCTGTCACTTAGAAGAAAAGAGCTTCTTATTTGCCATCCAAGGAAAAGTACAGTAAACCTAGAACTAGATAAAAGGGAAGTAATCAAATATATTTAACTGTACTCAGCCAAATCCCATTATTTGTATAGATGTTAGCTGGTGCATTTGAAGAATTAGGGAAGCTTTGTCTTTTAGAGGAAATAGTACTGCTTGATTGAAAACTGCAATATCTGTGCTACTGTTCCCCTGCTTACCTAAAATTAGAAGTTCAGCTTTATGTAGGGATATATTTATGCATGAATGGGAGATATTTTAAAAGGGGTTCCATGTCCTTGCTCTTCCACTAAGCACGTACATTTGGGGTGAGGACAGCATCCCTCTTTGTTTCTTTCAGAGATGGGAAATGCCTCATCAATGTGGGAATGTTCCTTGGACTGTCCTTCTCATTTCTACCTGGAAGATGTGGAGAAAATAATTTTAGGTAAGTCACCTCCTACACATCTGAGGGAATCAACTCCCTGGGGTGTGAGGAACAGCTTATGGGGTGTAGGGATAATATAGGGGCAGGCTGAGCAGTCAAGGGGAAGGAACATGCTGGGAGCACCCCACGGAGATTATAATCATGGTGAAGCTGTAGGAGAGCACAGAAAGCCTTCAGCTGGTGGTAGGAACCCAGGTTTTGAAAATGCATGGACAACACGACAGCAGTGCTTGTGCAAGGGGTGCTCCTTCCCTTGGCAGGGCAAGGTTCTGGTTCTGTGGGAAAGGGGGAATGCGCCACCTCTAGACGGCTGCGGTCGGTGATCACCAGACCTTCCCTTTTGGGAATCCCTCCAATGTCAAAACACAGGATATACCCAAAATATACCCAAATATACCCAAACCCACCTCCTCATCCTTACCCACAGGACCAAATTATCTTTCAGGTGTCCCTGTGCAAACAGGGCGAGTTTCATTGTGAAAATGTTTGATTAAGATGTTCCAACACAAGCACTAAAATTTAAGTCCTTGAGGGAAATCTTCCCCTGGACTGTGCTCATGCCAGCACACAGCTTTCTCAGCTCAGTTTTGTGCTCAGAACACTGCTTTATGTGCTATCCAGCCAGGTAAGTGACTGGGGCTCTGCAGAGAGCCCAAGTTCTTCAGGATGATGACCCAGCTCACCCTCATGACAATGGGCGTCGCAAGATGAGGCACATTTTGATCCCAGATTCCAGTTTTATTTTGCTCGTATGAAACATCACAACTCAACGTTGTTTCAGTACTTTGGGGAGAAGGAGGCAGACAAGAGTCCCCACAATGGTTTGTTACATGCCTGAGTCAAATTACCCTCCCTTCTGCGGGGCTTCTTCTGAAGTAACAGATCGTACTGTAACCAAATATTGCCATCCAGGAAAGCCATTTTCCATCCAGCAAGGAGGCTTCTTCCTTCTCGGCAGCCACTGAAAAGGGCCTTTGTTCTTGTGCTGAACACCTGGAGAGTGTTATCAGCAGTGGTCTCTCAGGGCCAGCACACAGAGCAGCTGTGACAAGACCCAGTGGCTTTGGCGTCAGGAGCATCAGCAGCACCTGGCAGCTGCTGGCACCCAAAAAAACATCCTGTCTGGGCCATTGCATGGGCAGCTTTGGGTGGTTCCTCTCTTCTCTGGGGACCAGGGTCTGTATTTTCTTTCTTTTCCCATTTTAAAATGAACAAGGTCTATTGGATAACCTCAAGGATGTGACACCTCTGTAGGGAATGGAGAGCAAACCTTGGCATTGCCTTTCTGGAGACACTGGTGATGTGAGCAGCAAAAAGCTGGCACAGAGCACCAACATCCTGGGCACATGGTTACACCTTGATGAGTAAAAGGTGGAACTGTTGCCTGGCATGACAGGTGGGACATTCAGCAGAGAGGGAGTCACCTGATGTGATCAAGGACAAGATTGCACAGCAGCAGATGTGACCCTGGGCACAGCTTTCTGCCCTCTCCAGAGAGGCAACACCATTTCTGCCTGTGCCCATGAAAAGACAGACCCACAACTGCTCAGAAACTCAAGGAAACCCAACACATTTGGAGCATCAGGTAATTCCCTAGAGGTAGAACTACACTGTATAAGCCATCACTACCATAGATATCAGCTTCAAAATCAAAAGTTTTTTTTCTTTCACTGGATTTTACAGGATCTGATGAAAAATGTGTGAGGAAAGATGGAGAATCAGAAAGCAGAGGTTGTCAGTGGATCTGCCATGGGGTAACCTGGAGAGCTGCTGACACTGGCTGAAACAGTGGTCTCAGTGGGAATTGCATCTGTGACCTCTGAGTTTAGCAGGTCTAGACCTACAGACCTTTCTCAGTGTGTTGATTTTCCACTGAAGCCAGACAGGGCAGATCACAACCCCCCCCCCCGAAACCCCAACATAATCCTTATTTTCCTGATAACCCAGATAAAGTTTTGACTCCTACAAGGGAGTTATACACTGGGAGATTTCAACAATGCCTTGTCACAAGATTCACAGCTCTGCAAAGTATCCATTCTGAAGCAGTTCTGCCAAATACCAAGAGAAAATTGCATAACATGAGAAGGAGCAAACCACAGCTGAAGCTTCATCATCCACAGTGGCAGCTGAGTGTGGACGTCACGAGTTCTTCCATACCCGATGGCATCATTTCCATTTTCTTTGGACTGTAGTAGTGAAAGAATAAACATTTCAAAAGGTTCAAATGAGACCTTTGAGTGCCAGCTCTGAGTCCCTGTGAGGTTGGGATAAACTGACAAAATAACATCCTGCAGAAGCTGTGCCTGGGACAAACCACCATTCCTGCCTTCGTGTTCTGTGGTTTGTAGCACAGGGGCCACTTTAAACCTTGGTTTCTGTCCAGGCACCAGTACCAGCTCTCCCATGACTTTATGTTTGCATCTCTTTCTTCTTCATGAAGGGAAAATTTCCAAGTTTGTTCCTTTTAACTTTGTTCATGGTAGCACTCTTGACAGAAGGACTTAGTGCCTATTTAATGTCTTTGCAAGGAAAAGAGAGAAACTTCTCGGTTACATAAAAGTTTGTATCAAAATTCAAGAATCTGGATTAATTATAGAAGACTTGCCTTGTATCATTCAATTTGTTTGAATAGCTTTAAAGATTAAGCAGATCCAAGGCCTAACAGAACCAGAGCCAGTAAGACAATAGCTGAGATTTTCCTTTGAAACAAAATATACAGGTGGTTTCTGTGAGTTTCTGTGTCTATCTGCCCGGCTTTTTTATTTTTATGTCGTATCCAATATCACAGAACCTGGCAGTAGAAATCATATAGCAATTTGTGAAAGCTTGTTGCTGTTCTAGATATCATATAGTCTGTTCCACACCAGCAAAGACAAAACCAATGCCTTTACTCCTCGAGTTTTCATTCAAAAGGATAATGATCTCTGGTAACAAAATATTTGGCAGTAGCATTATTTAAAATGCACAGAGGAAATGTTTGTCCCTAATTCAAGGGACTGTGGTCACACAGTCTCTATTCACTTGGTATTTACCAGCGAATGCCAAAGGCTAATCTGCAAAAAGCCCAGGAACAGAGTTAAGTTTATCACACTGCATCCTTCACCCATCCCATTGTAAGGGAGTTAAAAAATGGTAATTATTGAATTTCTTTGTGGCCAGAGAACTTATAAACCGTGTTATACCCAGCAGGCTCTAATGGCTCCTTCGGTAAGTATCTAATTAAGTGGTTGGGGTGTTGGGTTTTTTTTTTTCTTTCACAGCATACTTTTCTGTTTTAAAATCCCTTTGCATTAAACGACTTCTCGAGTTTTCCAAATTTCTTACACGCACAGAAAAGAGAAGTAAGAAAAAAAAGCGGAGGGGAGATTTCGGTCGTGGGAACAGGAGGCAGAAACGAGGATTCGCAAATCTAAAGGCAAATCCTCCCCAAAATCTCCATCTAAAACACCGAAAACTGCAGCTACGGTCTGCCTGGGACCGTTTGCTCTCTAGAGAGGGGGAAATAAAGCCAGGCCAAGGAGAATGGCTGCATTTTGGGAGGAGAGGCAGCTCCCCGAAAGCCCAAAGCGGTTGCAACACCTCGAGGGCTTTGATCGGTGCAAATCCGGGGTTTGGGCAGTCTTATCGACCCCGCTCGGCATCCCTCCGCTCCACCCTGGAGCACGAACGCGCCGAGCGGTGCTGGGCGAGCGCACGATCGGGGTGGGGAAAAATTCCCGGGGTGACGGGAGAGGAGCCGAGCATCCGCCCCGCTCCCTCCTCGCCTTCGGGAGGGATGCTCGGCTTCGGCGGGGACGGCGGGAGGTGAGGAAACTGCCGATCTCTGGCCCGGAGAGCTCGGGGAGTGCTACCTGCTCCCGGGAAAGCTACTTGCCCCGAGAAAACTACGTGATCCGGGGAAATGCCTCACAGCGAGCCATGGGGCCGGTCCCTGCCGCTGCCCACCGCGGCGGTACCAGCGGCCGCAGCCTCGCTGCTCCTCCGGGCACGGCGGGGACAATCCCTCCCTTTCGGCCGAGCTTAAATCGCGAAATTGGTTGGGGTTATTTTTAATGGAGCCACGTCGAGGTGCCGGAGATGGGCTGGAAGGGGCCGAATCCCCACATCTCGACTCCGTCCCGCATCCCGACTCCCTCCCGCATCCCGACTCGGTCCCGGGCGCACCTGCCCCGGCCCCGGGGCTGCTGGTGTCTCCCGGGGCTGCTCCTCCCCTGCGCCCCCGATCGCTCCGGCCCCTTCTCCCTCGTTAGGGAAGTGTTAGAAAGTTGCTGAAGTGCGAAATGAGCCTGCGAAACCTCGTTGTCCTCATTAAACTCTGACAAGGAGGGTGACAAGAAGCAGCGGAGGGGAAACAATGCGGCAGTGTTGGGGAGAGCCCCGCGCCGGGGCAGCCTTTGTGCCCGCACACAAAAGCTCTTGTTTGCATGTGTTAAAGTCCATTAAACCGCGGCAGCCCCAGGTGCAAACGCCAGCCCGGAGAGGCCGCGCCACCTTCCGCGCCCGCTGAGCGCCGCGGCCGCTCCGCGCTCGGCCCCGGCACCGGCGGGCGGCGGGGCCGGGGCACGGCCCGGCGGGCTCCTAATGAGGGCCCGGGGCTGCCCCTTCATTAGCGGACATGGGTGGGTTTCGCTCTCTGTGCCCCCAGATTCGCCTGTCCCCCGCCTCGCCGTTAGTGGCAGCGACGGGACACAATGTCGCCTATTGTGCTGCCCAGCCCCTCACCCGAGGGTACACGGAGGGGACCCCGCGCGCAGCCCAGGGTCGTGGGTGCTGACCTGGTGCCAAAGAGCCTGCTGGACAGGGGCCAGTGGTTTGGCTTTTTCCCACTGTGGCTTGTAAAGGTGCCTTTGGACACCGTAACATCGTGAAATCTTCACAGAAAGTACCGCCAAGGGTAGGAGCAGAGCAGTTTCCCGACTCCTGGTTCAAAGAGCAGAATTCAACCCAAAAGGTGGAAAAGAGAGAAATTGTGCCGAGAATAGCCACACACACCAAAAAAAAAAGCCTTGCACAGGTCAAAGCCTACAAAAACAACCTCATCACAGTGTTAGTGTTTCTTATGACAATTTATCCAAGAAAAAGTATTTCCAGGTTCTGTTGCAACAAGTCTGTTGCACTTTATCCCCAGTGGTCTGCCAGGGATCTGCCCCGCAGCTATTTTAAATTGTGCTGCTAATAACAATTCATTACAGTTGATAGAACTGGGAGACTTGCCTTTTATTTTGCAATTAGACGTAAAGGCTCTGATCTGGCAAATGCTCTGCACTGTGAGCATGTGAGTAGCTCTGCTGAAGTCATCTGGGACTGTTCATGTGCTTAACATTAAGCCCGTGTGAGTTTGCAGATCAAGGTCTGAGACGGGATCAACTTTAAGGGTGTTTGTTTACCTGCCCTGTTCTGTATTTTCTAGATTCACGACGGCGCCCTGCAAAACCATATCTCTGGGAAATGGAGAAATGCAGTGTCTTGAGTCAGCTGGGCACAGCTCACAAGTAGCATTCGGAAGCCAAGTGATTCTTCCCGTAAACAAAAATGGTTTGCAGGAGCTTGATTTGGGAAGACATGACGGCACTGGGTACGTTGCATTGCGAACTGTTCAGCTGTGTGAGCCTGTGTGTACTGAGGCGTTAATGCAGAACTGTTGGGCATTGGGCCCAGAACAGATGTGATGATGAGTGAGAGCAAAGAGACAGGGAGGAAGGAGCACAAGAAGAAAGCACGTTTTAGGCTTCTCAGTTCCTGCCTAGACAACCACTGCTTCCAAAACCTGGGCACCGTCCCCAAATACCTCTTATCAAGGAAAAGTGGGAAGCAACATGATCTGTGGAGAAAACAAACATATTTGGCTTTTTTCATTTGCCAATCCTGCAAACAATAGCTGTTTGTAGGCAAATAATCCTCAGGTCTGCATCCAGATCAATGCAGGGAGTGGTTCCCATCGGCTCTGCGGTGCCAGACACACTGAATGGTTTGTAAGGAAACAGGTCCTTGAACTTCTCCACAGCACAGACACTATCTTAGTAGGTTATCTCGCACTTGCTTCTGTTCCTGCTCCCATTCTCATCTTCCAATGCTTGGCCTGGCAGGGAGAAGTGAGGACTAGAGGAAATAGACCTTGTTTTAATAGAAAAGGCTTCAAAATGTTCAGCTGTTTGTTATTTCCTTGCCACTTACTTTTCCAATTTACTTTTGGAGCCAGGCTAGTAAAGTAAAGGCCAATCCTTGTGCACAGTCGCAGTTTAATACCTATGATATGCATGAAGAAAATTAATTTGACTGAGGATTTTGCTTCATGAAGTAATTACAGCACAAAGCATAAAAAGGCTGTGTTTTGTCTTGAGCAGCCAAAGTCCTGGTTTGCATCATGAGGTCATGTTTAGGATTACAAATGTTTGCACAAATAGCATCTTACAATATCTCGCATCGCCTCTCTCCACCTTTACTAACAGGACTTTTGGAGGTGGAGAGGAGCAGGGAAAGAAACTGTTCTTCAGTCCCAGATGTGTTAAAATTGAAGCTTAAACCCACAGGGCACGAGAAGGGCAACACAAATATGGGAGGGGGCTGAGTTCATGGGGGTGCTCACACCCCAAAATATATCCCATGTCTACAACCCCTCTCCAGTACTATCACTGGAGGAGGGTTGTAGGCATCGGCACAGCCCAGTTAAGGTTGGATTGATACAAGAGGAGCCCTCATGTAAGACATAGCATCTCCATGGTATCTTCAGGACAGGCTGATCTTTTTTATTTTGACTTTTTAAGGCACCTCTCTGGATTCAAATCCTTTTGAAATTGTATGTGAATATTTGGATAAACTGAGTAGAGCTAGTTTTGGTTAAAAATGGCAGATTTTTTCGTTGATTTGGTGATATTTGCAATGTGCTTCACAACTGAAGGCAGTAGTTCAATTATCACTATCTTGCAGCCAGAAAATATTTGGAAAAACAAAGCAAATCTCACTGCCTTCGCTTGGCCAGTTGATAGGGATCAATCAGTCATGTCTGCTACGAGGGAGCCCATAAAATGCCAATCACACCACAGTTCAAAACAGGCCATCCTGCTGCTAACCTGTATCATGGCAAATTGGGTCAGGACTGATGAAATGTATGGATTTTAAGTTTGCTTAGAAGAATTAACGCAAACTCTAGAGAACTACCCATGGGAAATAAAAGTTAAAGGAATGATAAACTTATAAAAAACCAGAAAATTCACAGATTAAAGTCACTGGAGAGCAATGCACTCACCAGCACTTTCTGCCTTACCTGGGTGTTCGGGTGGGAGATCTTTAGATCCAGCTCGTGCAATGAACTGCTGGAGCTGAGCTCTGAATGTCTGTCATCAAAGCACTCAGGCTGTGGGTGACTCACATTGGGAAACTGAAATTATGAACACCCTTTTTTTATTCATCACTGCCTGCCTTCTTTCCTCACTGATAATACAGGGTCAGCATCCTCTCAAAATGACTGGAAAAGGAAACAGTGCATGTGAAACTCTCAGACACTGCTGTCATGAGCACCATGGAAAAACCATACGGAAATGAATAATTTTGTGCCCAAAGCACAGTTTGAATAACAGGCAGTAAAAAGCCCCTTCGCTGCACATTAAACAAGAGGAGAATAAATCATGAGGGGAGCTGTTCCCTCAGGAGCAGCAACCATTGCCAATGCAGAGTGAGCGGGATGCCTGTAGGAAAAGGGCGTGGATAACTCAATTACAGTTCATCTGGATGAGGAAAACCAGGCAAATCCTGGACACTCTGGGCTGTTGAATGCTGGAGCGTAGAGCCTCAGTAGCCTTTCAGAGTATATTGTTTCACACACGTATTTATGTTTGTGTGTGCATGGGCTTCGGGGGATATGGAAAATAAGTGGGATAAGCTTTGGCTCTGTGCCAGGTTGACTGCTCCATACAGCTATGGTATTGCTGGTCAGCTGGAAGCACAGGCTGAGTTCTAGATGAAAAAAAAATCTTGAAATGTCAACTGATCAGTTTGTAGAGTATCTGTGAATGGCTACAGCACCACTGGCTGGGCAAACATAGCCCTCTAATATGTGCCTCACTGTCTTCATCCATGGGGCAGGATGCCAAATGGATCTAGAAACAACCTATTTCTAGGTAGTCTGGAGATGTCTTCACTGACCCTCTGTATACTCCCTGCAGTCCTGGGCTGGATCCAGGGCATAAGATAGAGCAGAGTGTATTTGGAGGAGTTACCACAAGCAATATCCCCTTCATTAAGGTTAAATAAGGTTGGGAAGTAAGAGAAATTAATTCCTTCAGGGACACTTAGCATCCCTAAAAGACAGGGAGACAGCAACATCACAGCAGGAACATGTCCTAGGACTGTGCTTGGCACAGGCAGGCAGGACAGCACAGAGACCTGTGGTCAGGTCTCACCACGGTGGCAGATTTAGGAGTGCACATGTCCAACCCAACAGTGGGAATGTGATCTTTGTTCTGCTTGACAGAGCAGAGCTGGTGTACTGATGGTATAAAAACTCTGTGTGAGATACAGCTCTGCAGAGCAGCTTCAGGGAATCCACAGCCACTGCTGTCACAGCAGCAGGTTAAGGACACATTGCTGAGATCTCTGTGACAGAAGACCACAACAGGGTAACTCAGCAGTGGTGTGACCTCTCTGATGGACGCTCTTCCTCGTGCTCGTGTTTCTGACACATTGATCAACTGTTGCAAACTTAGCTAAACTCCACTTTTTCAGTACCTCTATCCTAGTGGTGGCATGGCCCTCCTGAGGCACAGGAACGAATGTAAAATGTCTCACGCTTGTTCTGTCAGGGCTCTGCTGATGCTTTTAGGACTTCTCTCACGCAGAAGTCTGGAGACATGAGTATTTCCAATACTGTGGATCTGATAGAAGCACAAAAGACACATCTGGTGACAACAGACCCATCTCTTCTGGGGCTGGTGGACTTCCCACTTATGCCAGGACTGAGTTTGCCCAGCAAGGGACCAGTCGGTGTCCACAAAACTCTTTGACAGCAGAACATTTTGTTACTCCTCCTGTGACATTATCAGAGGAAACACTGCACACAACTATGTATATCCATTAAAGTCTATTATTTCAGCTCAATCATATGTTGCTGACTCACCATTCATTCACTTGGTACAACCTTTTAAAAGTCTTACACATCCCCAAACCCTCTACATGGAATTTCTGTCTTATATGTATTTCACACTGCAGCAACATTAACTCAAAGAAGCAATCATTTTCCCAGGAGTGTCCTGTATAAAATCTTCCTCATCAGAGATAAGAGACAAGGTCATTCCACATGAGACAACCCACTGGAATGACTCTTTAGACACTGCTTGTTCTGGAACTTCTTATTCATCCTGATATCCTCATCCTGATATTTTGCCCTCTAATTGCAAAAGTACTTTCCACTTCCACTGAGTGTTTCTGTGGGCAAGGTACAAATAGAAATGGATAAAGTCTTCATTGGGATTAGGAATACATTGGGATTTGACTAAGAGATTTCTTCTAGCTTGGTTGCATTTGTAGCTTTTGTGGGAAATAGCAACTGGACAGTTAAAAATGGACAGCTCAGAAATAAACATTTCTGCACCAATCACTGTCAGATAGGTTTTCACCTGGGCAGAGGACTTCCAAAAACATCCTGCAAGCTGCAGGGAGTGGGGGTTGATTCATCAAGATACTTTCCCTTCTGAATCAGCACAAAATCTACGCCACTGTGATATCACAGACTATCTGCCTTTGGAAGCTCTGAGTATTTTTAAGTATTCTAACAGCAAAGTGCTGACTATTGCTGGGGATTACAGATTCTGCAGAACATTTTGGAAGATAACTTCTGGCATCTTGCCACTTGTTATATGGAAAATATGTTGTATTATCTTCCATGTGTGTGGGGGTGTGAGGGTGCTCCGAGTGTCCTGGCCCTCAGCCTGCAAAGACTTACACATATTTTATGCACAATAAAGTTAAGCAATACATAATGAACTTGTTCGGGCTCAGAGCCTAGATCTGTCACTTAAGACATGTTCCATATCCTTCAGGACTTCTCGAAAGACAGCATCTTTCTCGACACTCCAAGTGTGCTACCATGAGCACTGTGCTGGATCTTGGCTGAGTGGGACACAAATCTGTTGTTATCAGTGTAGGACTTTCCAGTGGAAGGGCCTGGTCCTGCCCCACCCGGCTGGAGCCCTTTGACTGGGATAGTCAGACTGGGATGGTCAAACTGGTCCCAGACTCCTGTACACACACAGGAATGTGGATGCACATCATACTATGCAGATGCACAGCAGACATTCGATGTCATGTTCTTCTCTTACTGTCAGCCCTGGAAAGCTCTCCAGAGGCATTGAGGGAAGGATGAGGTGTAGCAGGTTGAGGTAAGGACGTCAGGGCACCAGGAATAGCAGAAAAATGCCCTTATTGCTGGGAGACAGGGGTGTTACTCTTATGGAGACCCCTCCAAGGATCCTCCCATGAATGACTTCTGGGTGGGCTTGGGTGGGACACAGAGGCAGCAGAGGGCACATCCTCCCATGCCCACCTCAATGCCACCCTTTGGGGGAAGCCAGGGTGGCTGCTCTACTCCCCAAAGCCCATCTGGGCACATCCAGCTCCCCTCCCGCACTGCTCAGGGCTGATCGGAGCCCTGAGGGAGCCCCATGAGGAGTCCTGCAGGGAGCAATGGCAGAGCCGTGCGTGGAGCCCTGAGGGAGCCCCGCAGGAGCGCTGAGGGCAGCACTGCAGGGAACACCACGGGGAGCCCTGAGGGAGCAATGTCCGAGCTCTCTGGGGAGCCCTGAGGGACTCTGTGGAAACCCTGAAGGGAACGCGGTAGGAGCCCTTTGGGATTCTGTGGAGAGCCCTGCGCGGAACCGTTTATGGCCTTCGGGGAATCCCTTTAGAAGAATCCCTCGCAACCCGGTGGAGAGCCCTTTGGAAGCCCTTTGGGCTCCTGAGGGGAGTCCTTCGGGATCCTTTGTCACCCGTGTGGGGACAGCGCTGTGGGGATCCCGCGGAAGCGCGCGGGCGCCCCCCCCGCCCCTGCGGCGCGCGCGGAGCCTCGGCGGGGCGGCGCCGCCCGTCACCTGCGGCCGCGCGAGGGGCCGGGGCGGGGCGCGGGGGCGGGGCCGGCGCGCGAGCCGGGGGGCGGTGGCCAATGGGGGCGGGCGGGCGGCGCGCGCGGCGCTCTTAAGGCGGCGAGGGCGCTGTCAGCGGGCAGAAGGCGCGCGGGCTCGACGGCGGGGCCATGGCTGCCCTCAACGGCGCCGTGGAGAACGGGCAGCCCGACAAGAAAGTGCCCCCGCTGCCGCGGCCCCTGCGCAGCCTGGAGGTGAAGTACACCAAGGTGAGCCCGTCCAGGCACGGGGCGCTGGGCGGCGGGTGGGCTTTGCCGTGATAGCGTCGCCTATATTCGGTGGAGTCAGGGTAGCGGTGAGGTGTTATATTTTTAATACAAAAATTTCACCCTCAGTGTTGTTTTTCTTAGCTTTTTTTATTCCTTCTGCTGTCTGAGATAGTAGGTTTATGGGGGTTTGAGGCTGAGCAAGCAGATGACAGCAGCGTTTCTAATGGAGCAACACTTGCCCCGATCCCTAATGCCCAAAGCCTACCTTTTTCTTTTTAATAAAATAACTCCACCAAAGCTGTTGCTCTGCCCTAGGCTTCTCTCCCTGGCTGTAGTGCCTGACACCATCTTCCCCTCCCAACCCACCTGTGAACGCCTCCAGCTCCCGCTGGTGCTCAGCACAATCCGATTTGGATGGGGTGAGCCTGGGCAGGGCAGGACGGGTTTATCCCTCAGGAAGCCGCTTGCTGGGGTTGTGTTCGACTGTCCTTGACCCACATCTCCCCTGTGGCTCAGTGGCCCGGTGCCAGCGGTGGGTTTGGGTGGTGGCGAGCGCAGGGCCGGTGTCCAGCAGGAAGGGCCTTGTGCGAAGGCTCTGCCATGAGACTGGAGCCATCCTGCAGCTCCACGAGAGGAGCAGTGATTGTGTTGGTGATTCTTCATCCCAGCTCCGTGGCCTTCCCACAGGGTGAGGAGTTGGGCACTGAGCCCACGCAAACTCTCACCTCTCCACTCCCCATTGAGTTTCCCTTTAAACAGTCGCCCCTGACTTTTTGGTATAAACTAAAGGCTCCTGAACTTGATTACTCTGTCCCTCAGAGGTGGAGCTGAGCAGGGCTGCAGCAATCCCTGCTCCCAGGGCGGCTGTAGCTCTGTGATCGCCGAGTCGCTTTTTGTTCCACAACAGCCTGACCCGCTGCCTTGCGCAGTGGGGAAAGCGTCCCGGCTGGTTATGCTGCTGAGGAGCCTTGGCTGCCATAATTTCAACTTTTGCCTGGACTAAAAGAGCTAGAGGGACTGAATGAGTGCGTTGCTGTTACATTTTTGTGTTAAGTATTAAGGAAAACCGAAATTTGAAGCTCCTTCCCTTGTAGCAAGAAGGAGCGAACAGCCATAGCTTATCGGGTGAGGTGTTGATTTGAATTATGCATCCAAAGTACCGAAGGAGATTAGCAATTAGGAGAAATCACTAGGCTAGATTAACTTTTAACATCCGAAATTTATCTACTCTTTATTTGTCAGATAAACTTGTCATTTAGCAGCAAATTGGATCTGCAGCTGCTGATTGCAGAATGGCGTAATGCTGCACAAACAGCTCTTTCCTGCGTCCAAAATGGACACGGCCATTTGAGTTCTTCTTAAACATCCAAATGTTCTGGTTTTTGTTATTTTTATTGTTGTGAACACTTTTAAACACTCCTTAGGGATCTTATCCTGTAGCCGTGTGTGTTTTAAAACATGCAGTTTATGCTCCACAGTTTTGCCAGAGACTGTGAGCGCTAAGAGAGTCAAGGTAGTGTCTTAAAAGTAGAAACCAACGTTAATTAAAAGTGTGAGTTTGATGTTTGATCTGATGTTCCCGGTGCATCTGAGAAAATAATGAGCAGCAGTCAATTTTCATAAAACTGTGAGGGGTTTTGTGCAAGCTGAGTTTCACCAGATGTTTACAGCTGACAGCACGCTTCTCTCTGCTTAGAGGAGATTTTTATTTTTGGTTCTACCAGTTATGGGGCTGGGGGAGAGGCAAAGTTTTTCAACAAAGATCTTTCTTATAGAGCAGCTTAGTGCTTGTCATGGGTGTGTGATGGAAGTGATCTGTCCACAATTCCTTGTCTCAAATTCTGGCTATGAAGCATGAACTGCTGATATACTATTTGATTTGATTTCAACTCCTGGCACCAAGGACTCGTGATATGTGTTGGATTCCCAGAACGATGCCAGTGTGTATGTTACATTTCAAGCAGCCTGATCCTATCACTCTTGTGCTTTACTACTTGGTAGGAACATCGCTTTCCCACAGAATTAGCATTGAATGCAAAGAAAAAATCAGTATCCTTCCCCAATCCTTAGTTTGTGAGCATATACCTGATACTGTAATTTTATGGTTCCTGTCATATTTCCCACGTTTATAATACAACTTCTTTCATGAGAGAAATAAAGAAAAACCTAAGTTAAATTGCGTGCATGCTAAGATGTAGTACTCGGATGACAGAGGTAATTTGGGAGCACTGGTGTCCTAAACAGGAGTTAATATTTCTAACACTGTATCTTTTCTTGTGACTTCCCTTGGCAACATTTTTTGTGACATTTTCTTTTTCTCAGCCTGTGTGAAACAGGTGGGTCCAGCAGTGCAGCTTTTACACCAATTATACTTTGGATGCTTTATGCAGAAATAGTAAGAAAAAGTCCTTTCAGGAAAAAAAGCTGCCCAAGGAAAGAAAACTATGACCCAAAGCAGTGGGAATTCCGAAAGTAAGAGATGCAACATTAATCTCCTGGTGGTGTGTAGAGACTCATAAACAAGATTGCAAATGTGGATGGCTTCCAAATGAAAGTACTAGCTTACAGCCACTAGCAGGCTACTAATAAAGATTACTTCATCTAATCTTATTTAAAGTATATTTATAAAATATAACACTGCCAAGTCAGATCACAGCATGGATAAGATGCATGCTGAATCCATTAATTGTATATAGGTATTCATGTTCTGTTTACAGTGAGTAACAGCACTCCAGTATTTAATGCATTTTCAGTTACGCAACGCTGGGACTGTTTGTTCTTGCTCTGGAAATGCAATATTTTGAAACACTTAAATCTTGTCACAGATGACTCCAAGTGACGTGGGAGGCTTGATCTGGTCTGTGACAAGGCATGGTGGGGTAGAACCGAGCCAGAACCCACCTCCTGTGGACACTGCTGAGGGGGAGCAAGCTGTGGAGGTAGCCCAGGGCAGGGCACAAACAGCCAAGTAGTAATTGTACAGCCACATGTAACAAGAGGCTCCTTCTGCCTCAACCATGCAAGTTTCTCTTGGTGTCTGCTTGCTGTTCCCATGGAGATGTATTTCAAATACTGCCCGTTCCTCACTGCCAAATCCTAGTGCTGTTCTGTGTGGGACCCATGCTCTGCCTTCCTCTGTTTCAAAACTAACCGGGTGCACCAAGTTTGTAGAAATGCTTCTGTATTGCCAGCAGTGTCCCTGGGAGAGTGACTGAGCACACTTGACTCTGCCATGGGTGGAAGTTGAAGAGCCTCTAGACCTTTGAGGAGCACTTGTGGTTTTTTTGTCCATATCGATTGTTTTTCTTTCTCCTGCCCATCCCACTCCACTTGCTTTCTCTTCAGATATTTATTAACAATGAATGGCACGAGTCTACAAGTGGAAAGAAGTTCCCCACCTACAACCCTTCAACGCTGGAGAAAATTTGTGACATTGAAGAAGGAGATAAGGTAAGTGTTGTTGGACAAGCAGTGCAAAAGACATTTTCCAGGGTGATTTTTTTTTTTTTGTAGGGGAGTACACAGAGGAAAAGCTGGCTTTTAACAGCAACATCCATCTGGCCAACCTGAGCTGGAGGTTTGGGACACTGGATATGCTGCTCAAAAGTTCCATGGGCTGGGTGGCATCAGTCCTTTCTAGCTTGTCAGAGGCACTTTCCCTGGTAGGAACTGGCTGCTGAACACTCTCAGAGGAATGAGACTGAGCATCATTCTTGTGCCATAGACTGGAAGGAAGTAGCCAGCCTGAGGAAATAGCAATGATGGTGTGTGCACAGGATTTGGGCTCTGTGTTGGGGGTGGTTTGTACCTCAGCTGCAGGGCAGCCTGTTAGAGACACTGAACTGAAACTCTTTTTTTTTCAACACAAATAGTCTGAGTGCTTGGGGCAGTCTAAGCTTGGTCGTACAAACATTGACCACTTGCTGCTGGAGATGTGGTGCTGCTTTTCCAGTTGCTATTGTGGGTTCTGGCCTCCTGCACAAATGTGACAGCTCTCACTAAAACCAAACCAGTATCTCAAGAGCCTTAGTAGTCCCTGGCTGGCCCTGGTGTGCTGTAGAGTAACCTGAGATATAACTGCTTGGGTTTGGTAACAGTCTGAGGTGAGAAAGAATCACATGTGATGCTTTTTTTTTTTTTGTCCAAAGCAGCTCGTGTATAGGCCAACTGGTCTGACCTATGGAAAAGAGCTGGGCCAACATCTGGATCTGTGCAGGAAGTCATGGGAAGGTGATTCACAGCTGCTGTGCTGTGCCAGGGCTTTGGGAGCTCATTGCTGTGGGCAGTAAGTGTTGGGCAGTATGGCCATTTCTGCCTGCACTGAGATCTTTTTCTTGGTATTTAAGTTTGTCCAATGCTTGTGAGGCAGCCTCCAAGACTTATTGCCACTGGGGATCTGTTCATCCGTGGGGCAATTACACATTGAGGCAGAACCAAACATGATGTGTCATTTCTTTATCCTGACTGGGTAGGACACAACTGTGTTTAATTGCAGTGGCATGTAAACAGTGGAGTTGAAGCTGACTGATGCAACTGTATTTTGATAGGCAGAAACCATGACGTGGTTATTGTTCCCTGTCTCCTCAAGCAGCTACAGAGCACTACGTGAGCAGTTTGTGCCTGCTTCTTAATGTTGGCTAAAGAAAATTGTCATACAGAACTAACAGGCCAGTTTTGCCTCCTTGATATTTGTCCCTGTGTGAATTCAGCTTCTGGCCTGCAGGAGGGTCACTGTAAACTTTTCCAGTCAGTGGAGTTCTCTCCCCCTGAATACTCAGTACAGGTGACTGATTTCTTAGTGGAAATTGCAGCCAAAAATGTAAGCTAGCTGTGCTTTGGGTGCTGAAAGCCTCTTCTATACATCACACCTTTTAAAACAATATTTTGCTCTAACTAGGTTTTTCCAAGAAACTGAGTGGGAATTACACCTGGATCTGGATTAATTAAAAAGAGTCATAGGTGACAACCATCCCCAGCTAGCTGTTTGCCTTCTGGTGACACTTGATCATGTCCCACTCTTTTCTGGCAAACTGAGACTTCCCTTGCTCTGGTTCATCCCCTGCTGGGGCTGTAAGTGCAGTCTGCTGAAGTCACCACAGGAAGTGGTGAGTTGTGTTTGGTGGTGTTTTCCAGTGCCCTGTCCCCATGTGCCACTGGATTTGCTGTGCTGGCCAGTGTCACTGCAGGGGTGGCAGTTCCTGCTACTGGCTCTGGCTTCAGCTGTGCTCTGCCTTCACAGCAGGCTGGGAGCAGAACTCCCCTTCCCAAGCCCTGAACAGAAATCTGCCCCTCCCTGGCCACGCTGAGTGTTTTGCTTAGGCTGCACGTGAGGGGTGGAAATTTGGCAGCTGATATCTCAGCGATGACAGTTTAGTCTGGTGCTGAAACTTGGCCAATGCTTTATAAGCCTAGAAGCAAAGGTTTTGTTGTCTGTTCTTTTTAGTTACAGAATTGTCCTTGATGGGGCAGTTGAGGGATAAAGAAAAGTCTGTGTGTGGACAAAGAAGCCCTGAAAATAAAATGGTGGATGTTTCCACTGGATGCTGCATACCTCACAAATAAAAACTTTGTGTCCAACTCTTTGCCAGATGGATAAGAGAAAAGGAGTAACTCTGGTGCTGTCCCTAAAACTTGAAGACAGACTTCTTCCTCCTAGCAGTTTGCTGACATCCATCAAGGGCAGGGGAGAAGTGCTCCTTCCTCAAAGGAGTGCCCGGCTCAGTTGCCACAGAGCATGGGCAGCAGGTCCACAGCTGTGACTGTGAAGTCTCTGTCATGGTCATTTCTAAACAGTTCACTCTCATGTGGCTCTTTGAAGGGTTGTGAGAGGGATTTGTTCACAGTCAGCCTGTCCCCTCCGGATTGTAGTAGCAATCTGAGGTAAGACCACAGTAGACTTGAGATGCCCTCAATAATGGTTCTGGACATTTCAAGCTGTTAGGATGCTGCTTGTAGCTGTTTTGTATTCGGGTTTGAAACTTAAAGGAATTCAATGTATGGACTGTTTTCAGGGGAGCAGGTCAGGGAACCTCTTCTAACTGAAAAACTGTGGCATGTTATGTCAGAGGCCTTTCCAAAGATGTGCAAGGGGAGGCTTTTTTAACAAGTCAGTAGGTGAATTGAAGAAAGAGGGTCTCCAGTGGGTGTGCTCCATTCCTGGCACATCTCCTCACTGGAGCACTCTGGGGAACCCTGAGATTGAAGCAGAGCAAGGCTTTTTTGCAGGTGTTTTCCCCACTCACAGAGCCAGTGGGGTGATGGTCTTCTCTGTGTTCTGCAGCCTGCTGCTGGGGGAGGAGAGAGGAAAAGAGGATGGGAAAGAAAAAAGGAGCAGCAGTGAGCAGGCCTTGAGGCAGAGGAGGAAGATGCACGAGGCAGCTTAGAACAAAGAAGAGTGTTCAGTTTGTTTGGGGGGAAGGTATGTGATTGTGTAACTGGGGGTTGTATCATAATTCAAACACCCCAGGTGGGTATGAAGGTTTGCAGTCATTTCCCAACATTGTAAATACTTTGCAATCTTAATATTCTTAGTGGAGCTTTTTATGTAATGCTCAGTAAATCTGTTACAGATATGAGTGGAGCACCAGGATGCATGGATCTCCTTCTCCTGTGGTTTTGTGCACCACAGGGTGTTCCTGGCACCTTGACAGTTCAGAGTCACTTTGTCACGCCTTGTGCCTACCTATTGCAACATGCCTGCAATGAACATGCCATTCAGACATCCCTAATGCCTAGTCATAACAGGATGGATTAAGAATGGCATTTCAGCCTTCCTGAAGAATTTCCTTGTTTTTGCTGGTCTCTCAGGCCTATTGAGGCTGGGCAGAAAGGCTCTCAGGATATCACTTGGTGATGCTGCCCCGAGGGTGTTTAGGGAAAGCCTGTTTGCCTGTGTGACAGTAACTACAGGCTCTGAGCCACTATTTGTACCCAGAATGTCTGGGAAAGATGGTTGTCTTCATTTTTGTCTCTGCAGGAGCTGCAGCTCATGTGCTCCCATTTTTAGAGGCTGGGGAAGATCTGGGCATGCACTGAAGTCCTCTGCCCATGCAGTCATCTCACTCCTGTTCTGAGTGCCAGGGTGGAGGGAAGACCCTCAGTACCAAGGGCGTTGTGCCTCTGCAGACCCAGCTCCCTGCACATCAGTGCTCTCAGCCTGGTTGCAGAACTAATTAATTGCTGCTAAGGAAGACTTGTTTAAACCTGACACACTTATGTTCCTTTGCCTGCTCTGTCACATAAATACTGCCTTCTTTCAGCTTAAGCCTTCATTCCAGCAGGCAGGATGGGGGATACATAAGTGTGCAGTGGCTGGTGGTGCTTTCTGGCTTTTGTGATGTGCCAGGGTGAATCCAGATCAGCTCCAGCAGAATGAGCCATTGAAAGGCCTGTTGTGCCTCTGGGTGATGGGCCCCAGGCAGGACCTGCTTGTGCTCAGGGGCTCTGGATGCCTCTGCCCCACCATCATCCCTTGCTGGACCAGAGCCATCCTGTGACAGCACAAGTTTGCTCCAATGGCTTCCCATCAGTGCTCTTCCAAAAGGATGGAATTCTTTTCCTGACAGTATAGGTTAGACTGTTTCAAAGCTATATGATCTCTTTGTAAAGAAATGGAGCCAAATTTAAGGTGCCGTTGCCTTGGGTGATGACTTGCAGTTTTGACCATGAGCTTTTTAAGAAGGCAGTATGCCTCTCTACAGCACTTTTTTTCTTGAGCACTACATATCCTGCCATGAGGGGGGTGTGGCCAGACCTTGTTGGATCAGTGCAGAGGTGTATTTCCTAATTGTGTCCAGACAAGACTTGAGAAAAGGTATAGATGGGAGCAACTGGTGCAGTGCTGGGAGGAATGATCAAGGACTGACAGCCTCCCTCCTTTCCCACCCTTTTCAGTCATATTGCAGTGAGGTGCAAGCTCTCTATCAGCTGAAGTGAGGCTGTGCCAGACCATACCTACAGCAGGAGTCTGTCCAAAGCTTTACCAAAGCTTGGGGTACATTGGCCTTGTGGATATTGGTGGCAGTGTTCTCATAGAGTCCCCTGGATTGGGAGCCCTTGGCTTCACTTTTTTAATCAATGTATATGAAGTGAAGGGAGGAGTCCAGGGCATACTGTGGCCAGAACAAATGCATGAAGCTCCAGGGGTGATGGTGTGGGAGGAGAGGGAATTTGTTCCCCATCTGGTTATTAACTTGGTTAAACAGAGCTGGGTTTGGTCCAGAGGATGGTAAAGCTGTTGGGAGTGGGAGAATGGCACCAAGTGTGTATAGAGGAAATGTCTTTGTTACAGCACTGAACAGCAAAACCTTTCCCATCTGGTAGAAGTGTTCTGGGAATGTGTTCTAGGATCTAAGGGTGAGTTTTAGTGTGCTAACTGCCTTGGCATGGGCACCAAGGGAACTGGATGGTGGGATCTGAGCTGTAATTATTTCCCTGGGTAAAATCTTGATCTCATGGGGGATTTTCCTGCCCACACTTGTTTAGAGGAGGCTAATTCATGTAGGCCAGTGGCCTGTCATGATTCTTCATCCTCCCCCAGTGTCACATCCTGTATTGGCAGGAACATGATTCTGGATTATTTTATAAACAAGTCAGTTACATTAAATTACCCTTGAAAGACCCAATTGGTATTCAGACCTCAAGGTTGTTTATGAGCCCAGGCCAAACATAAAACATATTCCAGGCTTGAATTCAAATCCAGGAGTGAAATGAAAGTGGTTTTGTTGGACAACTTGGTTTTGGCCACCACAGTATCAGCTAGGAAGCAGCCTGGGGGGGCATCTGTGCCATTGTCCAGCTCCTTCCTTGGAACCTGAGGTTTTCTTGTGTGTGTGTTGTGCAGCCTGATGTGGATAATGCAGTGGAGGCAGCAAAGGCAGCGTTCCAGAGGGGCTCTCCGTGGAGACAGATGGATGCCCCAAGCAGAGGACGACTCCTGCACAAGCTGGCTGATCTCCTGGAGCGGGACAGAGTCATCCTGGCAGTGAGTACTGGGAGCAGTGATAAGCCAGCAACACTTGGCCCATAACTCTCTCACATCTCTCTAGTGTATCCATATCTACCTAATATTTTTGTTTTCTTTCCCTTCATGAAGGGCAGAAGAGTCCATACAGGAGTCATGACTTTGTTCCTCTTTCTGCAGGATTTTAGGGGTCTTAGAAGGCTGTCAGTTCTTCTACTTAGTTGACTTTTGCAGAATTTTAACATTTTCAAAGCAACTTTTTTTTGTTTTAACTATCATTGATGTTTATAGCTATCTCCAGCTCTTATTAAAAAAAACCACACCAAAACAAGCAAATCACACCAAACCACCACAGATGACTCATTCTTTATTACAGAAATGCAGGTGGGTTTGACTTCTGCAAATTCCTTCCCTTAAAATGGGGGGCTAGAAAGAGAATCTTTCTCTTGCTGCATATCATCCAAAGTTCAAAATGCATGTAAGTGGGAGCTGTTTTTTTCCCTATTGAATGTACTGGAAAATCTCTTTTCAGCTGTGAAGCTGTGTTAACTTGGACTTTTGCACTGAAGAACTATTGCTAATGACTCCATGCTCCTGTCCTGGAGGAGTCCTGCTGGTGCAGAACAAAGGGATAAAGAGCTAAAATGTGCTCAGTTGGTAGAAGCCTGGACTCTACAGGCTTTGTACATCTTTCCAAATTGCACCCACAGATCCTCAGCTTGGGGCTGCTGTCCATCCACACCTAAGCTCTTGGATCTGAGCACTCTCCAGTTCAGTGCTGTATTCTTCTCTTCAGAGAAGGGCATTTATGACATTCCTTGCTGTCAGATGTGCAGGTTACTGAGCCAGTGTCCTGCTGAGGTCAGTTGGAATTGACACCCATGGGATAAGCTCAGGAGCCTAAACCCTTGTGACTATTAGGTCTCTTTCCCCAACAGTGTCTCTCAGCCACATGACAGCTTTCAATTTCAGCAGGGCAAAACTAAAACATTCAGTTCTGGGCAGCAAGTAAGGGGGGGGGGGGGGGGAAAATACACATATGAGTGTGTGAATAAACCCTGCTAATTTTTTGCTCACTTTTTGATGTGACTTTGGAGCATCCTCTTTTTCCTTAACAGAATACACTTCAAGTTTTCTGCTGGTCTTTCTGGTTTGGGAGGGCTTGTTTGGCATTGCTGTTTGCACTGCAGAAAACCAGCCCTGGCTGCCTTGGCTGCACGCTAAGCAATGACTTATAAAAATCAGTTGTTTTAGCAGATATTCAGTGGATAACAATCCTCACCATTCCAAGGGGAATGTCTGTTCAAGTGCTGTTTGGACCCTAATGTCTGTGGAGGATGACAGGGTATGACTTCATGTGTAAACAAAGATGTTTCAATCTACCAAGGGATAGTACTTCCTTTATGGATGTGCTGGCCACTTGCACCAATATCCCATTTAATGACCTGAGTGGAGAACAAAGCATTCCCTGAGCTAATGTCCAGAGCACTGTGAAGGATACAGGCTCAGCCTGGACTTTGTTTAGAGCTGATCAGCACCAGTGCAGCTTCAGTGGAGCAACTTCTGCCTTGCCTTGGGCTCAGCACAGATATGAGCCCAAAGGTTACTTTACCAGAACTCTGTAAAAAGTATATTTATCATTGGACAAAAGAGGCTTTTCAGAGTTTGGGTTTAGGTGTATGAAGTAGAAAAATTAGGTTGTTTTTTCTAATAGAAGGAAAGTAGCTCTGCCTAATTTCAGTGACACCATCTGGACTCCAGAACATCTGTGTTGAAAGGTCAGTTAAGGTGAAGTCATGATACTCACATTGTCTCTGACCAGTGCCCCAGACCCCAGCCCTGTATCCCACACACACTCACCTTCTGGAAGGTGCTCTTTCAGCACAGCCCCTGAACAAAGCAACTCCTGTACACATCAGAGTCACTGTCTGCTTTCCCTTCTGCACTATTTGTATTAACAAGCTCATTCTCTAAATATAAGAGGAGGGAAGAACATTCCATGTCTTCAGGACAAGGCACAAGAAAGCTGAGAAGAGGATAAGGAAAAGACTCTAAACATTGACCTGTCTGACAGTGCATGCAACTTGTTTTTTTTCAGACTCTGGAAACAATGGACACAGGAAAACCTTTTCTGCAGGCTTATTTCATTGACCTGGAAGGTTGTATAAAAACACTCCGGTACTATGCTGGATGGGCTGATAAAATTCAGGGCAGGACTATTCCAGTGGGTGAGTACCTTCAGACCCAGTTTCAGAGCTGGGATGGGATCAGACTTTAGGGGGAGGCTTCTGAAAACCTGCAAAAATAGACTGCACTTCCTTTCTGTCTCAGGATGCATTGTAAGCAGATGTGTTTCAATATTGAAACTAATGAAAAAACTTGATTAATGCCTGGAGAGATCTCTGGAAAATCATGTGTGGGCTTTTCTGTTGCTTTTTTAACAGAGAAACTTTTGGTCCAGGTATAGAAGTTCAAATATGGTTTTGCTGAGGACAAGTTAGGAGAATGGATGTCCTTGTGGCATGATGGGCAATATGGAGTATTTTCAAATTCAGCCTCTTTTGTCCCTGCCTGTGGGTGGTCACTGAGGCTGTGTGAAGGATAGACACTGTAGACAGAAATTAGTCACCAGAGGAAGGACTCTGGAGGGCTGAGCTATTTCAGTCTGTGCAGACAGCAAAGGGAGCCATGTCAGCCATATAAACTGAGATTTGTCATCTTCATTCATAGTGGTGTAAAGCTTTGCTTGTCTGGACACTGCTTGTTTGTCCTGATTTGAGAACACTTCCAAAACCCATCAATAGAGATGTTCTTACTCTTTGTCACATCTTCCCAATGAAACTATGTTCAGCAAGAATGAATTTGAAAGGCAAATATTCTTCCTGCTTTCTCTTTGAAAGAGTGACAGCAGTATTTTAAGGTGAATGGTATTAGTTTAGTTCCAGAGTTTCATCTTTTTGTGATTTCTTGCCAGGAGTGCAGTTCTTGTTATGCTGAACAGGATTCCTGTAAAAAAAGGGTTTTAAAACCCTTTCCTTCAGGGAGACAAGTGCTTTGGTTTTTTTTCAGTAGGAACACAATCTGAATGAAATTTTTTTTATTCTTCAGTGTGATAAAGAGTTATCCTCCCTTCAGCCTCAATACAGGGAGCTTGCAGAAGGAACTGAACCCTGGTTTTAAAAGGTTCCAGTGTGACACTGTGAGTGGTGTTTGGCTTTCAAGCTGGCACAAGACCTGTACTCAGATCTTCATCCACTTTGGGGTGTTCCAAAGACATGAGTCAGGATGAACAGACAGTGTTCTGTCCAACATGGGTTCAGTCATGTGCCCAACCTGTTAATGTGCAGGTGTGTCACACATTTTCTGTAAGAGTGAGGATTCTGACTGCTTTGTCCCCTTTTGCTCTCTTGTCTTGCAGATGAAAATTTTGTGTGTTTCACCCGGCACGAGCCCATGGGTGTCTGTGGAGCCATAACCCCAGTAAGTGACAGTTCTGGTGCCCTGCACCTCCCATAGATCTGGAAATTCCACGTGCACTCCATCCTACCCTGCAGCCATTTGCTGCCTGGTGAAGCACAGCTGTTCTGCAGGGAACTCCCATCTCAGTGGCCTGATGTAGTTTTGTGTTTTACCCCCATGCCAATTGCTCTTGGCAACAGAAATGCTCTGCAGTAGAAGGGTGGGTCTCCTAATCAGATGCTCTGTTGCTCTCTGAGGCTGACACCAGTCACCAGAGACCAGTCAGAGCTCTGACTCTCACACTGCTGGGACAGCCATCTCGTCATTAGGAGTGCTGGCTTTTTGCTGCCTCGTGCTATGCATAGTTTTGAGTTTTAAATCATATCCATTATCAATTAATTACGTCTGGCTGTTCTCTGAGCTTTCTGGGATTAAATCTCACTGAATAGTTTTCTTTTCCTTGAGGTCTCATTCTTTGCTGAGGGGACAGTGTGGCTAGCTCTTGGAATGCCTCCAGTGTTAGCATGTGTTGCTTGCTCTGTTTCAACAGACAGCCAGGAAGAACTTTACAGCTCATGGGAGACAGATTATGTTCCTGTCTGGTTGTAAAATGCTTTGAATGTGGTATCCTACAATTTGTGAGGCAAATGGTGCTGTGTGAAGATTCTGTTTGGATACAGCACCAAGTCTGCCAGAGCTCAAGAAGTGTTTGGACAATGCTGTCAGACCTGTGGTGGGAGCCTTGGTGCTGTCCTGTGTAGGTCCAGGAGTTGGAATTTGATGATCTCAGTGGATCCCTTCCAACTCAGGATGTTATATGGTACTTGGATCAATAAGAGTTCATGGAGGATTTTGACTTTTGAGATAAGATTAAAGACTGAAAGAAATGCATGTGGGACACTGGACTTGCTAGACCCTGGGAATACCAGATCCTGAGATGTCTGGGGAAATTCTGCTTTTTCCTTCAGCAAGACTGAATTTATACCCCAGATGATGAGAGGACATGGTCTCTTTGGCAGTGTCAGGGTGAGGTAAAGTGGGAGGTTATCAAACATTTGTCTTGGTGATGTCACAGCTTTTCTGGCTGAGCAAGCAATGTGACTGCTGGTGAGCAGAATTTATGACTTAAGATCAAAATTTCAGGTTCCTCATACTAATCACCAGTTAAATCACCCTTTCACTCTCAGCCACCTTTGGCACTCAGCAGAGCTTTGGAAACTATCCCTGTAAAATACATGCAGGATGCTTTGGAAGGCCACTGTAGGGGACATAGTGGGACTTGTAAGATCTCAGGATGACCCCAGACCAGCAATAAATACAACAGAAAGTACAGAACAAAATTTGACCTAAATTCAACACTGTGTTTATATAAAGAATGATTTGGGTCAACAAAACCACATCTGTCTTCAGTTTACTCAGAACAAATTTTCTCCAATATTTTTTCCCAGTTCGATCTCAATAACCAACAGCCTGTGGTTTTGTATATTCCTACTTGATTGAAAAAGATTGTCACTGTTCTGGATGTGTTTCCCTAGAGCAATTAGCAGACTTCCCTTTTTCCTGTGGCTTGACTACATTTAAAGTAATGTTCTTAGCAAGAGAAGTTCTTAGGAAGTACAGAATATGGCTGGTTTTTATCCCAAGGTGATACCATGAGGCAGCCCTGGAGTCCTTTACTGTTACTTTCACCAGCCACTCTGCAGCAGAAAGCTCCTAATGGAGCTATTTCATGCTCTGAAACTGTAGAAAAGTAGAGTAGGTGTAAATGGCTCAAGATGCACAGTCAGGCCTCCAAGAAAACTTAGGAGAAAAAGACAAATGGGCAAATTATGGGATGTGGCCATTGGAGAAGATCACTGAAATGGAACAGGTCTGGGAAAAAGGGTGAAGCAAGTTGAAGAATAACACTTGAGACTAAATTCTGCTTTGTCTCAGGGTTAGAATGGAACTCATGGCTCAAAAGCTACACTGCTAATTTATTTGTAAGTGTGAATTTGTGGATTCCTGACATACTTGGCTGCTTTGTTGATAGCTGAAGGCCCTTGGCTTGAGTCTTGACAAGAAGTCCCCTTGCTGTTGGCCTGCTTCCATCACCCCTGAAGCAGCATTAATTATTTTTAATGAAGAAATCCTTTCTGCTGCCAAATGACCTTTCTGAGATTCAATGTGAGCTAGATTTTCCACTTCTTGCTTAGACTCCAAGATCCCCAAGTACACATGACCATGAAAGAGATTAGCACAGAGAAAACTGATGTGAACTGGTTTCTAATTCAAAGTTGGAAAACTAATTGGAAAGGAGCAATTCACAATATGAAGGGAGTATAAGACCTCCCCTAGGTTTCCATGACTGACCAACTCATTGCAGTTTCCCAGTTATAAAACTGGAACTGAATGATATTATATAACTCCTAACTACTCAGCCAGTGCTTAACAGAGAAAAATCGGGTTTTTTTTCAATGAGTAGTTGCATTCTGTAATTCCCTACATACAGATGCTGTACAGAAGTGATGCATCAGGAAACTGCCTCCAACACAGTTTCTGTGAAGAGCCAAAATCCTACACAAAATGTGATCAAACTCCTTTAAAGAATGAGCTCACATCATGCAGAAGGTTGTCCAACTTACAGGATTAGTGTGAGGACTGCCAGCAATAACAGGGATCTCAGGGGGAAATCAAGGAAGTTCTATTCCTTAGTCCAAGCAAACACAGGATTATAAACAGACGCTTCTCTTTGTGGCTTTCCTCCCAGCTCCTTTCCTCCCTGAGCTGGGAAAAGGCTGCATGGAAGTGAGTATGTGACAGTGCCAGGCTGGTCTGACCAGTCACTTGTGTTCTTGCAGTGGAACTTCCCCCTGCTGATGCTGGTTTGGAAGATGGCACCGGCTCTGTGCTGTGGGAACACTCTGGTCATTAAGCCAGCTGAACAAACTCCGCTCACGTCGCTCTACATTGGCTCTCTGATCAAAGAGGTGAGGAAATCTCAGCGGCCCATCGAGGTTCTGTTCTCTTAAGGTCATAAGCAAGGCTGTATTTTGAATTAACTGTGCAGATTTTAGGTTTTAAAGAGTCTGAGCATAACAAACAGACTTCCAGCTTTAATAGCCTCACAAAGGAAGGTAAGAACAACCTGTGCCTTCAGCCTTTTTTTTACAAATGCCTTTGTGACTGGCTGGGAGGTGGCAAACATCACAAAATCTGTGAATTTTCATCCTTTCTCAGGAAGCTGCAGAAAGAAAAAATGATGCTTTACTTCCCCTACCTTGTCTTCCCCTCTCCCAAATGAGGGAAAGACAACAGCTCAGTTTTATTAGACAATGGGACCAAAAAAATGTATGCTTAGACAACAGTGTTGTTTGTTTTTTAGTGGGATAATTCAACCAAGACAGAGTGCCCTGGGAAACAATTCCTCATCATTTCTGTGGTTCATAGAACAATTTAGTTGTGTCTGGCCTGTAAAGTCAACTGAAATAAAGGCAAGATGATAGGTTGGGATTTTAAAATGCTGACTTAGGGCTTGTCAGGTGGGATCTTGTGTGCCAACAAATCTGTTAATTGTACAGAGAGGTGGGAGGTGCACAGAACCTTCCAGCACTGCTCAGTACATCAGCCCCCATAGCTATGGATGTGACTGACTGAGGAAAACTGAAGGAGATGTAGATGGGCTTTTGCCTCTCAGCTGGAATTCTGTTAGGCTCAGTCAAATGAGGATTTTTGTCCTTTCTGGGCTTAGCCTGGGAGAAAAAAGAAAGATATGTTGATAATTGACACTTAGGGCTCTTCCATCAGGAAAGGAAGTGGAAAAATACCAGTTAAGTATCTCCTACTGTTACTTGGATTAATGAGATTACACAAGATGAGTGAGTGAGCACAGGGTGCAGTTGTCATGACTTCTAGTGAGCTCTGCCACACCACTGCTTTTTTTGACTCTGACATGCAGCTCCCCAAACACAGGCATAGCATTCCCCCAAAAAACCACCATTCAATTTGGGTAAAATTAATTTTTTTCAGCTGAAATTCTAAGTTGTCCTTCAAAGGAGAAGTGTAATTAGAGCAGAATAATTTTATTTGAGGATGCTCCTTTCTCTGCCCAAAGTTAGCTAAATTCTTTGCAGTATTTCAGAAAAATGAGTTAAAGTTTTTTGGTTTTCATCTTTAAAAGGATGCAGAAAATTTTACCACACACACAAAGCTATGTGTTACGTTCAATGAATAAATTTTTGGCCAACCAAAATATTTTGGCTTTCATTTTTGCTGAAAAACAGAAAAAACTTTTTGGCTCAGGGTGTTCTCAACCAATTTTTTGCTTCCTTGTGGCTTTGCTGCTGACTCCAAACACCATTACTTGCACAGTTTGACAAGCAGTATTTGCTTGAAAACTCATTAGCCAAGATGCAAACTCCATTAAATGCACTTTTGTCATTGTCACATCCATAGAAGAAATGAGACTGCCCCTCCAATTTATGAAAAGAAAAAGTGTGGGGAAAAATTCTTATGAGGATAATTTTTTCTAAGACTGTACATGAGCAATTGCTTCTTTTTTCTCTATTAAAAAGTAATGACATTTATTGAGATTTTGTATTAAAAAGTCATAGGAAATGAAGCAAATGTGTTATATTCTGCAATTTTGTTAGAAACTGCAGAGAGCAAAACTTTGTGCTATCAGTAGTAGGGGAAGGCTAACCTGGAAGAGCAATAATCCTTGAAACTCTTGTTTCAGGAAGTAAAAGCAAAACAGTTTGCCCCTCAGTTCTCCTTGCACTAGAATTTCACCTGAAGTTTTGCCATTTGTCTGTTTTGGCAAAATTACTAGTTGGCTAATCTAGGTTGTAAATGTGGTGGAAACTTGCATAAGTCTTGTTACCATCTGCTTTTGTACTCCTGTTTTATTAGTCCCATCATCTAGTGAGGTTTTACTGACTTCTTAATCCCTCTGGTCCCTGAAGAACCACAAATGTCAACCTTTGTTCAAAACAAACTTTCATTCATTTACCCCTTGGCTGCAGCTGCACTGCAGTAGCTGGGGGCCAAGTTTGGTTGAAAGACTCACTCTCTTTTGACTTGAAACTGGGACATCTCCAAGAATTCTTACTGAAACTTGGCATTTCCTAAGCATGGCTGTTAGTTTCACCCACGTCTACTCCAGCTGGTAGCATGCAGCCATGTTACTGGAAAGTCTGGAAAACAGGGATGTATCTGGTAAGAGCTCAGAGGAGGATAGTACAACTAATCCAGGCTTCCTGAGAAATGAGCTGTGCTCTCTAATTCTCTACAGAGCTGTTTTTAATCTCTGTTTCAGGTGGGTTTCCCTCCAGGTGTGGTGAACATCGTGCCAGGCTACGGCCCCACAGCTGGAGCTGCAATTTCTACCCATGACAGCATTGATAAAATTGCTTTTACTGGATCTACCAAGGTAGGTGATGATTTCTCAAAGACACCTGCTGTTCCTCTTTGCATTCTCTTGTAAACTGTCATCCACACAGGACTGGACCTATGAAATGTCAGTGACTTCTGTAGAACCAACACGTCTTCCCATACCTTCCATGTGACAGGATTTCTCAGAAGTGTTTGGTATTTGTCTAATTCAGATCCTTGTGTTTGTAATAATCCCACATCTCTGAGAGCTGGGTTTTGCCAAACCACCACATTCTGTAAGAGCTGTAAGTAAAAGGTGCTCTGACGTAAGGGAAGGCAGTCTCCAGGGCAGGCTGGCAGTGACTTAATATCATGTCATTGACCCAATGGAGTTTCTGGGCACGTTTGCCTGCCAGTCCTGCCCTGCAACTGGAAAACATGTCAGTCAGAGCCCTGAACAATTCTTCCTTGGCTTTAGTTACCTCTGAGCAACTAGGACTTAAATAAAAACATGGCTTCATGCCCAAGGCCTTCTCTGCTGACGTGGAGGGGATTAATAGTTGAGCTTCGTTCTGAGACCTGCACAGTAAAGCACCTTCTATTTAGCTTTTTTTTCCTGTAAATAGATGTGTCTGGCTTGCTTATGAGAGGGGTGGCCACAAGACCTCTGCACTATTAATCACCTATAGCCATCCCTTTCCATGGGAAAAGTGCATATGGCTTGGCCAAGACCATGGAATTGAGAACAGCTGAGACATGCAAACAAATCTGACTGCAGTAATCACTACTGAAAATTCTCAAACAAAAGCTTGCTTAGAAAAGTGAACATTTTTCTGCTGAATGCTTTAGATGTTTCTTGCAGTAGGTCTGCAACTTCAGAATAGAGGCAGTGTCCAAAGAATGGAAATGCTCACACCAGTGGGGGCAGCTGAGGCAAATTCAGTCTCTTACCTCTTTGAGGAACACTGATCTTGTTGAGCATTTGCTGAATTCATCCATTATCATGTCTGCCCTTGTAATTGCAGAGTGTGATGTGTATGTATAATGATGACAAATTACCTTGAAAGGTGTTCTTGATTGGTAAAGGTAACTGCAAACACTCAAAAGCTGCAGCATTTACCAACACTACCATCTAGTGGCTTTGTGTACATCCTGTACTTATCCCATAGGAAAAGGTGTGCTAAGCCTCTGTTTCTGTGCAGGGATCATGGGAACAAACAGAACACAAAGTAAAAGTTCACAGTGAGCTTTTATTTTCTTGATAGTTGGTCTTATCTCAGAGTTTACTCAGTTGCATGCTTCTCTCCAAATCCTACATCAGAAACTTTCAGCCCAGATGAGCCATTAGCTGTGTGAAAACAATAGAGCTTATAGACTCGTCCAGCTCACATGGATCTGTTTGGTTTTTAATGAAAAAGGAGTATCCAGTGGATTAGTGGCAGAAGGAAAATCTCAGCTGCTGGAGCCTGTAGGCAAAAAACTCCTGTAGACACTGTGCTTGTCTCCTAATCCATGGGTGTGCAGGAAACACCAAGGGAGACAGATCCTTTGCTAATGCATGTGCAATTTAGAAGTGTTTTCTTCCCCCTCCACCCATCTGTGAGTTCAGCTGCATCTTTGCAGCATTTGCAGCACAACGCTACTGTTTCTGAGCCAGGAAGTGAAACTATTCAAAATATATTTTGACTTAGTTATTAAGCCCCAGCTTGGGCTCAGTGCCAGCTTGGAAATACTGATTTTAAACTCCATGAGAATTTTCCTATATAGATCTCTTCTCTTAGGTTATTAACTTGCTCCTCTTTGGCCAGCCAGCCTGCAGTGATGCCTCTTGCAAAGCTAAGGTGCATCCTTTATTTCTGCTGTCTCTAGACCTAAGCTCTGAGTGACTAGAGATGATCTCTAAGTTCAGGGGTCATGCTTGAGTAACAAGGGCAAACCATGAGAAATGCAGACCTGGAATTGCCAGTGAGCTGCCCCATGCTTTCTTTCCTCACAGTTCCACTCCATGGCAGGAGTAGTTTTAGTCAGAAATAAAGGTAAGGTTTCCATGTGCAAAGGTAAAATACAAGAAAACAGTTATAATATGAGCAAATTCAAATACTACATCACTCTTAAGAAATTAATCTGCCTTAACAACTAAAGATCTCAAATAGTTTTAATTCATACTGTTCCTGACAAAGTTAGATTACTAAATTCTGAAAGCAGAGTAAATACTTCCCTTCAGGATGCAGATGTAGTTCTCTCACACAGCCAGTCCTTTCAGATGTGCCTAAGCCAATCCTTAATTCTGGGGCTGGTTTTGACCCAACATGTCACAGCAGTAGGAAACTCAAACAATTTGAGAGTGTTCTCCCTGAGCTCTACCTGTTTCAGCTGCCATCCAGGCTCTTTCACTCTTGTTGGAACCACACTTGAGATTTTTAGGGAAAACAACTCATGTCCTCTTTGTGTCTCACTGATACAGGTTGGAAAACTGATCAAAGAAGCTGCTTCTAAAAGCAACCTCAAAAGGGTGACGTTAGAGCTGGGAGGGAAAAACCCCTGCATTGTGTGTGCAGATGCAGACTGTGAGTATGGGCTGCTGGGTTTGCTGTAGGAAGATTGAGGGTGGTGGGGTTTGTGTCTCTACTGTCCTCTGGCAGCTCACAGGGCTGGTGTTTCTACCCCAAAGGCTGAAGGAAACCTCTGTCCAAGGGCAGGATATAGTTCTGCCTTCCTGGAGCTCTCCCCCAGCATGGGGATCATTCCCATGGCCCCTGTTGCCTTCCCTGGGGATGGCTGCGGTTGCAGTTAAATCTTGCATTTGTGTGTTTGCTATTTGTTGCCATTCTCTTTGGTTGGCAGTGCTGCAAAGCCTGAGCCAAGCACTGGGGAAAGCAGTTTTCTGCAAAGCAGCCCCTCTGCAGGCATTCCTGTAGCAGGGGAATTTTGTAGAACCTGATCTAATCCAGCCTTCACCTCTGTCCTGGTGGTCTGCAGGGCTCATTTTGTGTGTTCCATTGTGTTTTGCTACATGACTTAGTTGTACTAGGAGATATGTGTAACCTGTGACCACCAAAATGGCTGGAAAATCTTATTTGGCTTCAGGAAAATCCTTTCCAGTCCTGCACAGCATAGGTTGAAAATCAGAGGTATTTGTGCCAGCTGTTAATGGTGAGCATTGCAAGGAGCTGGCCAAAGCTGGCATGCATGAACAATCACGACTGAAACTTGTCTTTAAGAACCAATGCACTTATCAAGAATTCCCACAGCAAGAAAAAACTGATCTCTGCCTTCAGTGAGTCTTTGTGGAAGAAAGTATCAGGAATTATGGTCAACTAGACCTTGAGACAAAAGGCAGGAAGGGAGGTGGATACACTAAAAGATCTGGTTTGGGGGCGGTGAGGCCCTGTGAGTGCCTTCCATGGGTGTGGACCATTGTCAGCATTTTTAAAGGAGTTTTTCCAAAGAGAAAGGAAAACAACAAGTCTGGAAACACTGGAAACTCTGCATGTGGTAACACTTTTCCCTCCTGGGTCATCTCACAGTGGATTTGGCAGTGGAATGTGCCCACCAAGGCGTGTTCTTCAACCAGGGGCAGTGCTGCACCGCTGCCTCCCGTGTCTTTGTGGAGGAGCAGATCTACCCTGAGTTTGTCAAGCGCAGTGTGGAGTTTGCCAAGAAGAGACTGGTTGGAGACCCCTTTGATGCCAGAACTGAACAAGGGCCCCAGGTAACTGTGTGTCTCAGAGCAGTTGTTGTTTGGTTTTTGGTTGTGGTTTTGTATAATTTTCCTTGTGTAAATATTATCCTTACGGATGCGGTCCCAGCAGAAGTGCTGAGGGGTGAGTAATGTATCATGCCTTTATTTTTCCTCTCTATTTTAAATATCAATTAATCACAACTGTTGAAATGTTATGTTGTAATTTTTTTAAGAACACAAATGTATTTAATTCAGTTCTTATCCAGCTTTATGGAAGAGGCTGTCTCCCTGGTGCAGTAACACAAAGCATGTTGCAGTGAGCCATAGCTCTGTGCAGAAGAGTGCAGCTAAATGGCTATTCAGCTCCTTGGCTGTGTGGGTGATGACAAGTAGTTAGAGCCCAGAGACTCCTGAGTCCTCACTTTCCCTCTCCTCCTCTGCTGCCTTTCTGATCCTTTGGAGAAGTTTCAGCTGAATTAGGAGGAAGAAACATGCCAAATTGCTGTCAGAACCAGCCTCCTCAATACTTCCAGAGCCTTCCTCTTAGTTTTTCCTTTTGAGGCAATCTGAGTTGTGCTGGAGAGCTCTGGGGGAAGATGATCCTTAGGTCAGATCTTCTAACAGGCCCACTGTTTGGTACCAAAAATAAAGCAAGGTTCCCAGAAACCTATAGCCAAGGCCTCTTTTTCTCAGTACTGCACTGTGGGTTTTTCTTCCTTGATGCTGTCTATGTAGGTTCCTTCAGAGAAGGGGTGGCTCTGAGGACATCTGCCTCTCCTTATCTGGATCAGCACATGATTCATGCTGCTCATGCTGAGGCTGCATCTAGCCCTAAAACTTGCCTAGAGATTTTTCCTAAGAGTCCTGAGCAGTTTGAAGAATCCCATGCTGAGACTTCCTCCAGCAGAGATGAGCTGACCCTCAAACACTGATTTCATGAGAACAGCTCCTGAATCCATTCAGTTGTGAGTTTTAAAGGGTGAAACACCCTGCAGTGGTTGGAGCACACTGAACTGGGCTGCTTGTTTGACTTCATCAGTGTTCCCAGCTCTTGCCAGGCTGTCAGAGCACTTCCAGGGTGCACTGTGGCACAGCTCCATCCTCTGGGATCACTGCTGTGGCTTAAGGGAGACCCTTTGCATGCAGACCTGTAATTGAGGGTAACAGTAACTTGGAATAGCAGTATCTGGTCAGATTTTAAATGTGGCCTATTTGTCCTTTTTTCCTGCTCTGGCTTACCTGTTATACTTGTAGGAGAGAGAGAGGATACCCACACACACCTGAATTTCTGTGTATGCAACTGTCAAGGCTAGGATGGGGAGGTGTTGAGAGAGTGGGAGGAAACTGTAAATCCCAAAGCTTTTATGTGGTTGCCAGTTCAAAGGACAACCACTTCCTCTGCAGCTATGTTGTGGGCACATACAGAAACTTAAGCAGAGGAGAGAAATGATGCAGTGTCACAAGGACTTAAAAATACCTCCAAAAGTAGCAAAGACTCAAATCTGTCCACAAGTTACTCTTAAAATGTGAAGCTTCCAGATTATTTTTTTTTCTATGTTCCTGAAGTAACCTGCTTGGCTGTGAGGATTTTTTGAATTTGAACTGGTGAATAAGGGAAGAATCACCAGGAAAAATAATTTGTCTTCATCTCTCCCCTTTAGATGCTTCAGATTCAGCCTGTTGCTTTCATTCTCCTTTGGTGTAAGTCAGGGTGAACATAACAGCATTACAACAATGCTGCATAGATCCTATTATGGGATGGTCACTGGCTTAGAAGCCAACCTTCAGGCTGACAGTGGTTGTAGCTCATGATCTCTTTGGTCCTGCATCAGCTGGAGGTGATGACAATGCTGTTCCACAAGAACTTGAAGTTGATGGAAGCTAGTCCTGGAAAAGTGGTCCCATGTGCAGTTGTTTGTTCCTACATTGCACTGCACTAGATTTGGGAACTGGCTGATTCAGGTCTAATCCAGCCTTTTTGGAATTGGGGAAAGAAAAGTTTTACTCAGCTCAGTCCCCTGATGTGGATTACTGTTCACTGGCATAGATGCTCATGGCATGGCAGTGGGGAAAAGACTGTGTCAGCTGCAGTATTGGGTTATGCTGATATAAACTGTACTGCTCTGATTAAAATTAGGTCAACTTTAAACAGCATTAAATTTAGACAGAAATGAGGCATGCTTCTGATGAGACTTCTCCAAAACTCACATGTGTCTGGC
The DNA here is from genome assembly GCF_052056855.1 of Sturnus vulgaris. Lineage (NCBI taxonomy): Eukaryota > Metazoa > Chordata > Aves > Passeriformes > Sturnidae > Sturnus > Sturnus vulgaris. Next base: position 17,840,477 of record NC_142255.1, read on the forward strand.
AGTGCTGACTGGCTGGGATTCAAAGGACACCACAAGAAACCTGAGGGGTGATCAGGACTGTTTGAGCAGAGTGCCAACCTCAAATGCAGACCAAGGGCAGTTTTTAACTTTGGATTCCTGGGAATTGTATCACAGGAAGCAATAAAATAAATCTGCACAGATGGCAAACTGGTTAACCAGTGCATTATACAACTGTGAACAGCAAACTGCATTAGATGAGACTGACATCCTGGGGCACTAAAACAGGGATTAGATTAGAACAAGACTAGACTAGTTTTGTTATTTTAGTACCCCAAGTACTGGGATTTGTGAACTGCAAGACCTAGTGTACAGAAACAAAACAAGCACTAATTGTGGCACTTGTTAGCCAGTAATTATTAAGCCCAAGACATATAATTTGATTTATAAGACAGTGACTATTTTCCTTATACTGTAGACATGCACTCTAGGATTAAAGTGTGAAAATAAAACATTTAAGTAGAAAGGGTTGTGTCAAACAGCTTGTTGGACTCAGATGTGGGCTATTTTGTAGGATTGCAAACACTAGGTTTGCACATGGAAAAAATTCTCCTTGTGGTCTTGACTGAAATGAAGCAAGAGATGAAGATTTGGGGGTTCCCAGATTTTCAGTATTGCAGTGATCCTTAGAAGCTCCCTTCTCTATTGAATTAGATGAACAAATAGTAGAATTTGCTTTACCAGATCATGTGTTTTTAATAGAATTCAATGCTTGAACCATAAATAATAGTGGAGTAGGGGACAGAATTTAAACAAGCCTTGCAAGCTCTAGTTACAATGACAAACAGTTCCACCCTTGCATGTCATTTTTACAAATGTTTTCTTTCCCCAGTGTCTTTTCATCTAACTGTAGTTTGCCTTGCAACAAGTTACAGCTGTATAAATATCCTTGTTTTGTTTTCTGTGATGTGAAGTGGATGGACTGGATTGGTCTGGATCACAGACATGCCAGGATGGAAAGCACTTGCAGATATTTTTGAATTATTTACACTTGGCAACTAAGCAACCAGACAAATAGACAATGTGTATGGCACCTGCCAAACTCAGTGTGACACTGTATGCTACAGGAGGGCACACATTTCCTGGGGCAGTAGCATGAATTAAATGTGTCCTTGGGTAACACCTTAACACATGAGAGAACACAAGCACATAGAACATGCTGCCCACAGTGCATGTGCTACACACATCTGTTTGCCTGGAGATGTGCTGGCCTCTCTGTACCAGAAGTATCCCAAGGACACCCTCCTGCAGCTTTGATATTTGTCTAAAAGCATGAAAACTTGGATTGTGTGTGGCCAGGATTAACTAGGGACAGGATATAGTCTGTAATCTGGAGGAGTCAAGTGTGGAACACTCCGTGTAAACAGTCCCAACTGGCAACTGGCCCTGCTGAAACAAAACCAGATGCCTAGGGAGGGGGATTGAGCCAGAACAAGCATCTGGAGATACCTGGCAATCAGAATAACCCCCCAGGCTTCCAGGACACCTTGTACTAGTGAGTGGAATCTTCTCTTTAATCACCTCAATAAACTTGTTGAGCTTTTTGTTGAGTTTTTCCTTTAAAAACATCTCTGCAAGTCTCTTAACATCTCAAGTATGGTCTCATGAGGAGTTTCATCACTTAATTCCACATCATGTCAAGATCCAGGTCTGTTTGTTTGAAACCTGCAGTTCTGCAGCCCACTGCTGCATGTGGAGCATGGATGAAGTCTCAGCAGTGCTTGGGAATGCTGTGGGCTTCTGCACCTCTTCCCAGTCCAGGACACACTGTGCTTGTGGAGTACCTGCTGTGTCCTCCAAGTCCTGGTGCAGCTGTGCAGCTTCAGGGTCCTGTCACTGGACTGGCTTTTCCCCACCCCTACAGCAATCCCTGGTTAAAGGCTGACAGCAGTACTCACTACTTGAGATTACTCCATATTTAGGAGGAGTTAGAAAAGGTAGTTAAAAGTGAGGATATGGCTCCCAGTGCAGATGAAAAAAGAAGAAAAGCAAGCTTATACTAGTCTATAAGAACTGTCAAAAGTGCTTCTGATTTTTAAAAGCAAGGCTTTGGTGGAGCAGTTGTTGTGAAGTCACCCTATCACCAGGGCTTATCTTTGAGGCTGTTCATGTAGTGTGTACTATGGAAGGAGATGGAGGCAGAGTTTGCTGGGTTCTTCCAGCTGGGGACAGAGAACTGAGGTGAAGCTGCAGACTGCAGCAAAATTGAGTTAATACTTCTTCTATCCTGGTCCTCCCTCTCCTATACTGATTCTGTTGCTGGTCAGATTCCTTGCTGAGCTTTCCTGTCCATCTCAGACTGTTCTCATACTGCTGCTGAGATTTGGAGGTCAGCAAATCCCAGGGCTCAGGTGAGGTGAGCTGTGGGAGCACATATCCAGAACAGGGAGGAAGGGAAAGGAGGGAGACCTCTCCATGTGGCAGCAAACTGTTAGATCAGGTTAAACTGTCACATGTCACTTCACCTTCTGTTTTCTGTGACTCAGAGCTATGCTCATGTCCTGGCTTTCTCCCTGCTCCCTGACTGACTGCCACATCCTAAACTGAGCTGTAAACTGACCCAGTTTGACAGTGCCCTGCAAACATGCCCCTGGGCCACATTCCATGACTCCTCTCTGGAACCATGATAATAAAGGTGCTGCTGTTTTGTTTCTTTTTCTTTTGTGTCTGACAGATTGACCAAAAACAGTTTGATAAAATCCTGGAGCTGATAGAAAGTGGGAAGAAAGAAGGGGCTAAGCTGGAGTGTGGAGGTCTTGCCATTGAAGACAGAGGCCTGTTTATAAAACCCACGGTGTTTTCAGAGGTCACTGACAACATGAGGATTGCCAAAGAAGAGGTACAGTACAAATCACCTAGAAAAATGCTTTTTCAGAATCAAAAATAGTGGTGATGGAGGGGGTTCTGTCTGAATCCTTAAATATCCAAAAATCCAGCAAGCTGGAGCAATTATTTACCCTGTAATTGCCAGTGACAGTGGACAGTGTAATGTATGTTCTTGCTCCACTACTTTGTAAAATAAGAGTTGTTTTATTGCAAAAAGGTGGGAAAAGAATTCTGGGACCTGATGCTGGTAAGGAGCAAAGGAACAGCCACTGAAGTTCTCTCAAGCAGCCTTAGCATCTGAAACAATCCCAGATTCCATTCTCATGGCAAAATCCCCTGAGACTGACTGTTTCTTTCCTATATGAAAACGTGGTCAAAGCCAGTAAAGTGCAGATCTAATACTCTGGCTTTCATTATTTATATGCAGAAATGTTGAACAAGCTGCATGTGATTAGATCCTGTGATATTCCTTTGAAATAGAAGTTAATCTACTTTTCATCATGTTCCCTAATGGAAAATAAGTAGTTGCCAAATTCTAACTGGCATTTGTAGTTTATAGTTTAGCTTAGTGCTTTTTATGGAGCTGCTTGATGTTCACTCCTGGCAAGATGTTTAAATGTCTCAGATCTGCCACAGAATCTCTAAGGAACCTGGGAAAGATATCAGTCAGTCAGGGCATCAGTTACATGCTAAAAATAGAGAGAAAAAGAGCTGAAAATCCCATGACAGACCTTTTCTTAATGAACTGACTCCAAATCCCAAGCCATGATTCACAAAGCTTATCCAGTTCCATTCACTGGCAGTTTTGTTACAAATGCATGTTCATCCTTTGCCTAGGATTGAGGCTCCACATAAGAGCCTGGATATCCCAAAACAAAGACATTTAGAAACCCTTGTAGGAGCCTAAAAGTGACCCAAATGAGTCTGTATCTCCCATTCAATGGGCTTTATTGTGGTGTGAGAGCCTGCAGACCAAGAAAGAGCTCCACCTTTGATACTGTGCCCGATGAGAGACTCCATCCCAAAATTTGGGAAGCCTTCTGTATGGCTATTGCCTCTACTGGCAACCTGGCAAGCCAAGTTTGTGGTCAAGCACAGACGTGGTTAATGCACTGCATGCAAATAAAATGCCTACAGTGACAAAATCAGGGTTAAAACCAAAGAAAAAAACTTGCAGTCCTTGAAATAAATTAATTGTTACTTGAGTACACTCAGCTTCAGAGTTCAAAAGGAGAGTTGTAAATGGAGTAAGGATGAATCATTTGTAACCTGTCCAGATCTAACTCTGCTTATTTTGATTGTTACAGATGATCCATTACTTGTTGGATCTTAACGTTTATTAACTACTTAACTACTACAGCACATCACAATGCTTCCTTTGAAGTTTAATTAGTAGTTTTTAAGACATTCTATCAGTGACCCCTAGAAGGCTAAGATATATAAGGTTTTAAACATATTACCCAAACAGAGCATCTGATTCTGATTATTTCAAAATTACCATGATTAGCAGATGCTTCCCTGTACTAAAGTTTAACTGATATGTGCAGATTTTTGGGCCAGTTCAGCCAATTATGAAGTTCAAGAGTATAGAAGAGGTTATAAGAAGAGCCAACAGCATCGAGTACGGACTCACGGCCGCAGTGTTCACCAAGAACCTGGACAGAGCCTTAACCCTGGCTTCAGCCCTGCAGTCAGGAACAGTCTGGTGAGCAGGCTGGGAACAGAGGGTGGGCTGGGGCTTTGTTTCCTAGGAGAGGAGAGGGATTTAGGCCTTGCAATCACGTTGGTTATTAGCAGGGTTGCTATTAAGGTTGTGGGCTCCATCCCCGTACGTGCCGTTCATTTAAGAGTTGAACTTTATGATCCTTGTGGCTCCTTCCCAACTCGGAATATCTGTGATTCTCTAAATGCTGGAAGATGTATTAGTAGCCTGCCTAATTCTTGATGTTCTGCTGTGAAGCAACACCCATTCCTCAAAACAGGGTGGTGAGGCCCAGACAGCATGTCCAGAAATGGACTGGTTTTTCCTTCAGTCAAGGTATTTCTTTGTCAGGGTTGTGTAAGTTCCACCAGACGTGATGCCTTCCAAAGACCTGTGTGGAGGAAAAAGCAATTCTCATGATCTTTAGCCAGCACCAGATGGGATTTTGCTGCACAAACAAGTGTGGACAGTAGATGGCAACACACCACTGTCACAAAGAAAAGCAGCTATTTTTGCGTACAAAATTTCTTATTTTATATTAGAGTGTTTTTAAAGATGGAATCCTGATTTTTTTTCCCGCTCAAGACAGGAAGTTGCTCTGGTGTCTGATTCTGATGCAAAGGATTAATTTCAAGAGTTGGCACCAGAAGAATCAGCCTCAAATATTTACATAAAAATGAAATGTTGGGCTTTGAAGGATACATGTGCTGAACACACATGGAGGTGCACACCTACAGCACAAGCCATACCTGTGGCCTTCATACCTTCAGTCATTTGGTCTTACTGAGATGCTGGGGAAGTGTCTGCATCAGCTTTTTCTACCAAGTATCTATAGAAATGGGCTCAGTGCTTTTATTTTACTATGACACATTTGTCTGATGCAGTCCAAATGTTTTCTATACCTGGAAGAGGATGCTGGGGCCTCATTGTGGGTGTTTAGACAGCTTTCTGAGTAAACACGTTCATTTCAGAATGTGCTTAATAAATTAGGGAATAGCTTGGACTATTTATTTTAATCATGACTCTGAACATGGCATAAATTCCAGCTCAAGCATGAATGTCTTTGCCATTAGAGGGTATGAAGTGAGATGTGGGTCAGACTGAGAACTACTCAGATGTTTTCTGTTTCTGCAGCAAAAGAAGATTTTATTGCAAAAATCTGATTTCTCCAGTGACTGAATTGTATGAAAGAGAAAGCTTAGAGATTTCAGCCTTTTATTGTATTGTTGCTGTTGTCATCATCTTGCTTTTCCTTGGTATTGAATTCTCTTTTTTAAATTGATGTTTTTATTGTAGGATCAACTGTTACAATGCGCTCTATGCTCAGGCTCCTTTTGGTGGCTTTAAAATGTCAGGCAATGGCAGAGAACTGTAAGTTTTGCTCAATATTTTGTTTCTGTGTGGGTGGTGAATGCAGTAACATTTGTGACTGTGAAAACACTGTTGAATTTGCTTTTAAAATTTAATCAGGCTTGCAGCATGCTCCACAGGGAGGTGCTAAGGCAGTAGAGCGTGGATGTAAAGCACTCCTTTAGGAACACCTTCATCTGCTTTATATGTTTTTAATAGCTCCAGTTCAGTCAAGTCCACTTGGAAGCACTTTTCCATACTAGTTAGATTTTTAGATGAAGGGAGAAGTATGGCACCATAGCTGGGGACACTGGTATCCACCCCAAACCTGCTCCATCTTTCCATGGTGGTGTCTGTATCATTGCTTCTTGTTCATGTGGAAAGGAATGATCTCCCAAATCATTCTACATCCCACCTTCCAAGCTTTGCTGATAAATTACAGAAGAGCCCTCTGTCCCTCTTGCCAGCCTGGCCTGTTAAAAAGGGGCTACCAGACCCATCATCTCTTAATAATTACTAAAGCTGAAATTTTTAAACCAAGGTCGCCCCATGAGTTAGACACAGAGCTGAGACATTGTCTTAAATCTTAATTTTCATCTTGTATAAGAAACAGGTTTTCTTAGACCATTCAACAGACTCCTCAGAAGAATCTAACACGCCAGATTTAATCCCAGAAACCATTTCCAGTAACTGTTCTGGTACATCTGCTGCTCCGAGACATTCAGGTGCCTCATTTGCTGAGCACAGCAAATAAATGAATCCTCAGATGGGACATAGATATATATTGAGACCTTATGGTTTGCTTTGCCTGACTGCCTGGCTAATTAAAGGACGTCAGAGGTTTCCCATAGGAAAGGCATGGGAACAGAGCCAGTTATCACCAGCCAAGACATAAAGCAGTGGTGGGCTCTCTCATCAGTATGCATTTCTGCAGCAACTGTGCCCTCCTGATGACATGGTATTTTGTAGATAGAAGCTTTCTTTTGGTGAAAAAGTAATTCCTTTAATTGCTGTCTAAGCACCAATAATGGTGTGTATGTGGCTGTTTCTTGTATGGCTTCTCACAGCAGCACTCAGTTTGCACTAGGCAGAGTCACAAGTATCATCTTGTGGGTTACAGTGACCAAAACATTCTGTGTTTCTTTCACGACAGGGTGTAATTGTTTGTACTTCTGTGCATGTACTTGGTGGTTATTAGAGGTGGTGGGAAAAGTGGATAGCTGGTGTAAATTGCTCAGATCTGGTTTAAATGACCTGATGTCAAAAATGCACCTGTGTGCAACTCTCTTCTCTCAGGGAAATACACATTAACATTCAACAACTGTTTGTCCCTTTCCTCCTCTTTTCTTTTGCAGTGGGGAATATGCTTTGGCAGAATACACCGAAGTGAAAACAGTCACCATCAAACTCTCCCAGAAGAGTCCATGAAAACAGGGGGCCTAAAATGCTGACAC